>NC_053024.1:168082987-168394953 GCF_003073215.2 Triticum urartu | reverse complement strand
GCGAAAAAGCATTTTTAGTGTGCCCTTTGGTATACGAGGAATATTTGGGTATTTATGGAGCAAAGATTTGGGTTGGAAGTGCCACGATGGGCAAACAAGCCTCGGGGGCGCACACCCCCTAGGACGCGCCTCCCCAGCTTATCGCTCATTCGTGGCCCTTCTGGCCTCCTCCCGAAGCTTCCTACGTGTCTTCTGGTCCAAGAAAAATCGTCAAAAAGTTTTGTTTTGTTTGGTCTAGGGTTGATAGTTTCAATGACTTTTTGTCTCATTTTCCTCTGTGTGAACTTAATAGATCTCGTGCTAGGTTTACCTGGTCCAATCACCAGTTAGACCCTAGTTGTTCGGTTTTGGATAGGGTGTTTGCTTCCCCAGATTGGGATGTTCTCTTTCCTTGTTCTTCTTTGGTTGCAGAATCTTTCGTTGGTAGTGATCATAACCCTCTCCACCTTGATTCTAGGTTGACCTCTTTAACTTTCCCCTGTCCTTTCAGGTTTGATGCCTCTTGGCTTCTTATTGAGGGCTTTCCTTAGCTAGTTTCTAACATGATCTTCGCTCTGTTGGTTCGTCGCATCACTCGTTTGGCCCTTTGGACGATTGGCATGTCATGTCCTCTAACCTGAGACGATTCTTGAAGGGATAGAGTTGGAACCATGCCTCGGAGGCATGTAAGGAAAAGGGTAGAATTTTAACTCTGATTAAAGATTTGGATGCGAGTGCTAATGCGGGAGGCCTAGGTGCGACTAGTTGGTCCCATAGATATGAGCTTGAAGATGCTCTGCTCTACTTGCTTAGGTAGGAAGAGCTTTATTGGCAGGAGCATGGCAGCCTCTCTTTGCTTCTTAAGGGGAATTTGATTACGGCCTAGTTTTTTGCAATTGCCAATGGCCGGCGCAGGATGTGTTATATTCTTCGGCTTTGTATCAATGGGGAGGTGGTGGCCGGCCCTGAGATCATCAAGCGCCACATCTTTTCTTTCTTTTCTGATCTTCTCGGGGCCAAGCGCCACCACCTCCTGCTCTTCATTGGGAGGCCAGATCTGGAGCCCGTTCGGGGCTTCGGAGAGGGGGGGTCTTCGGTCTTCATCATCACCAACCATCCTCCATCACCAATTTCACGATGCTCACCGCCGGGAGTGAGTAATTCCTTTGTAGGTTTGCTGGATGGTGGTGGGTTGGATGAGATTCATCATGTAATTGAGTTAGTTTTGTCAGGGCTTGATCCCTAGTATCCACTATGTTCTGATATTGATGTTTCTTTGACTTTGCTATGCTTAGTGCTTCTCAAGATCGGGGCCCGAGTGCCATGATTTCAGATCTGAACTGTTTATATTTTCACCATTTAATCTATGTTCGTGATCCGATTTTGCAAGTTATATGCACCTATTACATGTTATGATCCGTAAACCCCAAGGTGACAATAATTGGGATACTTTCCAGTGATGACCATAGTTTGAGGAGTTCATGTATTCACTATATGTTAATGCTTTGTTCTGATTCTCTAATAAAAGGAGGCCTTAACACTAGTGCAGGATGCTGCTGATGCGACACTACGATCATAAACTATGTGCAATGCATTAATCGCAAACGGTGATGAAAAAACCCATAAAAAAGATGCAAAACATTTGCGATGGCGGATAGATCAAACACGGTTCAGATTTTAGTTGCATGTGTTATGCAGGGCATATGGTTCAGTTAAATGAACTGTTTGTGATGCGAAAGAAGAACAGAAATGGGCAGCCAAATGAGAGCGTGTGTGATATACGAGATACAGTTCAGTCGGATTAACTATTTGTGATGAGGCGGAACAACAGAAACAGGCAGCCAGTTGAAGGTGTGTGCGACTGAGGGCATACACTTAAGACGGATGAATTGTTTGCCATTAGGCAACACAACAGAAATGGTCAGCCAGATCATCGTGTTTGCGATTGACGACATACACTTCACACAGATGAAATGTTTGCAATTGGCCACAACAAACAAAAACAGTTAGATAGATCAACGTGTGTGTGCTAGACGGGCACACATTCTAATTAAAATAAGCGTGCGCAATGGTAATAACAAGCGCACACGGTTGTTGGAACAAGACGTGTGTTGACATCGCCTATTGCGGTGCACCCTATGGTGCAAACGCCACGTACCCGACCGAGATAGCGTGCCGACGTTACGCCATCCAGGAATAGTGCCGCACTTAGAAATTATAGAACCGTCAATAAATTTTGAGCCTGCATCCTATCACATTCCAAATTACTACCACGCTATATTTAATTGCAAACCTGTTCACACCGATCAAAACCTAAACGGTTTCCCAGTTAGGAGCGTATTAGTACTCGGTTATAAATACTACTACTCCGAGATGACTGCACATTCCTCATCAACTCCTTATCCACAAAAACTAACAAGTCATTCATCATCATTCCATTGCGTCTGCCATGGTCAGTGTGAGTTCTAGGTCGGGAGATTACTACCAGGGAGAGGCGAGCATGGAAGCGGAAGCATGAGAGATGTCCTGTCTCGCGGTGAAAGCAGCCGGCATGTCCTGCCGCGCGGCCGTAGCAGCGCAGAGGTCCCGCCGTGCCGCCGAAACAACATAGAGGTCCCACCGCGCCATTGATATAGCAGACTGGTCTGGCCATGCCGCGGAAGCAGCAGAGATATCCCGCCGCGCCGCGAATGCAGTAGATATGCCCTCCCGCACCGCGGTGTCCTAGGAAAATGTCTTGCAGGCAGGCGAGGACTCTCACAGGCGCATGCGCGCTATGCTTGATGACCTGATGGGTCGGATCTCCTACTGGATGAAGCAGCAGGACGAGATGAATGCCGTGTTTGAAAATGCTACCAGCGTCATCCGGGGACTAGGGGAGGACTAGGCGAAGCTCCGCACCGAGCGCGACCCGGCTGAGGGCGAAGATCGCCGGAACAACGAAGCAGCACATGGAGACCACTGCCTTGTTGTAGAGGACCGAAGTCATCGTCAAGAAACTTATGCACGAGAATGCCATGCTCCGCATCAAGCGCCAAAGGATGGTGGAGGAATCCGTGGATGCTCAAGAAGCGTATTGAGGACACGAAAGAGCTCATCACCGCTCACCGCGGAGACTAGTTCCTGTGGCCTACAACAACGCATCAAGAAAGTAGAGATCTGCGAGCCAGATCGTTGTCTTCCTTCTTCTTTTTCCCTTGTGTATTTCGGGCGTTGCTGCATGTGGCTTTTGTAATTATGTTCCTAAATATGTAAGAAAATTATTATCCACTGTCATTGTCCTTATATTCATCAGTCTTGCTATAAGTCACGTTCAATGATATATAGGTCCGTCGGATCTTACATCAAGATCCATGCGAAACTTTCTTTTTAGGTTTTCTTTTTTCTCTCTTAAGTCTCAGCCGAGTGAGACATTGCCATGCCATGAAACAGGGGCTCGGGCGCCATTAATGGAGATGTTGGGAGGGAGGCGGGCGGCAGATAGTGGTCAAAGGGCTCTCCTCCCGATGAGCACGCGCAGGGGTCTGATGGCACGCCTCCCGTACTCAAATAGCTACCCCGCACGACACCTTCTAGCCAATAAAAAAGGGGATGCGTGGCAGCACGTAAATGGTAAGTAGAACACCCACGGTTTCAATAATACTTGTGTTTTCGATTTGTAATGTGATAGCACATGTTCCAAAATGACTTTGTTGATTGTTAATGTGTGCGCCTTCGCAAATGATACACAAATTTTACCACAGCATGTTGGTGCCATGTCATGACACCATGCCAAGTTTCATGATTTTCAAGCGAGTTTTGTATTTACGGGAATTTTAAAACCAAGTTTATCGATGTTTCTGGCCGAGCCAAGACGGCCAGATGTTTTAATTCCATCCCACTTCTTGCATGGTACCTAGAAATTCGCCCAAGTACATATAAATGATTTTTCAACTAACTTTGGCGCACTAGAGCTTGCGCTTGTAGTTCAAATTTGAATTATGTGCATTAAATGCCTAGAAATTCAATTAATGTATAAAAAAGCCAAACGAACCTTGAATAATTCCAGAATTTAGCACGAAACTCCTATTTGGTCTAAGCTAACGGTGTAAGAAAATCAAGGCAGGAGAAGGCAGTGTATGTCTTTTCGCATACGGAGGTGACACGTTCCCTCTCGGAACCACGAGCCTTTTTAAGAGAAGCCCCGGTTTGCAAGAAGCTTATACCCAAGCTTGTCCCAATTCAGCCAAAAAATTTACCACAACATGTTGGTGCCATGTCATGACACCATGCCAAGTTTCATGATTTTCATGCGTGTTTTGAATTTACGGGAATTCAAAAACCAAGTTTCTCAATATTTCCAGCCGAGCCACGATGCCCAGATGTTTGAATTTCATTCCCATTTCTTGCATGGGACCTAGAAATTCACCCAAGGACACACATGTGATTTTTCAACCAACTTTGGTGCATTGGAGCATGTGCTTGTAGTTCAAATTTGAATTATGCACATTAAATGCCTAGAAACTCAATTAATGCATAAAAAGGCCAAACGAACCCGGAATAATTCCAAATTTTAACACGACACTCATATGGTTCTATGTTGCCTCTATAAAAAATCAAGGGGGGGAGGTAGCGTATATTGTTTCGCACAAAAAGCTGACACGTTCCCCCTCGGGGACCATGAGTCTTCTTGAGAGAAGCTCTGGTTTGGTAGAAGCTTATACCAAAACTTGTCCAAATTCGGCCAATTTTTTTACCACAACATGTTGGTGCCATGAAATGACACCATGCCAAGTTTCATGATTTTCAGGCGAGTTTTGAATTTACGGGAATTTAAAAAACCAAGTTTCTCAATGTTATCAGCCGAGCCACGATGCCTAGATATTTGAATTTCATTTCCATTTCTTGCATGGGACCTAGAAATTCACCCAAGGACAAACATATGATTTTTCAACCAACCTTGGTGCACTGGAACATGTCCTTGTAGTTCAAATTTGAATTATTCACATTAAATGCCCAGAAACTCAATTAATGCATCAAAGGGCCAAACGAACATGGAATAATTCCAAATTTAAACACGACATGCATATAATTCTGTGTTTGCTTTGTAAAAAAAATCAAGGAGGGGGCAGGGTATGTCGTTTCACAAACAAAGGTGACATGTTTCCTCTCGAAACCACACGCCTTCTTAAGAGAACCTACAATTTGAAAGAAGCTTATGCCAAAACTTGTCCCAATTCGGCCAATTATTTTACCATGGCATGCTGGTGCCATGAATTGACACCATGCCAAGTTTCATGATTTTCATGCGAGTTTGGGATTTACATGAATTTAAAAACCAAGTTTCTCAATTTTTTCGGCCAAGCCACGACACCCAGGTGTTTGAATTTCATTCCCATTCTTGCATGTGACCTATAAATTCACCCAAAGACACACATGTGATATTTCAACAAACTTTGGTGCACTGGAGCCTATGCTTGTAGTTCAAATTTGAATTATGCACATTAAATGCCTAGAAACTCACTTAATGCACAAAAATGCCAAACGAACCCAGAATAGTTCTAAATTTTAACACGACACTCATGTAGTTGCATGTTCACTGTAGATACATGTTCTAGCAATTCAAACACCATCCTTTCCCTCCGTAACACCTTTTTGTCTTTCAAAACATAATGACAAAATCAGGTATACCACAAACAGTTTACTAGCAAGAATCGCATGGGATGCGATATAAATATCTTGGCGCACCATCTTGTCTGGCTTACGCAGGATGCTTCATCGTCTATAGTCCACCGCCCGTGCTTGAACTACACTTGCGTGCCAATTTCTCGTGGCACCGACCGAAATTTTTCTACCACCGTGGAAATATCTATCTCCCCGCCCCCTCCCTCCCACCAAAAGCCACAATTCCACTATTCCTCCTTGCTTTCCAAGTTCAAATCTTCACTGCTGCTTACTGATAGCTCAGCCTCCTCGCTGGTGACCCTTCTTCTTGTAGCGACGCCTCCTCGCCACCGATCCTTCTTGCAGCGCCGCCTCCTCGCCATCGACCCTTTTTCTTGCTACGTGACCTCCTCGCCGACGATCCTTCTTCTTGCTGCGCGGCCTCATCGATATGGTCAGGTAATCCACAGTTGGGGAATGTAGTAATTTGAAATTTTTTCCTATGCACGTGCAAGATCATGGTGAAGCATAGCAATGAGAGGGGAGAGTGTTGCCCACGTACCCTCGTAGACCGAAAGCGGAAGCATTAGCACAACGCGGTTGATGTAGTCGTACGTCTTCACGATCCGTCCGATCAAGTACCGAACGTACGGCACCTCCGAGTTCAGCACAAATTCAGCCCGATGACATCCCTCGAACTCCGATCCAGCCGAGTGTTGAGGGAGACTTTCGTCAGCACGACGATGTGGTGATGATGATGGTGTTCTACCGATGCAGGGCTTCGCCTAAGCACCGCTACAGTATTATCGAGGTGGACTATGGTGGAGGGGGGCACCGCACATGGCTAAAAGATCAAACAATCAATTGTTGTCTCTATGGGGTGCCCCCTGCCCCTGTATATAAAGGATCAAGGGCGTGCGGCCGGCCTAGAGAGGGGCGCGCCAGGATGAGTCCTACTCCTACCGGGAGTAGGACTCCCCCCTTTTCCTTGTTGGACTAGGAGAGAGAGGGGAAAGAGGTGGAGGAGAAGAAGGAAGGGGGGGTGACGCCCCCCTCTCCTTGTCCTATTCAGACTAGTGGGGAGGGGGCGCGGCCCATGCACTGGCTGCCTCTCCTCTCTTTCCACCAAGGCCCACTAAGGCCCATTAAGTTCCCGCGGGGTTCCGGTAACCTCCCGGTACTCCGGTAAAATCCCGATTTCACCCGGAACACTTCCGATATCCAAACATAGGCTTCCAATATATCAATCTTCATGTATCAACCATTTAGAGACTCCTCGTCATGTCCGTGATCACATCCGGGACTCCGAACAACCTTTGGTACATCAAAACATATAAACTCATAATAAAGCTGTCATCGAAACGTTAAGTGTGCGGACCCTACGAGTTCGAGAACTATGTAGACATGACCGAGACATGTCTCTGGTCAATAACCAAGAGCGGAACTTGGATGTTCGTATTGGCTCCCACATATTCTACGAAGATCTTTATCGGTCAGACCGCATAACAACATACGTTGTTCCCTTTGTCACCGATATGTTACTTGCCCGAGATTCGATCATCGGTATCTCAATACCTAGTTCAATCTCGTTACCGGCAAGTCTCTTTACTCGTTACGTAATACATCATCCCGCAACTAACTCATTAGTTGCAATGCTTGCAAGGCTTAAGTGATGTGCATTACCGAGAGGGCCCAGAGATACCTCTCCAACAATCGGAGTGACAAATCCTAATCTCGAAATATCCCAACCCAACAAGTACCTTCGGAGACACCTGTAGAGCACCTTTATAATCACCCAGTTACGTTGTGACATTTGGTAGCACACAAAGTGTTCTTCTGGTAAACGGGAGTTGCATAATCTCATAGTCATAGGAACATGTATAAGTCATGAAGAAAGCAATAGCAACATACTAAACGATTGGGTGCTAAGCTAACGGAATGGGTCAAGTCAATCACATCATTCTCCTAATGGTGTGATCCCGTTAATCAAATGACAACCCATGTCAATGGTTGGGAAACTTAACCATCTTTGATTAACGAGCTAGTCAAGTAGTGGCATACTAGTGACACTCTGTTTGTCTATGTATTCACACATGTATTATGTTTCCGGTTAATACAATTCTAGCATGAATAATAAACATTTATCATGATATAAGGAAATAAATAATAACTTTATTATTGCCTCTAGGACATATTTCCTTCAGTCCCCCACTTGCACTAGAGTCAATAATCTATATTACACAGTAATGATTCTAACACCCATGGAGTCTTGGTGCTGATCATGTTTTGCTCGTGGAAGAGGCTTAGTCAATGGGTCTGCAACATTCAGATCCGTATGTATCTTGCAAATTTCTATGTCTCCCACCTGGACTAAATCCCGGATGGAATTTAAGCGTCTCTTGATGTGCTTGGTTCTCTTGTGAAATCTGGATTCCTTCGCCAAGGCAATTGCACCAGTATTGTCACAAAAGATTTTCATTGGACCCGATGCACTAGGTATTACACCTAGATCGGATATGAACTCCTTCATCCACACTCCTTCATTTGCTGCTTCCGAAGCAGCTATGTACTCCGCTTCACACGTAGATCCCGCCACAAAGCTTTGTTTAGAACTGCTCCAACTGACAGCTCCACTGTTCAATGTAAACACGTATCCGGTTTGCGATTTAGAATCGTCCGGATCAGTGTCAAAGCTTGCATCAACGTAACCATTTACGATGAGCTCTTTGTCACCTCCATAAACGAGAAACATATCCTTAGTCCTTTTCAGGTATTTCAGGATGTTCTTGACCGCTGTCCAGTGATCCACTCCTGGATTACTTTGGTACCTGCCTGCTAGACTTATAGCAAGGCACACATCAGGGCTGGTACACAACATTGCATACATGATAGAGCCTATGGCTGAAGTATAGGGAACATCTTTCATTTTCTATCTATCTTCTGCAGTGGTCGGGCATTGAGTCTTACTCAACTTCACACCTTGTAACATAGGCAAGAACCCTTTCTTTGCTTGATCCATTTTGACTTCTTCAAAACTTTGTCAAGGTATGTGCTTTCTGAAAGTCCAATTAAGCGTCTTGATCTATCTCTATAGATTTTGATGCCCAATATATAAGCAGCTTCACCGAGGTCTTTCATTGAAAAACGCTTATTCAAGTATCCTTTTATGCTATCTAGAAATTCTATATCATTTCCAATGAACAATATGTTATCCACATATAATATTAGAAATGCTACAGAGCTCCCACTCACTTTCTTGTAAATTCAGGCTTCTCCAAAAGTCTGTATAAAACCAAATTTTTTGATCACACTATCAAAGCGTTTATTCCAACTCCGAGAGGCTTGCACCAGTCCATAAATGGATCGCTGGAGCTTGCACACTTTGTTAGCTCGCTTTGGATCGACAAAACCTTCTGGTTGCATCATATACAACTCTTCTTCCAGAAATCCATTCAAGAATGCAGTTTTGACATCCATTTGCCAAATTTCATAATCATAAAATGCAGCAATTGCTAACATGATTCGGACAGACTTAAGCATCGCTACGGGTGAGAAGGTCTCATCATAGTCAATCCCTTGAACTTGTTAAAAACCTTTTGCAACAAGTCGAGCTTTATAGACAGTAACATTACCGTCAACGTCAGTCTTCTTCTTGAAGATCCATTTATTCTCAATTGCTTGTCGATCAACGGGCAAGTCAACCAAAGTCCACACTTTGTTCTCATACATGGATCCCATCTCAGATTTCATGGCTTCAAGCCATTTTGCGGAATCTGGGCTCACCATCGCTTCTTCATAGTTCATAGGTTCGTCATGGTCTAGTAACATAACTTCCAGAATAGGATTACCTACCACTCTGGCGCGGATCTTACTCTGGTTGACCTACGAGGTTCAGTAACAAATTGATCCAAAGTTTCATGATCATCATCATTAACTTCCTCACTAATTGGTGTAGGTGTCGCAGAAACTGGTTTCTGTGATGAACTACTTTCCAATAAGGGAGCAGGTACAGTTAGCCCATCAAGTTCTACTTTCCTCCCACTCACTTCTTTCGAGAGAAACTCCTTCTCTTGAAAAACTCTGAATTTAGCAACAAAAGTCTTGCCTTTGGATCTGTGATAGAAGGTGTACCCAACAGTCTCATTTGGGTATCCTATGAAGACACATTTCTCTGATTTGGGTTCGAGCTTATCAGGTTGAAGCTTTTTCACATAAGTATCGCAGCCCCAAACTTTCAGAAATGACAACTTTGGTTTCTTACCAAACCATAGTTCATAAGGCGTCGTCTCAACGGATTTCGATGGTGCCCTATTTAAGGTGAATGCGGCCGTCTCTAAAGCATAACCCCAAGATGATAGCGGTAAATCAGTAAGAGACATGATAGATCGCACCATATCTAGTAAAGTACGATTATGACGTTTGGACACACCATTATGCTGTGGTGTTTCGGGTGGCGTGAGTTGCGAAATTATTCCTCATTGTTTCAAATGAAGAGCAAACTCATAACTCAAATATTCTCCTCCACGATCAGATCGTAGAAACTTTATTTTCTTGTTACGATGATTTTCAACTTCACTCTGAAATTCTTTGAACTTTTCAATTGTTTCAGACTTATGTTTCATTAAGTAGATATACCCATATCTGCTTAAATTATCTGTGAAGGTGAGAAAATAACGATATCTACCACGAGCTTCAACATTCATCGGACCACATACATCTGTATGTATGATCTGCAACAAATATGTTGCTCTCTCCATAGTTCCGGAGAACGGCGTTTTAGTCATCTTGCCCATGAGGCACGGTTCGCAAGTACCAAGTGATTCATAATCAAGTGGTTCCAAAAGTCCATCAGTATGGAGTTTCTTCATGCGCTTTACTTTGATATGACCTAAACGGCAGTGCCATAAATAAGTTGCACTATCATTATCAACTCTGCATCTTCTGGCTTCAATATTATGAATATGTGTATCACCACTATCGAGATTTAGCAAAAATAGACCACTCTTCAAGGGTGCATGACCATAAAAGATATTACTCATATAAATAGAACAACCATTATTCTCTGATTTAAATGAATAACCGTCTCGCATCAAACAAGATCCAGATATAATGTTCATGCTCAACGCTGGCACCAAATAACAATTATTTAGGTCTAATACTAATCCCGAAGGTAGATGTAGAGGTAGCGTGCCGACCGCGATCACATCGACTTTGGAACCATTTCCCACGCGCATCGTCACCTCGTCCTTAGCCAATCTTTGCTTAATTTGTAGCCCCTGTTTCGAGTTGAAAATATTAGCAACAGAACCAGTATCAAATACGCAGGTGCTACTATGAGCATTAGTAAGGTATTCATCAATAACATGTATATCACATATACCTTTGTTCACTTTGCCATCCTTCTTATCCGCCAAATACTTGGGGCAGTTCCGCGTCCAGTGACCAGTCTGCTTGCAGTAGAAGCACTCAGTCTCAGGCTTAGGTCTAGACTTGGGTTTCTTCTCCTGACCAGCAACTTGCTTGCTGTTATTCTTGAAGTTCCCCTTCTTCTTCCCTTTGCCCTTTTTCTTGAAACTGGTGGTCTTATTGACCATCAACACTTGATGCTCCTTCTCGATTTCTACCTCCGCTACCTTTAGCATTGCGAAGAGCTCGGGAATTGTCTTATCCATCCCTTGCATATTATAGTTCATCACGAAGCTCTTGTAGCTTGGTGGCAGTGATTGGAGAATTCTGTCAATGACGCAATCATCCGGAAGATTAACTCCCAGTTGAATCAAGTGATTGCAGTACCCAGACATCTTGAGTATATGCTCACTGACAGAATTATTCTCCTCCATCTTGCAGCTGTAGAACTTATTGGAGACTTCATATCTCTCAATCCGGCATTCTTTTGAAATATTAACTTCAACTCCTGGAACATCTCATATGCTCCATGACGTTCAAAACGTCGTTGAAGTCCCGGTTCTAAGCCGTAAAGCATGGCACACTGAACTATCGAGTAGTCATCAACACGTGTCTGCCAGGCATTCACAATGTCTGCAGTTGCTGGTGCAGGTGGTACACCTAGCGGTGCTTCTAGGACGTAATTCTTCTGAGCAACAACGAGGATAATCCTCAAGTTACGGACCCAGTCCATGTAATTTCTACCATCATATTTCAACTTTGCTTTCTCAAGGAACGCATTAAAATTCAACAGAACAACATCACGGGCCATCTATCTACAATCAACATAGACAAGCAAGATACTATCAGGTACTAAGTTCATGATAAATTTAAGTTCAATTAATCATATTATTTAAGAACTCCCACTTAGATAGACATCCCTCTAATCCTCTAAGTGATCACGTGATCCATATCAACTAAACCATGTCCGATCATCACGTGAGATGGAGTAATTTCAATGGTGAACATCACTATGTTGATCATATCTACTATATGATTCACGCTCGACCTTTCGGTCTCCGTGTTCCGAGGCCATATCTGTTATATGCTAGGCTCGTCAAGTTTAACCTGAGTATTCCGTGTGTGCAACTATTTTGCACCCGTTGTATTTGAACGTAGAGCCTATCACACCCGATCATCCCGTGGTGTCTCAGCACGAAGAACTTTCGCAACGGTGCATACTCAGGGAGAACACTTATACTTTGATAATTTAGTGAGGGATCATCTTATAATGCTACCGTCAATCAAAGCAAGATAAGATTCATAAAAGATAAACATCACATGCAATCAATATAAGTGATATGATATGGCCATCATCATCTTATGCTTGTGATCTCCATCTCCGAAGCACCGTCATGATCACCATCATCACCGGCGCGACACCTTGACTCCATCGTAGCATCGTTGTCGTCTCGCCAATCTTATGCTTCCATGACTATCGCTACTGCTTAGTGATAAAGTAAAGCATTACAGGGCGATTGCATTGCATACAATAAAGCGACAACCATATGGCTCCTGCCAGTTGCCGATAACTCGGTTACAAAACATGATCATCTCATACAATAAAATTTAGCATCATGTCTTGACCATATCACATCACAACATGCCCTGCAAAAACAAGTTAGACGTCCTCTACTTTGTTGGAGCAAATTTTACGTGGCTGCTGCGGGCTTAGCAAGAACCGTTCTTACCTACGCATCAAAACCACAATGATAGTTTGTCAAGTTGGTGCTGTTTTAACCTTATGAAGGACCGGGCGTAGCCACAGTCAGTTCAACTAAAGTTGGAGAAATTGACACCCGCCAGCCACCTGTGTGCAAAGCACGTCGGTAGAACCAGTCTCGCGTAAGCGTACCGTAATGTCGGTCCGGGCTGCTTCATCCAACAATACCGCCGAACCAAAGTATGACATGCTGGTAAGCAGTATGACTTATATCGCCCACAACTCACTTGTGTTCTACTCGTGCATATGACATCTACGCATAAAACCAGGCTCGGATGCCACTGTTGGGGAACGTAGTAATTTCAAAAAAATTCCTAAGCACATGCAAAATCATGGTGATGCATAGCAACAAGAGGGGAGAGTGTTGTCCACATACCCTCGTAGACCGAAAGCGGAAGCGTTAGCACAACGCGGTTGATGTAGTCGTACGTCTTCATGATTCGACCGATCAAGTACCGAACATACGGCACCTCCGAGTTCAGCACACGTTCAGCCCGATGACGTCCCTCGAACTCCAATCCAGCCGAATGTTGAGGGAGAGCTTCATCAGCACGAAAGCGTGGTAACGATGATGATGTTCAACCGACGCAGGGCTTCGCCTAAGCACCGCTATAGTATTATCGAGGTGGACTATGGTGGAGGGGGGCACCGCACACGGCTAAAAGATCAAACGATCAATTGTTGTCTCTATGGGGTGCCCCCTGCCCCTGTATATAAAGGAGAAAGGGGGGTGCGGCCGGCCTAGAGAGGGGCGCGCCAGGAGGAGTCCTACTCCTACCGGGAGTAGGACTCCCCCCTTTTCCTTGTTGGACTAGGAGAGAGAGGGGAAAGAGGTGGAGGAGAAGAAGGAAGGGCGGTGCCGCCCCCCTCTCCTTGTCCTATTCGGACTAGGGGGGAGCGGGCGTGGCCCATGCCCTGGCTGCCTCTCCTATCTTTCCACCAAGACCCACTAAGGCCCATTAAGTTCCCGGAGGGTTCCGGTAACCTCCCGGTACTCCGGTAAAATCCCGATTTCACACGGAACACTTCCGATATCCAAACATAGTCTTCCAATATATCAATCTTCATGTCTCGACCATTTCGAGACTCCTCTTCATGTCCGTGATCACATCCGGGACTCCAAACAACCTTCGGTACATCCAAACATATAAACTCATAATATAACTATCATCAAAATGTTAAGCGTGCGGACTGTAGCGACCTGACCTCAAATGGTCAAGTCTCTGTGCTTCAGTGTCATCCCTGGATTTGTAATGCTGACAGACACAGTACTCGAGGATATAACAGAGTAGCAATCACACACTTATTACATCGAATATCTCAAAAGAGAACTTATTACAATAAATATGGCTTAAGGCCATCTAATACGATAACAGCGGAAGGCTTGGAAGATAAAGTGAGTCCATCAACTCCAACGGCATAGCTGAGCTGCACGGCAACGACCTAACGAACCTTACTCCTCGTCTGAAAAGTCTGCAACATAATACGTTGCAGCCCGAAAACGGGTCAGCACATGGAATATGCTGGCAAAATAACACAGTAGAGCAAGAACAGAATAATGCTATCACTAGATGCATATTTGGCTGGTGGAAAGCTCTATGGTTATAGATTTTGCGAAAAGCCAATTTTTCCCTACAACAAAGGAATAGATTTTATTTAGCTATCATGGTCGTTGAAACATCATTGAGAAGGTTCCTCCAACTCAATCCCAAATTAAAGTAATTAACAATCCAACAATATTAATTAAGAGTGATGAGATACGCAAGATACTCCAAGTACTAGATACTCAAGATTGTCCATAACCGGGGACATGGCTAACCATGATTAGTTTGTACACTCTGCCGAGGTTTGCACACTTTTCCCCACAAGACTCGATCTCCTTCATTGGATTCCTTGCACTACATGGTGTTTGAGAAATGGATGACCGAGACACAGTCTTTCGGAAACATTAACTCTCTACTCCGGGCAGACCATACCAAACCTACAAACCCACTACCTGCTGATCTACCTCTTCAAGAGCTTCACGTAACTTACTCAACTATGCTAGAGCCCATAATAGCTTGTGGCTGCACACAGAAGTTTCTAGCATGAATCATCTTAGTTTCCTTTGAGCCTGGGTGGCGGTCCATAGGAAGATCACACGGGTACTCCGGGATTTCCAAAAAAATACATGCAGCACTGGGTACTCCAGGTGCCTCAATCCACCCAGATGTAAATTCAAGTTGCCACCTTAAGTTGAACCATTAATTAACAATCTCACATCTGTCATGGATTTCACTCACCCAAACCATGTCTACGAGCATAGCATAGCAATATAAGCAACATGTAGAAGTAACTCCCAAGGGTTTGAATATAACAGGGCAATAGGCTCTACCTCAACAACTACTTCCCAACCCACAAGTTAATGACATCCTAACCATGCAATGTTTGAGGATTGAAACTAATGCATAAAAACTGGGTATAGAAAGAGTATGATCAATGTGTCACTTGCCTTGCTGACGATCCGCGTAACCTAGAGACTCCAAATAACACGCTTCGCACTCCGGGAATTCTATCACAAACAAACAATAGCATACATAAGCAACAAGCAAAGAAGCACGGGTAAAACTCAAATAAGAGGATCTAACAGAAAGTTCAACTTAAGAACTACGGTTTGCAAAAACAATCAAATCAAACGGAGCAACGAAACTCAAACGGTGAAAGAAACAAGATCCATTTACTAATCTGGATCTAGGTCAGATTTTACAGATCAAAATCTTGTTTAAGTTGATTAAATAGAAAGAGGGTCTCGAGACGAAGATCTAGGCGCTTGAATCGCCTGATTCCGATAAGCGAGCGAAAAGATAAACAGAAACAAAAATCGGATCAGAAATCACGATCGAGAATAATCGCGGAAAAATCGGATAAAAAGGAAAACTGACGAACAGACTAACGAACGAGCATTCGTTATCTGTAACTAATGAGCGAAAATCGTTCGTTAAAATGAACGTACGGACGAACGTCCGCTAATTAGAGGAACCGGAAAAAAACGGTGAACCGGTCTAAAAAAACATACTAGGGTTTAAAAAAACCGAATCGGTTTCTTAAAAAAACTGGCGGCGGCGAATCGGCGTGGTACCTCCGGCGAGGCGGGCTTGGGCGGCGGGGCAGCGGCTTGCAGGCGGCGAGGCGACGGCGGCGCGGTGCAGCGAAGCGGTGGCGGGGCGGGGCTACAGCGGCGGCGGCGAGGCGCGGGCAGAGGGATGCGGCGGCGCGGCTCGGGGTGGGGCTCGGCGGCGGTGGTGGTTGTGGTGGCGGCGGGGGGTCCGGGGAAGTATATAAGGGGGGGGGGCTTGGAGGAGGGGCCAAGGCGGCGGCGAGGAGGAGTCCCGGCAGGACGGCGGTGACTCGGTCTCCAGGTGGGTGACGACGCGCGCGGGGAGTGGGCCGGCCCGCTTGGGTTTCGGCCCGGTCGGCTGGAAGTTTTTTTTAATAATTCCGCTGAACAGAAAATAAATCCTAGAAAGTAAAAATAAAATAAAAATCTAAAAATGCCAAAACAAATTTTCACCGTCGAAATAAAATATTTAGAACGAGATGAATATTTTCTTGGCCCTAAAATGCAATTTTGAAAACGTGCAATTTTTCTAATGCAAATAAAATCCAAAAAAAATAAAAAAAAAATCAGATAAATGATTTTAATATTTTTCCTCCAATATTTCAATTATTTGGACAAGTCATATTATCTCCTCTCATATATTTTATTATGAAATATTTTTTTGGAGAGAAAAATAATAAAAATAAAAAATCCTCGTTTCATTATTTGATAAAAACCAAATATGAAAACCGGGAAATCCCCAACTCTCTCCGAGGGTCCTTGAGTTGCTTAGGATTTCGAGGATTGCGGAACTAAAATGCAATAAAATATGATATGCATGAATGATCCATGTATAACATTCCAAATTGAAAATTTGGGATGTTACAAACCTACCCCCCTTAAGATGAATCTTGCCCTCGAGATTCGGGTTGGCTAGAAAATAGGTGTGGGTGGTCTTTGCGTAGATCATCCTCTCGTTCCCAGGTGGCTTCATCCTCGGTATGGTGACTCCACTGAACTTTGCAAAACTTGATAACCTTGCTGCGGGTGACTTGGCTGGCAAACTCAAGAATCTTAACTGGCTTTTCCTCATAAGTCAAATCACTGTCCAACTGAATCGCCTCCAAGGGTACTGTATCTCTTAATGGTATTTCGACCATCTCAGCATGACACTTCTTCAACTGTGAAACGTGAAACACATCATGAACTCCTGACAGTCCTTCAGGTAACTCCAACTTATAGGCAACTTCACCCATCCGTTCCAAAACACGATACAGTCCTACAAATCTCGGGCCTAACTTTCCCTTAACCTCAAAACGTTTCACTCCTCGCAAGGGTGATACTCACAGATACGCTTTGTCTCCAATTTCATAGGCTACCTCCTTGCATTTCGAGTCTGCATAACTCTTCCGCCTGGACTGAGCAATCTTCATTCTATCACGAATCAACTTAACTTTCTCTTCAGACTCTTTGATCAAGTCCGGTCCAAACAACCGTCGGTCTCCTACTTCATCCCACATCAACGGCGTTCTGCACCTTCGTCCATACAGGGCTTCAAACGGGGCCATCTTCAAACTGTCTTGGTATCTATTGTTGTATGAGAACTCTGCGTAAGGCAAATTGTCATCCCAACTAGATCCATAATCTAGCGCACAGGCTCTCAACATATCTTCCAGAATCTGGTTGACTCTCTCGGTCTGTCCATCCGTCTGCGGGTGAAATGCGGTAGTGAACTCCAATCTCGTACCCAAAGTCTGGTGTAACTGATGCCAAAACTTTGAGGTAAACTGTGTTCCTCTATCTGATACGATGGTCCACGGAACTCCATGCAGACATACGAAAACCTTTGTCCTTTCCTTTGCTCATCTTCTCCTTTATCTCGGCAATCTCTTTTTCATCCTTCTGAGCTTCCCGAATCTTACCCAACAATGTCGACTGAACTTCCATTGTTGCAACAAAACCTCTAGGAACAATCTCTAATCGAAGTTCCATGATATCCTCTGCTAACTCCTTTGGCAATCCCGTACTGTCTAGCATATTAGCATAACTCTTTCGGCTCAACGCGTCTGCTACGATATTGGCCTTTCCTGGATGATAGTGCAGCTTCATGTCGTAATCTTTTATAAGCTCCAACCATCTCCTCTGCCTAAGGTTCAGCTCCTTCTGCGTGAAGATGTACTTCAAACTCTTATGATCCGTGTACACATCACAACGGTTTCCAATAAGGTAATGTCTCCAAGTCTTCAATGCATGCACTACTGCTGCTAGCTCCCAATCATGGGTGACATAGTTCAACTCGTGAGGTTTTAGTTGTCGTGAGGCATACGAAACAACTCTTCCGTCCTGCATAAGCACACTTCCAAGTCCTAAGCGAGAGGCGTCGCAATACACTTGGAAATCCTTATGTATATCTGGCAGTGTCAGCACTGGGGCTGTAGTCAAACATTTCTTCAACTCCTGGAAACTTGCCTCGCAATCTTCCGTCCATTTAAACTTAGTATCCTTCTTCAATAACTCCGTTATTGGTTTCGCGACCTTGGAAAAATTCTCAATGAATCTCCGATAGTATCCTGCGAGTCCAAGGAAACTGTGGATCTCGCTAACTGAAGTGGGTGCCAAACATTCAGTGACTGACTGAACCTTGCTGGGGTCTACTGCTATACCTTCTCCTGATATAACATGTCCAAGGAATCCAACTTCCTTCAACCAAAACTCGCATTTGCTGAACTTGGCATACAACTGGTGTTCCCTGAGTTTCTCAAGAACTAATCACAAATGCTCCTTGTGATCCTCTTCATTCTTCGAGTATACCATAATATCATCAATAAACACCACAACAAACTTGTCCAAATATTCCATGAATACCTTGTTCATCATGCTCATGAAATAGGCAGGGGCGTTAGTCAGTCCAGACGACATGACCGTATACTCATATAATCCGTAACGCATGGTGAATGTTGTCTTTGGTATATCTTTTTCTCGAATCTTCAACTAATGGTATCCTGATCGCAAATCGATCTTCGAAAACACCTTAGCTCCTTGCAGCTGATCAAACAGATCATTGATTATCGGCAGTGGGTACTTGTTCTTGATCGTCACTTCATTCAAGTCCCGATAATCAACAGCCATTCTTAGGGATTTATCCTTCTTCTCAACCAAAAGCACTGGGGCTCCCCAAGGTGATGAACTCCTTCGAATGTAACCTTTCTCCAATAACTCCTTGATCTGTTTCTTAATCTCCTCCAGATCATTTACAGGCATCCGATAGGGTCTCTTGGATATTGGCCCGGTACCTGGCAGTAGATGTATCAAAAACTCGATGTCTTGATCCGGTGGCATGCCTGGTAACTCCTCTGGAAAAACATCCGGGTAATCCTTCACTACAGGCACTTCCTCTTGAACAACTCCCGTGAGGGTATTCACTTGGCTCCTCCTAGGCACATGCCTAGATACGTATTTAATCCTTTTTCCCTCCGGGGTGGTGAGTTAAATCGACTTACTAGCACAGTCAATACTTCCTCCATACTTTGACATCCAGTCCATACCTAATATCACATCCAATCCTTGTGACTCCAAGATAATTAGGTTGGACGGAAAGACATGGTTGCCAATGGTTAAGGATATCTGGTCACACCATCGACTAGCCATATACTCTGCTCCGGGAGAACTGACTAAGAGAGGGGTCCTAAGGGTTTGGGTTGGTAGTCTAAACTTTTCCACAAATCCCCTTGATATGTATGAATGCGATGCACCAGTATCAAAAAGAACAAGAGCGGTAAATGATTTAACCAAAAAATTACCTATAACCGTGTCTGGCTGCTCTTCAACCTCCTCCATGTTAACGTGGTTCACTTGTCCTTTGTTGAATGGATTGGGCTTCTTCCCAGCGCTCCCATTTCCATTTCCATTCTTCCCTTCAGGGCACACCGTGGCATAGTGTCCAGTCTTCCCGCAATTGAAACAAGTAACGTGGCTTAGGTCCCTCTTGGTGGGTGTGGCTGGATTTGGGTGGTTCTGATTGTTGTTAGCGCCGTTCCCATTCCCATTTTTTAGAACCATTGTGGTTATGTGATCCTCCTCCGGTGTGGTTATGACCTCCATGGTTATGAACAAGTCCTCCCGAGTTCGGGGTTAGGCGAGGCTTCTGCTGAGCTCCTGAGTTATACCTCCCTTGTCCATACTTCCTCTTACGGCTCTCAATCTGCTGTTGCTTCCCTTCAATCATAAGAGCCTTATCTACCAACTCCTGGTAGTTGGTGAATGTTGCCACCATCAACAGCATACTCATCTCATCATTCAGCCCTTCCATAAACTTCTCCTGCTTTGCGGCATCTGTGGCCACGTCATCAAGGGCATAGCGAGATAACTTTCTAAACTCATCCGCGTACTGAGCCACAGTACGGTTCCCCTGGCGTAAGTTGTGAAACTCACGCTTCTTCAAATTCATGTCTCCAGTTGAGACATGGGATGTACGAAAGGCTTGCTGAAATTGGACCCATGTCACCGTGGCTATGGGGTAGGTGACAGTGTAATTCTTCCACCATGATGCTGCAGGTCCATCCATCTGATGTGCGGCAAAACGCACCTTCTCAGCATCAGTGCATCCTGCAGTGGTTAAATCCCTTCCAATCTTGCGGAGCCAATCATCTGCTACTATAGGCTCGGTACTACTGGAAAACACTGGCGGCTGCAACCTCAGAAAACGGGCTAAGTTGTCAACTGGTGGTGGTGGTGGATTGTTGTTGTTGTTGTTGTTGCCTTGGTTCTGAACTAACAAATGCATCATGGTATTTTGCTGCTGGATCTACTGAGTGAGCTCTGGTGGGAAAAAAATCCGGGGTCACATCCCGGAGGCATCTGATGGGTTTAGAGGGGAGAAATTAGAATAGAATGAGGTCTAATGAGAAAGCACTACCCATATGCACATGAGACAAACACAATCATTTCACTCAATCAATCAGGCAAGGGCATACAAACGGTCTAGAACTATCGAAAAAGTTCTCAACTACTACTAAATACATGGGGGAATACTACTAATATTTGGTGGTCATCTAGAAATTTTGATCGGTGGAAGACTCCATGATGTCTGCTCCGGCTTCGTCTTCAAAGTCATCATCACTAGGGTCGGAGTCGGTGTCGTCGATGATGATGTAGTCCTCCAGACCAATCTCCTTGGGTTCTTCATCTTCTTCTACTGGTGTGGGGTCTCCCATAAATATTTCGATCTTCTTAATCAGGTCATCATTCTTCTCCAGTAGTATCGCTATTTCCTCATCATATCCATCGCGTGTAGACTTAAGTTCTTCTTCCAGCTCGATGATCCTTGTCTTCGCCTTCTTCAAATCTATCATGTCTGCGCACATCTGATTCTCCTGATGTCGAATGTGTTGGTTTAACTCCTGGATGAAAGCTACAATTGATCTATCCTTCCTGGTGCGGATCATCTCCAATTGCTCGTCTCGGCGCCCACATATCTGGTAGATAGTGTCCTTAAGATCCTTGTGATACACTTCTCCAATGCGTCCCATGGTGATGTGAGCTGTCATACTCTTGTATCATCCATAAGGAAAATTCTATAGGTTTAGTGACTCGCGTGAAGGTCCTTCCTTGAACATGTACTTGTATCATCCATCGCTCCTCTGCTGGCAAAGTGGCGTTGTAGGTCCCGGTGAAGCTTGTTATTCCTATGTTCAGGTACCTAGTGACTTCCTTCAAGTGTCGTCCAAAAGGTGATTCTTCATCCGGTTGTGCAAACTTGTTCCTTGCGTCCGCCATCCTAAAGAGTAGAAAGTGGAGAGGAGTCCGAAATGAGAAGAGAATGGTGATCTACGGCTTTAGCTTAGTGGTCATGTCCTACACTCAGTGTGTGCTCTTATACCATCTTGTCGTGACCCGACCTCAAATGGTCAAGTCTCTGTGCTTCAGTGTCATCCCTGGATCAGTAATGCTGACACACACAGTACTCGAGGATTTATAACAGAGTAGCAATCACACACTTATTACATCGAATGTCTCAAAAGAGAACTTATTACAATAAATATGGCTTAAGGCCATCTAATACGATAACAGCGGAAGGCTTGGAAGATAAAGTGAGTCCATCAAATCCAACGGCATAGCTGAGCTGCATGGCAACGACCTAATGAACCTTACTCCTCATCTGAAAAGTCTGCAACATAATACGTTGCAGCCCGAAAATGGGTCAGCACATGGAATATGCTGGCAAAATAACACAGTAGAGCAAGAACAGAATAATGCTATCACTACATGCATATTTGGCTGGTGGAAAGCTCTATGGTTATAGTTTTTGCGAAAAGCCAATTTTTCCCTACAACAAAGGAATATATTTTATTTAACTATCATGGTGGTTGAAACATCATTGAGAAGGTTCCTCCAACTTAATCCCAAAGTAAAGTAATTAACAACCCAACAATATTAATTAAGAGTGATGAGATACGTAAGATACTCCAAGTACTAGATACTCAAGATTGTCCATAACCAGGGACACGGCTAACCATGATTAGTTTGTACACTCTGCAGAGGTTTGTGCACTTTTCCCCACAAGACTCGATCTCCTCCGTTGGCTTCCTCGCACTACATGGTGTTTGAGAAACGGCTGACCGAGACACAGTCTTTCAAAACATTAACTCTCTACTCCGGGCAGACCATATCACACCTACAAACCCACTACCTGCTGATCTACCTCTTCAAGAGCTTCACGTAACTTACTCAACTATGCTAGAGCCCATAATAGCTTGTGGCTGCACACGAAAGTTTCTAGCATGAATCATCTCAGTTCCCTTTGAGCATGGGTGGCGGTCCATAGGAAGATCACATGGGTACTCCGGGATTTCCAAAAAAATACAGGCAGCACTGGGTACTCCAGGTGCCTCAATCCACCCATATGTAAATTCAAGTTGCCACGTTAAGTTGAACCATTAATTAACAATCTCACATCTGTCATGGATTTCAATCACCCAAACCAAGTCTACGAGCATAACATAGCAATATAAGCAACGCATAGAAGTAACTCCCAAGGGTTTGAATATAACAGGGCAATAGGCTCTACCTCAACAAGAACTTCCTAGCCCACAAGTTAATGACATCCTAACCATGCAATGTTTGAGGATTGAAACTAATGCATAAAAACTGGGTATGGAAAGAGTATGATCAATATGTTACTTGCCTTGCTGACGATCCGCGTAACCTAGAGACTCCAAATAACACGCTTCACACTCCGGGAATTCTATCGCAAACAAACAATAGCATACATAAGCAACAAGCAAAGAAGCACGGGTAAAACTCAAATAAGAGGATCTAACCAAAAAGTTCAACTTAAGAACTCTGGTTTGCAAAAAGAATCAAATCAAACGGAGCAACGAAACTCAAACTGCGAAAGAAATAAGATCCGTTTACTAATCTGGACCTAGGTCAAATTTTACAGTATCAAAATCTTGTTTAAGTTAATTAAACAGAAAGAGGGTCTCGAGACGAAGATCCAGGCGCTTGAATCGCCTAATTCCGATAAGCGAGCAAAAAGATAAACAGAAACAAAAATCAGATCAGAAATCACGATCGAGAATAATCGCGGAAAAATCTGATAAAAAAGAAAACTGATGAACAGACTAACGAACGAGCGTTCGTTATCTGTAACTAACGAGCGAAAACTGTTCGTGACTAACGAACGAGCATTCGTTATCTGTAACTAATGAGCGAAAATCGTTCGTTAAAATGAACGTACGGACGAACGTCCGCTAATTAGAGGAACCGGAAAAAAACGGTGAACCGGTCTAAAAAAACATACTAGGGTTTAAAAAAACCGAATCGGTTTCTTAAAAAAACTGGCGGCGGCGAATCGGCGTGGTACCTCCGGCGAGGCGGGCTTGGGCGGCGGGGCAGCGGCTTGCAGGCGGCGCGGTGCGAGTGCGGCGGCGGCGAGCGCGGGCGACGGGAGGCGGCGGCGGCTGGGCGGGGCTGCGGCGGTGGTGGTGTGGGTGGGGCGGGGGGGGAGTATAAAGGGGGGGGGCGCGGCTTGGAGGAGGGGCCAAGGCAGCGGCGAGGAGGAGTCCCGGTCCGGACTCCTCGTCCGGGCGGTGGCGGCTCGGTCTCCGGGTGGGAGACGGCGCGCGCGGGGAGTGGGCCGGCCGGCTGGGTTTCGGCCCAGTCGGCTGGAAGTTTTTTTTAATTCGCCAAAAAATAAATCCTAGAAAATAAAATAAAAATCTAAAAATGCCAAACAAATTTTCACCGTCTAAATAAAATATTTAGAACGAGATGAACATTTTCTTGGCCTAAAATGCAATTTTGAAAACGTGCAATTTTTCTAATGCAAATAAAATCCAAATAAAATAAAAAAAATCAAATAAATGATTTTAATATTTTTCTCCAATATTTCAATTATTTTGGAGAAGTCATATTATCTCCTCTCATATATTTTATTATGAAATATTTTTTTGGAGAGAAAAATAATAAAAATCAAAAATCCTCGTTTCATTATTTGATAAAAACCAAATATGAAAACCGGGAAATCCCCAACTCTCTCCGAGGGTCCTTGAGTTGCTTAGGATTTCGAGGATTGTGGAATGAAAATGCAATAAAATATGATATGCATGAATGACTATGTATAACATTCCAAATTGAAAATTTGGGATGTTACACCCGGACCCTACGGGTTCGAGAACATGTAGACATGACCGAGACATCTCGGTCAATAACCAATAGCGGAACCTGGATGTCATATTGGCTCCACATATTCTACGAAGATCTTTATCGGTCAGACCGCATAACAACATACGTTGTTCCCTTTGTCATCGGTATGTTACTTGCCCGAGATTCGATCGTCGGTATCTCAATACCTAGTTCAATCTCGTTACCGGCAAGTCGATTCGATCGTCGATATCTCAATACCTAGTTCAATCTCGTTACCGGCAAGTATCTTTACTCGTTCTGTAATATATCATCCCACAACTAACTCATTAGTTGCAATGCTTGCAAGGCTTAAGTGATGTGCATTACCGGGAGGGCCCAGAGATACCTCTCCGACAATCGGAGTGACAAATCCTAATCTCGAAATACGCCAACCCAACAAGTACCTTCGGAGACACCTGTAGAGCACCTTTATAATCACCCAGTTACGTTGTGATGTTTGGTAGCACACAAAATGTTCCTCCGGTAAACGGTAGTTGCATAATCTCACAGTCATAGGAACATGTATAAGTCATGAAGAAAGCAATAGCAACATACTAAATGATCGGGTGCTAATCTAATGGAATGGGTCAAGTCAATCACATCATTCTCCTAATGGTGTGACCCCGTTAATCAAATGACAACCCATGTCAAAGGTTAGGAAACTTAACCATCTTTTATTAATGAGCTAGTCAAGTAGAGGCATACTAGTGACACTCTGTTTGTGTATGTATTCACACATGTATTATGTTTCTGGTTAATAAAATTCTAGCATGAATAATAAACATTTATCATGATATAAGGAAATAAATAATAACTTTATTATTGCCCCTAGGGCATATTTCCTTCACCCACACCCCACCCACACCATCCTCCTCCTTCCCCGTCCCTCACGCCCCGACCGATGGCGTGATACCTTCCGCCAAAATCACTGGCCCCGTCCTCCAATTAAGCGCTACCCACAGCCATTTTGCCCGTAGTATAACATGGAGCTCAGTAGCATCTTGCAGCGGAGAAGCAAATCACGGTCGCACGCGCGGATGAGGTCGCTATAGCTGCCATGCGTGCTGACCGCCAGATCTTGGAGGAGCACCTCGTCTTCGAGGCCACTGTGAACACAGCCACGCGGTTGTCTACTTTAAAATACAGTTCGTGTTGTTTTCTCGAGGCTACCACTAGTGCCTTCTAGTGATTTGTTCTCTCTAATGTTAATATGCAGTCTGATATTCTGAAATGTAATGTTCAGTTAACAGTTTGGTCCAACAATTGCTACAATTCGTAGTATTGTTCTCAAGCATTATTTGTTTCGTTAGCTGTATTATCTTCTAATACATGTTTCTATTCTGCAATGTCGTGCTCAATTAACTATTTTGGTTCATTTGTTTTGCTATCTATTTAACTGTTTGGTTCAATTCTGCAATTTGATTCTAATTTGTTGTGGTTACAATTTTGTATAGTTATGCATGTGAGAAATAAATCAAATTTGGCTATACTCAATACATATTCTACTGATAGTATGGCAACCCTCAGTTAACCTGATCAAGATCTTCCTTAGATGTGTTGCAGGGAAACAATGGGAGACATTGCGGTTTACCATTGAGGTGTGCTCATGCATGGTCCTTTCACTAATAGCACATTATTGTGCAGTTGCAAGAATCATTGTAATATTTAAGTTTCTTACAATTTGATATTGCACATGTAGGTCTTGCTGTCAGAGGCCTAGACCCACTGTTCGACCCATTTTGCATATGGGGAAATAAGATGTCCATGAATATCAGTCAAGTCAAGAAACTCAGAAAGATTGTTAGGATGAAGAAACTTAGGATGGATAACAGCAAGACCTTTGTTTGCATAATGAAGAAGACATCGGTCAACTACAGGATGGTACTAACTCTTTTACCTTGTTTTTACCCCTTGCGCCATTTCAAAATTTATAACAGTGATTTATGCATATCTTTGTTTTCAGTACTTTTCAAAGCAGTTCACCGATGGTTACCTCTCAAACCACCTGCATGGTCAAGAGGCGAGGAAGATACTCATTCAACACCCACGGTACAACATTGAAGTCTTCCTAAAGAGGACGAAGGTTGGGCAGGCAATTATCCATAGCCACTGGCCTAACATTGCAAGGACGTTCAACATCACTAAAGGTTCAATATTCGCCTTCCACTTCTGCAGTTTCCTAGATGAGGTTCATCTGTCTACTTACCATGTATGATGCTACTTTTCCAAAGGTTTTTGATGTTGCATGTGAAACTTGGTGCTGTTGTGTAATGGCGTAGCTAGCTATATCCCTCTTTGGTGTAACTGAGTGCTGAAGCTATCTAATGTAATTCGATTATGAAATCCTGGTTGCCGTTATACAGATATGAAATATCTGGTGTGTTTTATAAGAAATGTCAATTTAATTACTACATGGACTATCAATAATAGGCTAATTACCCTGCTTATTGGGGTTTTCTATTGCAGACGGTTACTCAGACAACACTGTGGCTGATGAACTCAAACAACCCACACGGTATCTAGAAAGTAGGCATGTTGGATCAACTAACAATCACACACGACTTCCGGCAAAGAACTATTTGCGTTAGTCCACCTTGCAGAAGCGTTTCCACACAAAAAAACTGTGTGTGATATACATACGAACGGAAATATTTTTCTAGGATTCACTGTGTGGGATGGACATACGAACAGAAACGATTGGGCTTCGATGGCTCGCCCGATCACACACGAGCTTATTTTGCCCCCACCTGTGTGGCTGGAGGGCCTATCCCCGATGGTTTCTGGGTCGTGTGGGAAGGACTCCCCAATCGAACACTCACTAGGCGACGGTTTAAAACAGCGTCACGGAAAGGGGGTAAAAACCGTTTATATAGCACATCTCTGCACCAGTGTAAATCCCTT
The DNA here is from genome assembly GCF_003073215.2 of Triticum urartu. NCBI lineage: Eukaryota > Viridiplantae > Streptophyta > Magnoliopsida > Poales > Poaceae > Triticum > Triticum urartu. Next base: position 168,367,501 of record NC_053024.1, on the reverse strand, counting down.
AGTTTCCTCATGGACCCCGTTGCCACGGGAGGGTAGGACAAAAGATGTCATGCAAGTTCTTTTCCCAAAGCACGTATGACTATTTACGGAATACATGCCTACATTATATTTATGAACCGGAGCTAGCTTTGTGTCGCCTGCTACTTCTTGAACTTGCATTGATTTTTCCCTTGTAGAGAAAAGGGTGATGCAGCAAAGTAGAGATAAGTATTTCCCTTAGTTAAGAACCAAGGTATCAATCCATTAGGTGGCACAAGCAAGTCCCCAATGTATGCACCTGCACAAACTAACAAACACTTGCACACAATGCAAAAAGGGGTTGTCAATCCCTTCACGGTCACGAACAAGAGTGAGATCTAATAGAGATAGGTTTAGAAGATAAGTAAAAAGCAGAATAAATTAAATATAAATAAAGTGCAGCAACGTATTTTTGGATTTTTGGTTTTATAGATCTGAAAATATATGATGGAAAATAGACCCGGGCGCCATAGGTTTCAATAGAGGCTTCTCTCCTAAATAAAGCATATAGTGGGTAAACAAATTACTATTGAGCAATTGATCAAAAAACGCAAAGTTATGATGATATCTAAGGCAATGATCATGAATATAGGCATCACGTCTATGACAAGTAGACCGAAACGATTTTGCATCTACTACTATTACTCCACACATCGACCGACTCCTTCATGCATCTAGAGTATTAAGTTCATAAGAATAGATTAACGCTTTAAGCAAGATGACATGATGTAGAGGGATGAACTCAAGCAATATGATATAAACTCCATCTTTTTATCCTTAATGGCAACATTTAATACAATATGTGCCTCGATGCCCCTTCTGTCACTAGGAGAGGACACCACAAGATTGAACCCATCACAAAGCACTTCTCCCATTGCAAGAAAAACCAATCTAATTGGCCAAACCAAATCGATAGATAGAAGAGAATTACTAAGCTATCTCAATCTTGCATAGAAGACTTCAGAGAAGAATCAAATAATATTGGTAGATAATCTGATCGTAAATCCACAATTCGTCGGATCTCAACAAACGCACCGCAACAGAAGATTACACCGAATAGATCTCCAAGAACATTGAGGAGAACAATGTATTGAAGAGAAAAGAGAGAGAAGAATCCATGTAGCTACTAGCTATGGACCCTTAGGTCCTTGGTAAACTACTCACGCTTCATTAGAATGGCAACAAGTTTGATGTAGAGGCCCTCCGTGATCGAATCCCCCTTCGGTAGAGTGCTGGAAAAGGCCCCAAAATGGGATCTCACAGGAACAGAAGCTTGCGGTGACGAAAAAGTATTTTTGTTGTGCCCTCTGGTGTAGGGGGGATATTTGGGAACTTATAGTGCTGGAGTTAGGGTTGGAAGGGCTACGAGGGGCCCACAAGCCCTGGGGGCGTTCCCCTACGACTTGTGGCCTCCTCATAGGGCTTCTGACCTCCTCTCCAAGTCTCGTGGGTTTCTTCTGGTTCAAGAAAAATGACTGTAAAGTTTTATGCCGTTTAGACTCCGTTTGATATTCCTTTTCTGTAGAAGTCAAAAATAAGGAAAAACAAAAACTGGCACTGGGCACTAGGTTAATAATTTAGGCCCAAAAATAATGTAAAATAGCATATTAATGCATATAAAACATCCAAAACAGATAATATAATAGCATGGAACACTCAAAAACTATAGATACGTTGGAGACATATCATCGCCCTACGTTATGACTGTTACGTGATGAATATTATCCAATGTTATCACCGATCCAATGCCTACGAGCTTTTCACATATTGTTCTTGCTAAGTTACTACTCTTGCTGCTACTGTCACAACTGCTAAAAAAATATTGCTACTGTTGTTACTGTTACTATTGTTGTTGCTATCATTACCACTATTATCAAACTATCATACTATTGTGTTATTGATCACTTTGCTGCAGATATTTATTCTCCAGGTGTTGTTGAATTGATAACTCAATTGCTAATGTTGGGAAACGTAGCATGCAATTTCAAAAAGATTCCTACGCTCACGGAAGCGGAAATTGTGTCCACGTTCAGTTTGAAATTGATAACTCAACTGCTAATGTTGGGAATTGATTCCTATGTTGTTGAATTGATAACTCAACTGCTAATGTCGAACTTCCTCTCATTCCGACCGATCAAGCACCGAATGTACGACACCTTCGAGTTCTGCACACATTCAGCTCGATGACGTACCTCGAACCCTTGATCTAGCAAAGTGTTGTGGGAGAGTTTCGTCAGCACGGTGGCATGGTGATGGTGATGGTGAAGTGATCCGTGCATGGCTTCGCCTAAGCACTACGACAATATGGCCGGAGGCGTAAACTATGGAGGGGGCGCCGCACACGGCTAGGAATCAATGTTGTGTGTTCTAGCGGTGCCCCCTACATATATATAGGTGGGAGAGGGAGAGGGGCTGCAAGGGGCGCCCCAAGTAGGAGTAATCCTACTTGGGCGCCTCCTCCAAGTCGGCCTCCCCCTTCCATATACATCGGAGGGGGAAGGAAAGAGAGGGGGAGGGGAAGGAAATAGAGGGGGGAGGGGAAGGGAAGGGGGAGGCCGAATCCTCTCCTTTCCTTCTCTCTTCTCTTCCTTGCCTTCCCCTCCTATTCGGCCTATAGGGGGCGCACCAGCCCCTTTTGGGGCTGGTCTATCCAACTGTTGGCCCATTAGGCCCATATAGCTTGCTAGGGGTTGCCCAGAACCCCTTCCGGTGACCCAATACGTACCCAGTACCCCCAGAACACTTTCGTGTCCGAATACTATCGTCCTATATATGAATCTTTACCTCTCGACCATTTCAAGACTCCTCGTCATGTCCATGATCTCATCCGGGACTCCGAACAACATTCGGTCACTACTGGAGATATGACTATTAGGTATGAACCGCCCAGGAGGGGCCGGGTCATATCATTGGCGACTTATCAATGAAGATGGCGGATAATAGCAAGCCCATTGACGGCCCAAGGCCCAGAGGAGACTTGAGGCCCAAGGGGATGAACCGCCACATGTATAACTTGTATTGTAAGGCAAAATTAGTTAGTCACCAAGCCGGACACGTTGTGTATCAGCCGACCGGGACTCTATAAGCCGCTGGGCGTCAACCTATGTATATAAAGGGACAACCCGACGACGGGTTAGGGACAAGTAACAAACAATCGAGAGCTAGGTCAAGCGTATTCGCTCCCTGGCAATCAAAACCCTAGCAATACAACACAAAGCAGGGGTAGGCTTTTTACCTCATTGAGAGGGGCCGAAACTGGGTAACTCTCTGTGTCCTTTGTCCCGTTTAACCCCTTCAAGCTAACCTAGTTGCGATGGCTCCACGATTAAGTCCTTGCGCTAGGAAATTGGCCGTGTCAAGTCAACGACAGTTGGCGCCCACCGTGGGGCTAGCGTACGGTGGTTTCCAGGTCTTGAAGGGCAGCTTCCCAGGGATCAAGGGATACGCTGTGGGCCGGATGACCAAGAGTTGTCACGGCAAGCTCTACATCGACGGCGCTGGCTGGGCCCCCGAGGCCGGCTCAATTGAGCATGGGTACCGGGTCCCCTTTGGAGGAATCCATGTCTTCATCGGCAAGATTGGCAAACCGGGCCCTAAGCCGGATACCTGCATCAACATCATCGAGACGGCTCAGCGTGCATGACCCGCCCAGGTTCAACCCGCCGTGAAGCACACCTTTGTTGGTTTCATCCATGGGGCGGAATTTGAGGAAGGATCCGTGTCTGGTGGTGAGACGGCCATCTACTCTGATGGTGAATCATCCACATGTGAGACCAATTCAATGTATCAAGTGCAAGACGGCCGGCTTGGGGGCTGTTCTGATGGTGACAGTATTCCGAACCCCTATCAGCCGCCGAACAGGGTTGCGATCTTCATGGCCGGTACACAGCCAGCGCTCGGCTAAACGACCGCCGTGGCTATGACCTCCAACTCAACGGCTGCGGCGACGGCTGGTGCTAGCAACTCTGCGCGCCTGCTGGCTCAGGTTCTGGCGGAGTTATTGGAGGCTTTGGCGACTTTTATGGGGTAGAAGTGACCCCGGAGACTCAGGAACATCACAAGGTGGATGTTGAAAGGTTACGAGATGAGATAACTCAAGCCAAGGAAAAACTGGCGGCTGAGAACACTAGGATGGCCACGGAGTGAGCTACTTTGGATGCCCAAGCACAACGGATTCAGGCAGATTCTTTCCGGCTCACCTTGGATCAAAACACTTCAAATAAAGTCATGAGAAGGAGACACCAGAGTCACTTACCTCTGGAGTATGATGCGAGAAACCTTTTCAAGACACCAGGGGTAGGGACCAGTAACCCACCCATGGTGAACCGAGCGGTTGAGGCGCCCGCGACTGGAGCACCGGTTCAGCCGTGCACTATGGATCCACCTCGTTTGGATATGACTCCGCCTCAGCATGTGCCGACACCGCCGGGTCATTATTCTAACCCTTTGGATAGTATGATCGCTGCGGCATCACTATTGGCGGCTCTTCCAATTGAAGGCGAGTCTCCAGCTGCGATAGCGATGCGGAGAGCCAGAGAACTTCTTCAAATGGTTGTGGCTCAACAGACGCTTATTCATATAGCCGTGAACGGATTCACTCAACCCCTCGTCCAAGCCAGAGTTATAGAAGGAACATTGACTTGCCGGCAGTTTCAAGCATTCAACAACGCCGTAACCAGCCTCCTGGGCATGACCCGACGCACAGTGGTGTTGATGCTCAGACGTTGGTGGATCAGGGCAGGGCCCGTCGGGAGGCGGAGCTGGCGGCTCAACAGCAACCTCCAGTTTATCCGTCAACATCCATGGAGGCAGGAGTGACATCTAGAACATTGGGTGTATGTTTAGCACTAGCTCTGTGCAACGAGCGTTTGCCTAAGGATTTCAAGGGTCCTCGTAAGGTGCCTAATTACACGGCGGATCAACCCCTTGAGGCTTGCATTGAAAGCTATGAGATGGCCATGGAGATGCTGGATGTCAGTGATGCTTCATGTGCTAAATATTTCACCATGATGTTGGATGGACCGGCTCGTACTTGGTTGAAAGGGCTGCCCACTAACTCCATAAGATCATGGGCAGAGTTGAAAGCCCATTTCATCCAAAAATTTAAAGACACGTGCAAGCAGCCCCTGTCAACCCTGGACTTGGATTCTTGTGTCCAAGGTGAGGGTGAGTCAACAACCAATTGGGTGCACCGGATCTCAGCTGTTATACACTCATCGGATAGTATCAATGCCGGTTCAGCAGTCCTGATGTTGAGAAGAATTACCGTTTCGTCCCCATAAAGCAGAAACTAGGGTGGCTTAAGCGCTACTGCAATGACATGGGGGAGCTCATGACGGCTCTTGTCAAATATGCCGATTCTGATAGTACCAAGGACCCCGACTCTGACAAAGAAAAGGCGGGTAAGGGAAAGACGAGTCGCAGTGTGAAGGGACAACAACATAACACGGCGGGTCATGGCGGCAACGGTAAGCGCAAAGCGGAGAACAGTTTAGACTTTGTGGCGAGCACAATACGCAGAATAATAATCAACGTCGCAAGGGAAAGCCGACCCGCTTTGGAGGGCCAATGTTTAAACTTGAAGTGATGATGAACCAGCCTTGCCCAAAGCATGGCATGTAGGAGAAGCCGACGAATCATTTGTGGAAGGATTGCTTCATTATGAGGGAGTATAGGAATTCCAATTTTTCCAGAATAATCATGGCCCGAATGGAGGTTCAGGATCCGGCTCTCATGTGCCTGGCTTTGGCGGTGGCGGTTCAAGCTCTGGTTTACAAGGCCAAGGCAATCAAGGTGGTTTAATCAACAGTCCGGTCAAGGGAATCATCAGCAGCAGTCTGGTTATCAGAGTAATCCAACGCAGTTGAATAGTGGACAGTACGTTGTGTTCACTACGAGTTTGTGTAAACGAGACCAGAAGATTCACAAAAGGGCGGTGAACACAGTTGAGCCAGTGATTGCCCGTTACTTACGATGGTCTGAACATCCTATCCTTGGGAGCCGTGATTATCACCCACCATGGGTTGACAATCCGGGTCATTTGGCTTTGGTGGTTGCGCCTCAGGTTGGAGGTTACAAATTCACTAAGGTGCTGATGGATGGAGGCAGTAGTATCAATATCCTTTACTATGAAACTTATAATCGTATAAGTTTGGCTGACAAAGATCTTAAGCCATCTAACACTGTTTTTTCATTGTGTGGTGCGTGGTAAGTCGGCGTATCCAGTAGGCAAGATAGCTTTGGAAGTGGCCTTTGGTGATGATCATGATTACAGAGGTGAGACATTAAGCTTTGAAGTGGTTAAAATTAAGAGCCCTTATCATGCTTTATTTGGGCGGCCGGCTTATGCTAAGTTCATGGCGAGGCCTTGTTATGTTTACCTACAACTTAAGATGCCAGGTTATAAGGGTACCATCACAGTACATGGGAACCGGAGGATAGCTTTGGAATGTGAAGAGGGCGATGCTGCCTATGCTGAGTCTGTTTGTGCAATAAAAGAGTTGAAGTTTTACAAAGATAATGTTGACCCGGCGGATATGACACCTTTGAAGAAGCCAACCATAGAGCATGACCCTCTGTTGAAGTTTAAGTCGGCAGATGACACTAAGTTGGTTGATTTTGTTCCTGGCGATTCATCCAAGAAGTTCAGCATCAGTGCCAATCTGGATCCAAAATAGGAAGGCGCGCTCATCGAGTTCATCCATGAGAACCGGGACATCTTTGCATTGAAACCTTCAGACATGCCAGGTGTACCGAGGGAACTCGCTGAGCACACTCTCAATATTGATCCAAAGTTTAAACCGGTCAAGCAATTCCTTTGTCGCTTTAATGAGGAAAGACGTAAGGCCATTGGTGAAGAAGTGGCCTGGCTCTTGGCAGCAGGGTTCATTGTTGAATTTTTCATCCTGAATTGTTGGCTAACCCGGTGCTAGTAATTAAGAAAAATGGTACTTGGCGCATGTGTGTGGATTACACAGACCTTAATAAGGCCTGCCCGGCTGATCCCTTCGCTCTCCCTCGTATGGATCAGATTATTGATGCTACGGCGGGTTGTGAGCCTTTGTGTTTTTTGGATGCTTATTCTCGGTATCATCAGATCAAGATGGTAGTTAAGGACCAGGAGAAGGCAGCCTTCATCACTCCCTTTGGATCCTTCTGCTATGTGTCTATGCCCTTTGGGCTAAAGAGTGCCCGGGCGACCTACCAGCAGTGTGTTCAAAATTATCTTCATGATCAGATTGGACGCAATGTTCATGCTTATGTGGATGATATTGTTGTGAAATCCAGGAAGACGGATACCTTGATAGATGATTTGAAAGAGACCTTTGACAATCTCCAGGTCTACATGATGATTCTTTACCCGGCCAAATGTGTCTTTGGTGTACCAACAAGCAAGCTCTTAGGCTTTTTGGTTTCTGAACAGGGCATTGAAGCTAACCCGGAGAAAATCAAGGCCATCACTTCCTTGGCTAAACCGGTGTCTATTAATGATGTTCAACATCTGGCGGGTCGTATCGCGGCCTTAAGCTGGTTCACAAGCCGGCTGGGAGAAAAAGCTATCCCTCTGTACTAGATGATGAAGAAAACAGATCACTTTGTCTGGAGTGATGCTGCTGATCAAGCGTTTGAAGCCTTGAAGAAACAATTAGCTGAGACGCAGATCCTTGCTGCTCCTATTGATAAATAGCCCTTGTTGTTATATGTGGCTACCAATAGCCGAGCTGTCAGAGTGGCAATTGTTGTGGAAAGAAAGGAATCAGGCAAGGAATATCCGATTCAGCGGCCGGTTTATTACATCAGTGAGGTGCTCATTGAATCCAAGCAGAGATATCCGCATTGGCAGAAGCTGGTGTATGGGGTGTTCGATACGTCTCCAATGTATCTATAATTTTTGATTGTTCCATGCTATTATATTATCCATCTAGGATGTTTTATATGCATTTATATGGTATTTTATATGATTTTTGGGACTAACCTATTAACCTAGAGCCCAGTGCCAGTTTATGTTTTTCCTTGTTTTTGAGTTTTACAGAAAAGGAATACCAAACGAAGTCCAATTGACGTGCTAATTTTTGGTGATTTTTTATGGACCAAAGGAAGCCCCCGGAGTAAAAGAGTTGGGCCAGAAGAGTTTCGGGCCGTCCACGAGGGTGGGGGGCGCGCCCTACCCCCCGGGCGCACCGCCCTATCTCGTGGACGACTCGGAGACCCCCTGACTTGTTCCCGACGCCAAAAATTCCTATAAATACGGAATCATCCAGAAAATAACCTAGACCAGGAGTTCCACCGCCGCAAGCCTCTGTAGCCACTGAAAACCAATCTAGACCCGTTCTGGCACCCTGCCGAAGGGGGGGGATCTCTCTCCGGTGGCCATCTTCATAATCCCGGCGCTCTCCATGACGAGGAGGGAGTAGTTCACCCTTGGGGCTGAGGGTATGTACCAGTAGCTATGTGTTTGATCTCTCTCTCTCGCTCTTGTGTTCTTGATTCAGCATGATCTTGATGTATCGCGAGCTTTGTTATTATATTTGGATCTTATGATGCTTCTCCCCCTCTTCTCTCTTTGTAATGGATTGTGTTTTCACTTTGAATTTATCTTATCGGATTGAGTCTTTAAGCATTTGAGAACACTTGATGTATGTCTTGCATGTGCTTATCTGTGGTGACAATGGGATATTCACGTGATCCACTTGATGTATGTTTTGGTGATCAACTTGCGAGTTCCGTGACCTTGTGAACTTATGCATAGGGGTTGGCACACGTTTTCGTCTTGACTCTCCGGTAGAAACTTTGGGGCACTCTTTGAAGTTCTTTGTGTTGGTTGAATAGATGAATCTGAGATTGTGTGATGCATATGGTATAATCATACTCGCGGATACTTGAGGTCACATTGGAGTATCTAGGTGACATTAGGGTTTTGGTTGATTTGTGTCCTAAGGTGTTATTTTACTATGAACTCTAGGGCTGTTTGTGACACTTATAGGAATAGGCCAACAGATTGATCGGAAAGAATAACTTTGATTTGTGTCTTCGTTTGTTCTCCGCTATTACACTACAAAAAAAGACACATCCGTGACATTTTGGGCCGAATTTTTTTTTCTGTCATACATATGACACTTCTATGACGATAATTGTGACAAAACCCGGTATCATCATATATGTGGTGGGCTCCTACTTCTATGACAAAAAATCATGACAGAAAATGGGCTTTTCGTCCTGGGCGGGCTGGAGACGTAGCTGCATGACATTCTTTGGGCCGTTCATGACGGAAAAAACCGTGGTGGAAGTGAGGGGGAGGAAAATTTTGGGGAGTTCCCGGTTACGGTGGGAGGTTGGGGGCCGAGCGATGCATGTTTCTCTCATACACGTACACGCGTGTGTGCGAGGCGTTGGCTCTAACTAAACCCGAGCGAGGCGTTGGGATCTAACTGAACCCGAGCGATTGCACTGCAGGCTACGCATTACTGAACCCGAGCGATCGATCGATGGCTGTTAACTGAACCCGATCGAGCAATTCCTTCGCTACTGCTGCTAACTGAAGCTGATCGATGGGATGAACAGTGAGCGTTGCGGGGGGGTTTGGATGAACAGTGAGCGGTGGCGTTGCCTCTGGATGAACAGGACCCCGTGGTGTGGTGGAGGGCTGGATGAACAGTAGACGGTGGAGTGGTGCCCGTGGAGGGGTGGATGAACAGGACCCCGTGGTGTGGAGGGCTAGATGAACTGTAGATGGTGGAGGGGTGCCCGTGGAGGGGTGGTTGAATAGGACCCCGTGGTGTGGAGTGCTGGATGAACAGTAGACGATGGAGGGGTGGTTGAACAGTAGCCGGTGGAGTAGCGTGCGGTGGAGGCTGGATGAACAGGAGCCCGTGGAGGCTGGATGAACAGGAGCTCGTGGAGGATGGAGGAGGTCGACAGTGGAGATGAACAGTATCCCGTGGAGTCCCGTTTTGCGTTACGCCACACCCCTCCCGATGAACAGGACCCCCGTTTCGACCATAGCGCTCCAACACAAGTCCGTTTCCTCCGTTTTGCGGTACGCCACACCCCTCCTGATCAACAGGACCCCCGTTTCGATCGTGGGAGGTCCGTTTCCTTCATTTTACGGTACGCCACACCCCTCCCGATGAACAGGATCCCGTTTCGAACGTGGCCGGTCGAACACAAGGTCGTTTCCTCCGTTCTGCGGTACGCCAGGCCTCATTTCCATCGCCTGTTCCGTCCAAGCCCTCCCGATGAACACGACGGATTCCGTTGCCTCCCCATGAACACGGCGCATTCCGTTGCCTCCCCTTGAACACGACGACAACGCTGTTTCTCCGTTCCGACCCATCCATGTACACGAGCCCTCGCCGTACGTATGCGCTAGTAGGCGTTCGGGACCCCGCCCGTATGTACACATACGTGGCCGTATTTTGTTTCTTGCACCCTAACTTTTGTACGTACATGTACATGCTACGTGCGCGCCTCTACTAAGACACGTGCGCGCCTCTACATCGACCAGTATATATGTACGTACACGTTCGCGACCAGAACGACAACGCTACATACGCTTCGACCAGGTGGGTCCCGACTGTCAGGCACTTCCTTGCGTCCGAAGATGTAGCTGGTGGGTCCCAACAGTCAGGGGGTAAATCGTTTTGTTTTTTCGCCCGGACGCACTTCCTTGCATGCGAAGGTGTAGCTGGTGGGTCCCAGCAGTCAAGGGGGAAACGTTTTTTCGCGAAATACGGTGGCCCGTCCGGTGGGTCCCCGTTGTCAGGTGGAGGAATAATTATTTTACACGTAATAAGGAGGCACTTCCTTGTTGCGGCTGTGGACCAAGCTGTCAGCCTCTCCACGTATAGTCCACGTCCGATGGAAGTCGTTCCTTGACCATGTTGACCACGCCGCGCCGAGAGCACCAGGGCGGTGGATGACGGCGAGGCCTAGGAAGGGGACGACAGTGAGCCGGGGAAGACGCGGCAGTGGAAGCCCGCGCGAAGAGGAGTACGAGGGTTCACTGGTTCGGCTGCGGTGTGAGGCTGCCGTCGCCGCAGGGCCTGGCCAGCGGTGGGAATAGTAGGGGGCGGTGAGGCCTCCGTGACAGCACAGCCGGCCACGGGAGGCAGGAGTATGCGGCACGACTGGCGCTGCTTTGGGCGGCTGGAGCAAGAAGACCAGAGGTTGAAGAAGCACTACGACCGTTGGATGGACATTGTACGGTTACTTGAGCTAGAATCGTTCATATTGACTAAAGTTGACAAAGGCCCCCATCCTAGTCAACTTAGTAGGCCCACAAGTCAGCCTCCCACCATGGTGGGTCCCAGATAGCAGGGGGAGTATTCATTTTTTTTGTGCATAATAAGGAGGCACTTACGGTGGGTCCGAGCTGACAGCGGGGGGAACGTTTTTTTCGCAAAATACGCTGGCCCGTCCGGTGGGTCCGAGCAGTCAGGGGGGAAACATTTTTTTCTCGAAATAAGGTGGCCCGTCCGGTGGGTCCCTGCTGTAAGGTGGAGGAATAAGTATTTTGCGCGTAATAAGGAGGCACTTCCTTCCGGCCGCCTGGACCCAGCTGTCAGCCTCTCCATGTACAGTACTCTTCCGATGGAAGTCGGTCGTTGACCACGCCGTGCCGAGAGCACCAGGGTGGTGGTCTGGACGACGGCGAGGCCTAGGAAGGGGACGATGCGGAGCCGGGGAAGACGCAGCAGTGGAAGCCTGCCCGGATAGGAGTACGAGGGTTCACTAGTTCGGCTACGGTGTGAGGCTGCCGTCGTTGCGGAATAACAGGGGGTGTGGGTGAGTGGAGGGATGGCCTGGCCAGCGGTGGGAGTAGTATGGGGGCGGTGAGGCCTCCGCGGCAGCACAGCCGGCCACAGGAGGCAGGAGCAGGCGGCACGACCGGCGCTGCTTTGGGCGGCTGGACCAAGAAGACCAGAGGTTGAAGAAGCACTCACTACAAAGAAAGACACATCCGTGACATTTTGGGCCGAACGAATTTTTTTTCTGTCATACATATGACACTTCTATGACGATAATTGTGACAAAACCCGGTATCACGATAGATGTGGTGGGCTCCTACTTCTATGACAAAAAATCATGACAGAAAATGGGGTTTTCATCCTGGGCGGGCCAGAGACGCAGCTGCATGACATTCTTTGGGCCGTCCATGACGGAAAAAACCATGGTAGAAGCGAGGGGGAGGAAAATTTCGGGGAGTTCCCGGTTACGATGGGAGGTCGGGGGCCGAGCGATGCTTCTTTCTCTCGTACACATACGCGCGTGTGTGCGAGGTGTTGGCTCTAACTGAACCCGAGCGAGGCGTTGGGCTCTAACTGAACCCGATCGATTGCACTGCAGGCTATGTGTTACTGAACCCGAGTGATCGATCGATGGCTATTCACTGAACCCGATCGAGCGATTCCTTCGCTACTGCTGCTAACTGAAGCCGATCGATGCTGCCTCTGGATGGACAGTGAGCGTTGCGGGGGGGGGGGGGGGATGTACTGTTCCCGGTGGGGGTGGATGAACAGGACCCCGTGGTGTTGCCTCTGGATGAACAGGACCCCGATCGATCGAGCCGTTTGGGGCTGGATGAATAGGACCCCGTGGAGGGCTGGATGAACAAGACCACCCCGTGGAGGGCAGGGTGAACAGTAGATGGTGGAGGGCAGGATGAACAGTAGCCCGTGGAGGGGTTGTTGAACAGGAGCCCGTGGAGAGGGCTGGTTGAACAGCAGCCGGTGGAGTAGCGCGCGGTGGAGGCTGGATGAACAGGAGCCCGTGGATGAACAATCGCAGGTGGAGGGTGGAGGAGGTCGGCGGTGGATGAACAGTAGCTCGTGGAGGCTGGAGGGGGTCGACGGTGGAGATGAACAGTATCCCGTGGAGTCCCGTTTTGCGGTACGCCACACCCCTCCTGATGAACAGGACCCCCGTTTTTCGACCGTAGGAGGTCTGTTTCGTCCGTTTTGCGGTACGGACACCCCTCCCGATGAAAAGGACCCCCGTTTCGACCGTAGGAGGTCCGTTTCCTCCGTTTTGTGGTACGCCAGACCCCTCCCGATCAACAGGATCCCGTTTCGAACGTGGCCGGTCGAACACAAGGCCGTTTCCTCCGTTCTGCGGTACGCCAGGCCTCGTTTCCATCGCCTGTTCCGTCCAAGCCCTCCCGATGAACACGACGCATTTCGTTGCCTCCCCATGAACACGACGCATTCCGTTGCCTCCCCATGAACACGACGCATTACGTTGCCTCCCCATGAACACGACGACGACGCTGTTTCTCCGTTCCGACCCAGCCATGTACACGAGCCCTGGGCGTAGGTATGCGTGAGTAGGCATTCGAGACCCCGCCCGTATGTACACATACGTGGCAATATTTTCTTTCCTGCACCCTGGCCGTTGTACGTACGTGTACATGCTATGTGCGCGCCTCTACTATGACATGTGCACGCCTCTACATCGACCAGTATATATGTACGTACACGTTCGCGACCAGAATGACAAGGCTACGTACGCTTCGACCAGGTGGGTCTCGACTGTCAGGCACTTCCTTGCGTGCGAAGATGTAGCTGGTGGGTCCCAGCAGTCAGGGGCAAACGTTTTTTTCACAAAATACGGTGGCAAGTCCGGTGGGTCCCTGCTGTCAGGTGGAGGAATAATTATTTTGCGCGTAATAAGGAGGCACTTCCTTGCTGCGGTCGTGGACCCAGCTGTCAGTGTGTCCACGCACAGTACTCTTCCGATGGAAGTCGGTCGTTGACCACATTGACCACGCCGCACCGAGAGCACCACGGCGGTGGACGACGGTGAGGCCTAGGAAGGGGACGACGCGGAGCCGGGGAAGATGCGGCAGTAGAAGCCCGCACGGAGAGGAGTACGAGGGTTCACTGGTTCGACTGCGGTGTGAGGTTGCCGTCACCGCAGGGCCTGGCCAGCAGTGGGAATAGTAGGGGGCGATGAGGCCTCCGCGGCAGCACAGCCGGCCACGTGAGGCAGGAGCATGCGGCACGACTGGCGCTGCTTTGGTCGGCTGGAGCAAGAAGACCAGAGGTTGAAGAAGCACTACGGCCGTTGGATGGACATCGTACGGTCACTGGAGCTAGAATCATTCATATTGACTAAGTTGACAAAGCCCTTCGTCCCCGTCAACTTAGTAGGCCCACAAGTCAGCCTCCCACCAAGGTGGGTCCCAACTAGCCGGGGGAGTATTCATTTTTTTGTGTGTAATAAGGAGGCACTTCCGGTGGGTCCGAGCTGACAGCTGGGGGAACGTTTTTTCGCAAAATATGGTGGCCCATCCGGTGGATCCCAGCAGTCAGGGGGAAACAATTTTTTTCGGAAAATACTGGTGGCCCGTCCGGTGGGTCCCACAGTCAGGTGGAGGAATAATTATTTTGCGCGTAATAAGGAGGCACTTCCTTGCGGCTGCCGTGGACCCAGTTGTCAGCCTCTCCACATACACTACTCTTCCGATGGAAGTCGGTCGTTGACCACATTGACCACGCCGCGCCAAGAGCACCAGGGTGGTGGACGATGGCGAGGCATCGGAAGGGGATGACGCAGAGCCGGGGAAGACACGGCAGTGGATGCCCATGCGGAGAGGAGTACGAGCGTTCACCGGTTCGGCTGCGGTGTGAGGCTGCCGTCACCGTAGAATAACAGGGTGTGTGGGTGAGTAGAGGGATGCCCTGGCCAGCGGTGGGAGTAGTTGGGGGCGTTGAGGCCTCCGTGGCAGCACAACCGGCCACGGGAGGTGGGAGTAGGCAGTCCCGGCGGCGCTGCTTTGGCGGTTGGAGCAAGAAGATCAGAGATTGAAGAAACACGACGGCCGTTGGATTGACATCCAACAGTTACGTCTGCTAGAATCGTTTGTTTACGTATAATATAACTAAAAAAATCTTGCATACGCGTCAACTAAACAGGCCCACAAGTCAGACCACTCCCTCTTTTTTAAATAATTTATATATAGCTCATGGCAACTTCTTATGCAATTTATTGCAGTCGTTTTTTGGTTGGCCATGGCCAATTTCGCATATTTCTGTGGGTTCCAAACTATTTTTAATACTGAAAGGTCCAGCCAGATTTAAAGTACTTTGAAGATATATTTAAATTAGGTTAATGCCCAGTGAAATAGGAATCTGAAAATGTAATAAAATTCAGAAATTATAAAGTAATTGCCAATTTGTCATCTGTTTTTATATTTACAACCCATTTCATATCAGTTTCAAGATTTGCAGGCATCTTGAAAGAGTTGCAGCCCATCAGGGAGTATAAAAATAAGTAGGCCTGGATTGGGTATTCTTCAGAAAAAATAAACTGGGCTCATTTTCACAAAGAAAAAATAGCTGGGCTGGTCACATGGTGAACATAAAATATAAGCCTGGGCTAGACGGGCCACAGCCCAGTTCAAACCCTGCTCCGTCTCAACAATACCAAACAAAAAAAATACTGCTCGAGTAGCTACGTCCCAGGTGTCAGCCGATCTTGTGCTGTTCTCTTGTCTATTGACTATATACGCTCCCAATGTCGTGGGTCCCAGATGTCAGGAAAACACTAGGAGGAAGCATTTTATTTTTCCATACGCTGACGTGGTGGGCCCCTATTGTCATCCTCTCCACGTACTTCTGCCGATTCCTGTTGTTTTTTGACCATGTTGACAACGCGAGAGGGCGGCGCCGTGGCGAGCGCACCAAAGCGCGCGGAGGATGTCGGCATTAACGATTTAGGAGACGGTGGGGCGGCGATGCGTCCGCTGAGGCACAACCAGCCGTGGGAGGCGGAAGCAGACGGCCCCACCGGCGCTGGTTTGGTTTTGGCGGCTGGAGGAAGACAGGATTGAAGTAACACGACAGACTGTAGTACTTAACAACCTTAACTGACACCAGCTGGGGCACTTAACAACCAAAGCTGAAAGCAGTATGAGTACTTATATAGGTTCAACCGTACAAAGCATGCCTCGAACAGTGCTACTTCGCCTACAGTTAACCAAGGGTGAGGCCGCCAAGCCCCAGGACAAGGCCCAGGCGCCACCCCGCGCATCCACAACCTTCTGAAAGCGGCTTCATCTCGCAACATGGTCAATAAACAGGATATTCGCTTTAGAGCCATGGAAAAGCATGAACATAATCTTCTGTCCTATTCTCCAAGATGGACGGGCCTTCATTATTTGAGACCACCCATGAATAAGTATATTTTCACCTCCAAGGGGAATTGAGTAGGTCGACATAAACATCATGTTGTGACCAAGCGCAAGTCTGACCCGACCATGGTCAGGCATCTGTATAGGAACAATAGAACTCGGCAGTTCCTGTTTCAAGAAGATCACAGCTGTAAACTGTGTATAAGCAATAGCTTATGAACAACATATATAACAGAAAACAGCTCGTACCATAAGTTTCTCGACACAGTTGGACCTGTCCAACGAGTGCAGCAGTGGCACACATATCCCACGTGGCCTTCCACCATTGAAACGCCCCACAAGGACCTCAAGACGATCAATAAAGTGTAGGAACTTGTGGATGTCGATCCAGTCAACTTCAGTGCCATTAGTAATAGCCCAGTTATTACAGAGTAACAAACGAGCAGACTACTTTACTGTGAAAAAACCTACACGTGCCACCAATTATAAGAAAATATTAGTTAGAAGTAGCATCTTCATGAGAGATTCGTTGCTACTTCTAAAGTTAAATTGTGATTAGTTAGACAGAATAGGTGGGTTAAGAAGTAATCGAGGCAACAAGCAAGAACCAGATACAAAACGAACATGGATGAACAATTGGAACGACGTCAGGGTGGAAGATCGCAGTGAAGATGAGACCAGGTTCTTCTATTTGCATCAACATTCGTGCGCCAACTTTCAGTCTGTAACACTTGAGAAAGTTTATCCAAGTCCGGCCATAAAAAAGCAGCGATCTTCTTGGTTCATGAACCCAACTCAGAACTTATATCCATGGCTTGTCTTCACTGTTACCATTAAACTAGTGTATTCAGTTATGGCAAGGCCGAGCATCTTGAGTACGTGTGTTCTGGCAGAGCAAATAATACACTGCAGGTAAAATAATATGAGAACACAACATGTTCAAAAAAAACCCACCCTCCCGGATAGAAAAGAGGATTCTAGGAACATACTGTGCGCGTTTCAAAATGTTGTGTTAGGATGAGAAGGGACAGGTGTGGCGTCTCGCCGAGGGCGCAGAAACCTGTAGGGTACTCACACTTTGGGCACTGCAAATGAAACACACTAGATTCATTAGGAAGAAAAATGCATCAACGGCGGCGGCTGCCATCCTAGGGTTACCTGCGACCAAGGGACTTGGGTTTATCGGGGATGGATGAAGAATTCTTACCTGGTTCTCCATGAGAAAACCCTATGCAATCACCGAGAGGGGGTTTTCTCTGAACAAGCAGACGAGGCAGAAAGGGATTCAGGCCCAGTGAAATATTGCCGCTTCGTCCGTCTAGCTTACTGCTAAAGCTGGAAAGGGGGGGCTGTGATTTGATGGCTCATTGGGCATTACTGCGGCGCTACGACCGGGGTGTGTCTACTGTGAAGTTGTGCACTCTAATTTGTGCATATGGCACGTGGACCCCGTTGCCAGTTGCCCCACATATCAGCGAAAGGAAGTAGAAAGACAGGAGTAACTAGTTATACATAAATATATTTTTTGACAAAGAGATACTCCCTGTGTAAAGATATATATAAATCTTTTATATCACAGGCTCACCTTGCCGAGAAAAATACTCCCTCTACAACGCACAGGCATTATGGGGGTTCAGCTGAGAATATAATACTCAGATTTTTTTTGAGGGATAAAAGCTGCTTTATTGAAGATTAACAGTCATAGGTATACAAATAATTTCGGGGGTTCCTATGAGCCAAAGATGGCGTCCACAGGGCAAAGAAGTAGCAGCTTTTGCGAGCACATGCGCTTCAACATTACACTCGCGTTTTTCATGTATGATCTCCATGGTTTGGAACATATTCTTCTTCATCTTGATCTCGTCCATAATAACTTTGCTGGGCCCCAAGTATGCCTCTCCGATATGCTTGACTCTTGCTGAACAATCGGTGCTAATCTGAACTTGTTGCAGGTTTAAGTCAAGAGCTAGAGATAGCCCCTCGCAACATGCCATTGCCTCTAGGATCTCTGGATCAGTAACACTTTCGCACACCAGTGCCGATGCTGCAAGGAAGAAGCATGTATGATCCCGGCTCACAACTGCCAGGGCTCCCCTTTCACCATTGCGAGATAACGCAGCATCAACATTCATCTTCGCCCAACCCACAGCAGGAGGAGGACGCCACTTCTACACTGAGCTAGTGCTTCTCGAAACCAGCTTCTGGACTTTGGGCCGCAGGCCGACCCTGCATGTTTGGGGGCCCATGTGTTCTACCTCAGCACTTTTCATATTGCAAGCGATTGGTATGGCGCTGGTTTTAGATGCTGTCTCAAGGCGAATACACAAAATTGAATAAAGCACGGCAGCTGTTGGAATGAAATCGAATGACAGTTCCTAACCAGCAATCAGAGTTGCAATTCTATCAATGATATACCATGTGATAAATAATACTATCGGGCTACTTATACACATAGGACAGTTGTTTCACCATGCCAGATTATTACATCAAAATCTCTCGGAGGATAGATCAGTTAGGTAGTTGTGTGCTGCTACTGAAGAATTTCAAAGTTGATTTGGACCAGCTCTCCTTGCCGAGAAAGTTCGATTTTGACATCATCCCCTACCACAAGATATGATTTAGATTTGAACCTTGACCATCCTTTAACATCAATCATCATGCGACCATCCTTTGTACTTACGATGTATTGAGCAGGTTCATTCACACCAAGGATGCGCATGGTAAGAGAAACTTGGTCGCGGTCGCCCGGAACGACTCCCTCGTTGCTCTAGGAATTCTCTGTTTGCAAACAAGAAGACATACCCAAACATTTAGATCAACACAGTGAATGATGTGAAACAACATGGAAAGAAAAAAGAACGAAGCACTTGGGCGGCTAATGCTTACCAAGAAGGTGGACATGTCGGTTTTTGTAAGGACTTTGGTATATGAAGTGCGAGCTGCAGCCCAGCCTGTTGCCGGTGCAACTGCACGGGCCGGAGCAGATGCAAGTGCAAGTGTTGGTGCAGGTGCCGAAGCCACTACTGCTGCTAGAAATGGTGCTCCTTGTAGAGCTAGTGCCGGTGTCAGAGCAGGTGCCGGTATCGATGCCCGATCCTCCAGTAGATCAGACTGATCCGCTGACGCGGTCGGTGCCCAATCCTCAGCTGGATCATACTGAGCTGCTGCCGCTGTCAGTCCTAGAGCAACTGTCGGTGCTCGATCTGTGCGAGACAGCGGCGATCGTGCCTGGTCTGCTATGATCAGCTTTCTAACTTGACTAGGATCCGTGACCGTGATCCAGTCTTTTTCTTCATTTCTTTTAAATGCGAGAAGGACTAATTGTGGCGTTTTTGTTAAACCAAACTACAGTTCATCATAGGGATTCAGCTTGTACTCAGACAACAGACAGATCCAATTTTTTCCAGTAATATAAGTAATGGACAGTGCCTTCGTTACTGACACGACATAAGAAGTGAAACCTGCAAAAATAGCCATTGTAGAGAAAACCAAACGGTTTATTCTGTGATGAATATCACATGGCAAAACCTGCATCGTCAAATTGCAGGAAAAGAAAGAAAACATGACATTAAATCCATAAGATTTAGACAGTAAATCAATAAGATTTACTTGATTTGACATGAGTGAATCCTTACCAGGAAATCACTATGTTGAAGTACTAAACAGAAGATTGATCGTTCAACTACGCATGGCTTCCAGGGGCCCCGCCTACTCCCACAAGCAGGACAGTCCAAAGGTCGTGACAAATCGTATGGACCGAACATCCATGGGGCTGGAAATCCTGGTGGGTGCGATAAACCCTGCAATGCATACAGATATTGGAGTGTAACCATAATTGATAGACCGTCCTCACAAAAAATATGATATGGATACTTCAAAATATACAGACTGAATTGAGTGGACAGACATTAACATAGACCATTCTCAGGACTGACCACACACCAAAAGCGGCAGTACTAATAAACAATACAGGGTTCAAAAACACAAATCAAGTACTGAACAATAGTACTTACTACAGACAAGCAAAGTTGCACTAAATAAAATCTGCAGACTATTTTTTGCCACCGACCTACGGGATGAACCCCGCATAACTGACTAGGCCATGGACTTCGTGTGAGATGTCTACATGCACCATCACCATCTTGTCAACCTTGGAGAACCTAATAGAGTGGTCTTTCCACTCATAAACATGATGATGAAGACAGGCCACATCAGATTTGTTGGGAAGCTTTACAAGAACCACACCCTTCGTAATCGAAGGCACAACCAGGAAATTGTTGTGGTCAAGTATAGCCTCGATAACACGCCTGACAACAATGCTACAGGAAAACACTAGTTCAGGACACGTGGCGACAAGGACACAACAGCTGGATAGTTCAGCAGTAGAACTCATCATCAGGTCTTCCAGTTCACACGGCATGACTTTGAGAACTTCATCTCCACCGCGGACCTGGTTCTAATTCAAACAGAAACCATATTTTATTACTACCTCCGTTCAGAAATATAAGATGATTTTCGATATTATACTCCATATATGACTACATATACGCATAGAAATGAGTGAACAAAGACACTAGAACATGTCTTCAGAGGCATGAGAGCAGAGGGATTACATGCAATATCCATAACACAAGTTACTGAGGCAAATATACCCTCTTAAAAGGTAGCATTGATGTTCATAAAGTACTCCCTCCATCCCAAAATTCTTGTCTTAGATTTGTCTAGATACTGATGTATCAAGTCACATTTTAGTATTAGATACATCCGTATCTAGACAAATCCAAGACTAGAAATTTGGGACAGAGGGAGTATTTGAAAGTAATCTATAAGAAATCAGTGTCAACCTCTCGCATGCTTTGGTCAAAAGAGGAATTTAGAACCGTCATTTGGCACACAAAAATCACATGCAAGATCACCCAGAAAGTTGTACTACTAGTACTAGTACTGCGTGTTAGATGAAAAAACACGATCAAGATCGAGAAAAAGATCATCAAGAAGAGATATTACCTGGACTTGCTTAATGAGGGATCCCGGAGAAGGGGGCTTGGACAGGGCGATGGCTTTGAGCTTGTCTGCGGTAGTCTCGGTGGGGTGCTTGCGCTTCTTCGTACCATGAGCCTCGACGGTTTTGGCCGGAGCCATAGACATCACTTCGGCCGGTGCTCCAGCGTCCATCAAGAAACTGTCAAATAGAAATAAAAGAAAAGAAACCATAATCACAAACCCAAAAGAAGAAAAGAGAGGGAGGTAAGGATCAGTCTCGGGGTTGCAAGACCGGGCCTTGGCCAGAATCAACACCATTGATGCGCTCACCTTTCCTTCTTTGGGAGAGAAGAACAATGGCAGAAGCAGGTCGGGGTTTTCTTGAAGAAATGAGGAAAAAGATGAGGCAGAAGCGAGGGTTGGGTAGAGATGAAGCTGAGAGAGAAGAGTGAAATGATGGTTGCTTTGTCCATCCAACTTACTGATGGAAAGGAGGGGGTTTTGTGATTTGACGGCTCATTGGGCATTACTGCGGCGCTTCGGTCGAGGTAGTCTAATGTCACTCTACTACGGAGTAATTTAGTGCATGGCTGGTGGACCCCGATGCTGGCTGTCCCACATGTCGGTCAAAGTGAGTACTTTAGTGCATGGCTGGAGGAGGATCCGCACGGTAGAGTGTGTCCACTTTTTTTAGAAGAAAAAAATGATTACAGCAAGCGTTTCCACTCTTACGACAGAGGAGTGCGAAACACGGCAGCCACTTGAACATACACAGTGCTCCTACTACTAGGCATGTGAAGTGGTTCATATGTCAGTACTACACAATCTTGTTGCTAGTGTAGTGAGATATGACGATAACAAATGATGTTGTGCGCATGTCAACTACTCCTATATGTAACATAGTACCGCTTTTTCGACTGTCCGGTCGAGAATGGACGGTGAGATCAATCTTAACAGAACTAGGTCCACAGCGCACGGAGAGTACGGTGCTACAGTACTCCACGAAACATGAACCACATGAAGCACAAATAGTGTTAGGCAGGGTGTATGAATGGTGCACGGGATGGGAGCAAAAGTTCCCTTCTCGACCCACTTTTGGGTGTTTGGTAGAGTGCATGAAGGGTGCATGAGTCCACACTAGTAGGTTGACAAAAATACACGAAGAGGAAACAACTATGTTGAGATGAGAATGCAACCAAACACACCCACACGCTTTGTGCTACAGTGACTGATCTGCACCATCTGAGTTTGATCCAATGGTCATGTTGCACCGAGACATGGACATGCCCATGCAGAGGGTTTAGCCTGATGGCCGGCATCGTCGCGCTGGAACGACGGTAGGCATCGCGCAGCCGCAACACGTGCGTGGCAACTTGGTTAACCAAGTGGCTGAGGCGATCCTGGACCTCATCACGATCGGCCTGCTCGCGCTCCAGCCGGCTCCCCTGACGGCCTATCGTATCTCCCGCTTTCTGCAGCAACGCCGCCGATGCCTCGAGCATCTTTGTGGTGGACGCCTGCCGCTTTTGAAGCTCCGTGAACTCCCGCACATAACGGAGGAGCATGGCACTCCTCTCCTCCTTGAGCTCACGGAGCTCCACGTCCTTGGCCCTGAGCTCCGCATCCTTTGCATGGAGCTCCTATGTCAGGAACCTCACCTCGGACTTCGTGATCTGTTGCACTGCCATGGCACCAGGTAGAAGCAATGGGGAGAGGAAGCAAAGGGGGAGAAACGGCTAAAAGGCAATGCAATCTATGGGAAGGCGGAGGGAGCGGGGAATCTTTTGGTTTTCAGCACGGTAAAGCACCAGTCGACGACTTCTCACATCAGGGAGTAGTGGGTACAGGCGGAGTAATCGTGACTAATTGCTGCCGCGCCTGCTCCCATCAATCAGAAAATTAAAAATCCTGTCGCGCCTGCTCCCGTCAATCAAAAAATTAAAAATCATGCCGCACCCAAACACCAGAGCAACGCTGCGGTGGATATTTAAATTTACCTGCCGGCAAGTAGATAAAAAAAGGGGTGAAAAAACAAATGCGGCGGCGGCCTAGCTAATCGGCCGAACTAGCCCAACTAGCTAGCCACCGTGCTTCATTGATGTACTCGGCGGGAAAGGTGGTCTTTCGTGATTTGATGACTCATTTACTTGCTTCGGCGCTACGACCGAGGAGGACCCAAAAAACGCGTGGTAGGGCATCCCACGTCAAGAAGAATATATGCATGCACCACCCGGGAGGACCCCGAAACCGCGCGGTAGGGTGTGCCACGTCTCGGCATGGAGGAAAAATGTGCGTGTAAAAATATACTGTATCAAACGTAGTAGAGTACCTATGGTTCGACCTCGGGACCCAACCAGTCAGTTGAAAATACCCCACTAGCCACACAGCTTCATCATGCAAACGTGGCACGGAGGATAGATGTGGTTAGCTCCATATCGACCAGCCACAACGTCTCTTGTTCTAGGCGATTCTTCTATTTTCCAAGTTTTTTAGTTGTAATAACACCACGGCAAGCTAGTGCCGCTCTTCGTGTATGCCCATGCAAAGGTTAGACGATGGAGAGAAGAGAGATTGAGATCGCAGACCTGGGACCCCCCAGTAAGTGAGATAGCGGTCATGCACGTGTTGATGAGGAACTCCCTCTACTCTACTCAACGCAAGTACTGTATAAAATCAAGTTATGGGACAAAGTCAACAACCATTCGTTTTTTCAGGCTATCGACTTACGCTTTGTTGTCCAGGTTGCCAGTTCGAATCTCGTCTTTCAGATTTGTTAGTTTTATGTCCAAATTTGATTAATGACCAGTGGGACCCCCGTGTGTTGTTCCGATATTTCAGTGTAGGATGGGTTTTTTGAACAAACACTTTGCGCGGTTAGACAGGTAACGGCACGAGTTACACGTTTTTTGCAAGTTTACGAACAAAAATGACAGCGGCATAGAATATCACATCCACCCCGCAGCTTAGATACTATGGTGATACGAGTTTTTACACCGTTGGAAGTGAGATCCAATGGCTTGGGAGTAGTCTTTGTAATTATGCGCAATTTCCAAACTCTCCAAAGGTTTTTTTGCAAATAAAACATTCAGGCCTCGTGTGTGCCGCTGCATCTTCGATCCAACGGCTCCCCGGTGCTCATATTAGGTGCTCCCCGTAGCTTAATTACCCGCTACGGTGATTGGAGTAGTTGTGGGCCGAATGCTATGAAAATATAATCTAAACCGACCGGAATAAATGCCTACACATATTAATCCAAGGTTGGAGTGCCCCTCGCAATGTAAATAGCTCCGGCTTTGCGAGGGATGGAGAGGTAGTAGCTTCAACGCGTGGAAGATACGGTGTGAGAAAGCGAGGTCAATCGAGAGACATATAGATAGAGAGACAAAGTGAGTGTGGTCCGACATTCATTGAACAAATATATATGCTCTGGAGAGATATTGTCCAATTGAGCTTTTTGGCAAGGGCGAGGGTTGTAAGATAGAGCTTGAGAGATGATCCAGTCACAGACGTGTATATATATTTTATGCGTGAGAGGAAGCAAGGTCAACAGACCACATAGGGTCGCCGTGCGATCGAAAGAGAGAGACGGGTTGGCGAGAGTGACCTAGATAGACGATGTGCATGAGAGAGTATACAATGTGAATAGGTCGAATTGTGCTCAACATGGTGATATATTGTTTTTGTCCGAGAAAGAGCAAGGTCAATCGAGACATACGGAGAGAGAGAGAGAGAGAGAGAGAGAGAGATTGAGTGAGTGTGGCCCACCATGAGGTCGAAAGAGTGGTAGCGGCCTGGATGGACTGACCTAGATGAAAGTGCGTTATATCGACTAGAGGGGGGTGAATAGGCGATTTTTACGAAATTCTTCACTGAGGAATTTGCCGGTGAGGAAATTCCTTAGCGAAGAACTACTAGCAGCGGAATAAGTACTCAAAAGTAAACATAACAGAATACAAGCATAGTCATCATGATGAAATGAAGATAGGCACAGAGTACAGGAAGCGTAATCACAGGATAACACAGGACGAAGACAAACAGACTGAAGAAATTGAACTGAGGAAATTGAGAAAGTCTTCAGTCAAAGTCTTCAAACACAGATATGAACAAACACACAACACAGTTATGAGGAAATGAAAGAGTTGAGGAAATAGAACCAGTAAGCTCGGTGAAGACAATGATTTGGTAGACCAGTTCCAACTGTTGTCTCAGTTGTACGTCTGGTTGGAGCGGCTGAGTATTTAAACTCGAGGACACACAGTCCCGGACACCCAGTCAAGGACACTTAGGCCTTGTTTGGTTCAGCTTTTATCGACAGATTCCGCTGCCGCGCAGCAGAATCTGAACCAAAGGGCGAACCCAGCAGAATCCGATTCCAGAAATCCGCTGTCAAAATCTGAACCAAAAGCGGAAGCAGCCCACGACGTGCTTTTCAAAATCTGATTCCGCTGCAGGCCAAAATCTGAAAAGGCTGTATCAGTTGGTTTGCCAAATGACCTACATCTTTTTCACATCAGATTTTTCATAGCTGTTTTTCCACAGCAGATTTTTCACAACTACTTTTAGAAATCCACAGCTGAACCAAACACAACCTTAGTCCAAGACACCCAGTCCTCACCGTATTCTCCTTGAACTAAGGTCACACAGACCTCGTCCAATCACTCATGGTAAGTCTTCAGGCGACTTCCAAACCTTCACAAACTTGGTCACTTGGCAGTCCACAATTCCTCTTGGATGCTCTAGACCATGACGCCTAACCGTCTGGAAGAAGCACAATCTTCAAAGGTAACAAGTGTCGGATCCACTCAGGATCAATCTCTTCAATGATGCTCAATCACTTGGGGTTTGTAGGTGTTTGGGTTTTGGGTTTTTGGTTTTTCCTCACTTGATGATTTTTGCTCAAAGTCCTCGGAGGATGGGTTGCTCTCAAATGACAAGTGTCAGTTTCTCTCGGAGTAGCCAACCAGCTAGTGGTTATAGGGGGCGGCTATTTATAGCCTAGGGAGCAGCCCGACATGATAAGACATAAATGCCCTTAAATGAAATGACCGTTAGGTGGATAGATTTTGGGACAGCTGGCGCATAGCACAGCAATGGTCAGAATTTTGAGTAGAAAAATCCTCAGGGCTATCATGTTCGTCACTATGTAGGCAATCCGCACTGGCGAAATCCTAACTCCTCAGTCAGGACAAATTCCTCAGAGACCAGAAGAACTTCGTCTCTGTCACTAAAGAAATTGACTGATCTGTAAGAGATTTCCAATGGCTTCACTCGAAGGGATTGGTAGGTGTAGGATTTTGAGTTGAGCATCACATGGAAATTTTTCCTTAGTATTTCCTCGACCCCCATTAACAGTACGGTGTTTCCTATGACTCAAGAAAGAGAAGATGAAACTATGAAAACAACTGTCTTCTCGCTTCATGTTCCTCGAAAGAATACCAAGTCTTCAAGGTCACACCAATTTCTTCACTTTCAAAGTCTTCAGAAAGTCTTCAGAATACCAAAGTCTTCAGTCGAAGATATTCATTTTTAGGGGTCGACTTTTCCTGTAAATATCGAACTCCTCATAGACTTATAGACCTGTGTACACTCACACACGCATTAGTCCCTTAACCTATAAGTCTTCAATACACCAAAATCACTAAGGGGCACTAGATGCACTTACACTAGATAGAAAATCTGCGTGAGAGAGTATAGAGTGTGTCGATCGAGGCCCGAACAGGGAGATATATCATTTGTGTGTGAAAGAAAACGAGGTTAAATGAGACTCAGATAAAGAGAACGAGATTGAGCGAGTGTGGCCCGCCGTGTGGAAGAAAGAGTGAGACAGTCTCGAGGGAGTGACCTAGATATACAATGTGCGTGTGTGCGCATGCACGAGAGGTTGGGGGGCTAGATAGGCAATGCATGTATTTAGCGCGAGAGGGTGAGAGGGAGAGGGGAGAGAGAGAGAGAGAGCTCGGCATGGGGTGCAATGGCGGGTGTGTGAGGTAAATACATTTGGTAACAGAGTGGAAAAAGGGGTTGTGTAGTTGAGAGACTAAGAGATCGAAACATGGAGAGAAATAATGAACGTATGTTGGAAACCGATAGCTTCAGAAGGTGGTTAGGAGAGGAAGATTGACCGATACAGGAAGTATGTAGGGTTTGTGCGGGGGGGGGGGGGGGGCTAAAAATCACATTTGAATGTACATAGTACGAGACTTAATATCGATGTTTCAATTCGGTGTACATTGTAAGATTTGAACCGAGGACCAGGCATACGGGTAATTATTTCGAATTCGTGCCATACTAAGTTTTGAAAAGTTGACATTGACTCAGTTTGTTGTGCTATTTTGTAGGTCATATGTTTGAATCCATCCAAAAGTTTTCTCACTACCATGGTGTTCATCATATACATATGAATTTGTATTAAAAAAGTAGCGTGGATACAGTGAAATGCGAAATCCACGTTAGAATTGGAGATCGCTATGTGACACACACTCTAATTCAAATAACTAACTACATGACACACACTCTAATTCAAATAACTAATTATGTGACACACACTCTAATCCACGTTAGCATGGGTACCGTTTCGATTTTTTTCAAATAACTCATCATTAATTAATTTATAGTACTCCCTCTATTCACTTTTATAAGACCTTGAAGACATTTCAGACAATGTGCAAAACAGTTCATTTTAAGTTGTTTGAAACGACTTACAAAAGTGAATGGATGGAGTATCTCATTTCGAATGACTAATTATTGCAAGGAAAACACGGACATGGTAATACATACAGATTCGTTTGCAAATGAAAGAAGATTCGTTTGCATTCTCAAATGTAGGCGCACCAGGCAAACCAGGGTCGTGTCGGGGTGGATGCTGCTTCGGTGCCTTAAAGGCAACTACCTTTGGGTCACTGACATGTGGGCCAGCCACCTGTTGGGCCCATATGTCATGGACACAAAGGAAGGTGCCTTAAGGCACCGAAGCATAGTCCTGTCGGGGTAGTCGCGTGTGTCGGACGGACGTGTAGCACCCAGCCACCCACCCCCTCCCCCCCAAAAAAAGGACGACAACAATATAAGTTCGCGCTTCCATGTTTCGGATTGAAATATCTGGCGGCCCCAATTCCAGCCCTGCAAAATCTCTCTTCTCCACCATCCCCTTCCGTGCCCAGATTGCTCAAATCCCTAATTCACCGCCAACCCTTGAATCGCCCCTCGTCTCGTCTCTTTCCCCACCGTTCCCCACCTCTGTGCCGGACGACGACGACGAAGACGACGGTCGCGCTTCACCACCGCACCGGAGCTACCTCATCTACGCCCTCATCCACCGCACCGGGTGGTCCACCGACAACGTCGGCCGCCGCAACCGACGTGCCTCACAGACACCGAGTTCCACCGCATCAGGTGCGCTTCACCGACGCCGTCTCCCAGCTCACCGGGGCTACTTCACCGAGCACATCATCGCACCTCCGCCCCCCGAGGCCGTTGGGGCTTCACCAACGGTCTCGTCCACCGCATCGTAGCGCTCCGCTGCCACTCAGGATCTACATCCATGCGTGGCCAGCCAGCGCATCACCCTCAACGTCTCTGAAGTGACCCGCACTCTAGCTAGGCAAGGATGCCCAAACGCCGGCCCGAACTAGGTATCCACACATCACTCCCTTGTGCACTGTTCCGATGATATTTGGATATCCTTTCACTGCTATCTTAGCTTACACGCCTATGCAACTCTGACCTTAACTCTTATTTCTTCTGGAGACATCATCTGAAACAAGCAAATCCATATTTTAGCGAAGCATGACGGTGCTACGGGATCTGGTACACATCCTGCACACACCCATATAACCTTGTAAGTATCTGTCCTCCGGTACAACATCAAGGTCGATTCCTCTTATTTGATCAACCATTCGCCGTGTCAAAAATGCAGAGGGGGATGCAAGGAGCACAAGGCCTGCACATCCAAGCAAGTGGTAACATGGACTTGTACATGGAACATCCCAAGCACAAGCAGAGCTGCGGTGAGCATGTACAACGAGCTAGCGTAAGTCCCTGCATTTGATTTAATTCGTACTGGCATTCGTGTATGATTTGTGTGCAATGGCTGATCCACAAATTCAAGTTACCAGGGGCGAACATTTAGCTTAAAAAATACGAAGGCACTTGCACTCCGGAAATCAACACAACTTGAGAAATGTGAAGCTACATGCACTTTGAAAACCAGCTAATGATCCAAAGTAGTTCAGATTATAAACCCTAAATGATGCAAGCACCCAAAAACACAAAATGCAACATGGTGTACAAGGACTACAAACATGGTCTGTACCTGCTTGAATTATTCGTTCTCTGGCTGAAAATATCAAAGTGTAATTGTACGTATAACCAGTGCGCAAGCTGCATATCAATATATCTATCCTGCACAAGTATGCGAATAGTTTCAAACAACAGATTAGAAAAGTATTTATGCTATGTTGTCATGATACGGGGACTTTCTGGTAGATGGCCTCGACATTTCCTCAAGCTATGAAAATGCACTATAATTTGCTTGTCATCAATGCCTGCAAATCTCTGTCTCTCTCAACATAGTAGATCATCATTAGACACTAAATCTTTCAATGAGCTTGCAAAATGCTTGCATTAGATCCCTCATTATACACTATATGTTCATCACCAGGAGCATGTAAAATGTTTGCATCAAATCCTTCATTAGCAGTCTGTTCATTAGACACTTCAGGCTCAAGAACAACATGAGCTCGTATGTTTGCACTGAAAACTTGATTAGATACATCAGATTCAGTCAGTTCAGTATTGATTGGGGGAGCTATAAAATAAGTAGAAATTGGTTTCATTTTCTCATAGATTCCCTACATACAAGCAGTTTTACAACACCGTCAGGTTTAACTATTAGCCACAAATTGAAGAGTTGAATTAGATATAATCAGGGATGTGATGTACCTTCTCGTTGCGCATGCTACTCTTGCAAGCTGCGACTGTCCGTTTGCGCAAGCTCGATGCCATGCCCGTGCTGCCGCTGCAGCCTCCCACGCAGGCTACACCCAGGGTGGATCTTCATCTTCTTGTCCTTCTGTTCGCTTGAAGCCCGGCGACCACCCTCCAACGAGGGCGCGAGGAAGTGCTGTGTCGGTCTGTCCAGCGGCGGCTAGGTTAGGAGCGAACCAGACTGGAGGCTGGAGCGAATGAATTGGGATTTTTCCTGCTGTCGATCGATATGGGAGGCGCTCGTTTGGGCCGCGAGCCTGCTATAGGGCCTGCCTTGCACTTATCTTATTGACCCATCCAAATTGAAACATTTTTCTTCATTTTTTACATTGCCTGCTCGTGCGTTGGGACAAACAAAACTAGCATGGGCCAACCTGGACGACTCAAACTAGGTGCACACTTTCTAGCCACCTGAGGCGGCCGCCCATACCAGCCCCTATGGTGGCGTCGCCCCTTTTTGCGTGTATGATTGGATAGTGAAAAATATTCCAGTGGCTCTTTTGATTTACCCACAGAATGGTTGAATTGCTTGTTTCTATGAACTGAGTTCGCCAATAATGTGAAGGATGCCAGTCTTTTCATCCTATTGTAGATTGCTTAGATCTCGATATGCCAAAAGTAATCGCATGAAATATACAGTAAAAGCCAGTGTGATGTGTTTGTCTACAACTAGTTTGACTACACGTCCTCATATAACTTATCAAGGACGCACCATCTTACCAGATTAACCATTCGACTTACCCATGAAGTGTGGGAAGAAAGAAGTATTGGGACTGCGTACCCAAGCAATTGATGCCATGGACTCCTTCGTACAACCTTGTAAACGAAAAAGAAGTTGCAGTGTGTCTATACAAAGAACTAGCGTATGTTCAGTTACCTGCTTCTCGGAATTTTAGTTAGCCACTTATTGCAAAATTGTCCAATTACGTTGCTTGGCTTAATTTAGTTTTCTACTGACTACATAATGGCACAGCCTGTTAATCATATTGTAGACTGCGCCTATCTATGTGTTTGATACTTACTGTTAAGAATTACCTGTTTGCCTTAACTTAAATATCTACTTGTTTGTTTAACTGCTTTGCTGCTACAACAGTGGGTTACAATGATGTTAATAACTACTTTTAAGCATCCAATTGAAACTCTTTAATTCCTTGTTTGTTTAACTGGTTTACTGTTATAACTCCTAGTTGAGATGTTTTGCTAACTTCAACTTTTCTGAATCCAATCGGAACTTTAATGACAAAACAGGTTAGCCCAAGATCAAAGAGGGAGGTCCCCACGGACGTTGCATCATCCCACAGTAGTGGCACCGGCCCAATCGTGCATTATGAATTGCCAATTGCTGATGCTCTAGAGGCTAAACTAGTGGTAGAAAGAGATTCTGCTTCTGCACTTAGAGATGAAGTTGACATGTTGAGGAAGCAACCAGCACAATCACAAGCAGTACTCAAGACAACCATTAAATATTTGGTGGATTTCAAAACGAAGCAAGCTGAGACTGACCAGATTGTTAAGGTCCTGAAGGAAAAAAGGAAATTAAATTCCTACTTGGTAAATCATAGGTGACATGTTCTTTCCATAGTTGAATAACCTTTGTGTTGTCTGGTCATGTAATCAATCAAACCATTTGTTTTAGAGATCATGTAATAATTGTTTTTTTGTATGTAATTTTATTTGAGCACAAATCTGTATTAATTGATAAGACTCGGAGACATTTCATTTGGATTGCTGTGCCAGACCTACAAATATGCCAATCGGGCTGAATGTGCATTCAACAATAGTAGTATAGATGGACCATAAGTGGCACGCATCGGAAAGGGCCAAGATGCTAGCTAAAAAAAGGATGCTGTTGTAGCCAAAAAAAGTACAGCGGCCTGGCTTATGTATGTTAGTTGATATTATTGATCCATATACTCTATAAGTGTTTATATGTCTGTTAGTTCCGTACATTCTTGGTTGATTGACTCGGTATTTGAATCTTGATACATCGCTTGTGTACATATCTAAATGGGAGTACACATTATGCTGCGTGTGACATTTGAGTTGGACATGAAGTGTTCCAAATATTCGAATTCACCTTAAACTGGATTCTAGTTTCTGAATTTGAGTATCGGCATTTGTAAACCATATTCATATATGACAGTGGAATACATCTTTGTCGTCCTTTTGAAGATATATAAAAACACATAGAATGATTTATAAAGATTCATATAGGAATACAAAATGGATTCGAATTTAGTTGCCAGGGTAAACGTGGATGCTTATTGTCCCAAAATTCGAAAGAAACAGCAAAATGTCCACTCCCACATCGGCTGCCCGAAGCCAAGTGTTTGGGAGATGGAAATTACTGTCTACCCATTACACGGACAATCCATCGGCCCGATTTCCACTGGCTCTAAATAGGGGTAGGTTAGTAACTTCAATTAGACGTGACACGACCGCCTCTGAGCCCATTCCGACACGGTGGGCGTCAAACATGGGCGGCAAAACTCATTTGATTCAAGGTCGTCCGAAAGACCTCTGTTTCTCCCTTCATTCCCCATTCATACACGGTGGGCGGCAAAACACCCTCTCCTCGTCCGAAATAGATGTAGGCTAATATTTTAAATAGGGGCAGATGTGTAACTTCCATCAGACGTGACACAACCGCCCTACCTGTCAGCCCCGTTCATACACCGTGGGAGCCAACTGTGGGCGGCAAAACACCCTCTCCTCGCCCGAAATAGTTACCGACAAATATTTGGGAGATGCGAGATCACCGTCCTATCCCCAACCGACGAGACGTCCAAATTTGAAACGGGGGATAAGTTCGTACCTTTCCCATATTTTAGACAGGCGCGTCCCAAAAACATGGTTCCCCGTACCTCTCCCTCCATTTTCCCATTCATACACCGTCCGCGCTAGAACACCCCATTCTCACACCAGCCTCTGTCCGCCACCCCATCCATCGCCGCCGTCCTCCACCACATCCATCTCCACCGTCCTCCACCATGCGGAGCGCCTACCAAGACTGCGTCGTGCACTACTAGAGATGGACGTTTCTCATCCACGGCGACGGACCAATAGCCTTGCATCGCGTCCTCTCGCTTCATAGGCGCCGTCGTCCTCTTTGCCAAGGCCGCTCACACGACCTTCTCTTCCACCGCAACGGGACTTATCCCCCGATGCACCCGTCTACCATCACAGATCTGCTTCAACGCCACCGACAGCCATCGCACCACCGATGCCTACACGGTGCCGTAAGAGAGGTGATACTTCATATCTCCTCAACTTTTTGATCTCAACCAGAAAATAGATCTTAACTTGGTTACTCTACTTTCTTTTCAGCTCTTAGAATTTAGTTCTTAGTTCGAAGCAAACAATGGATGCTTGTCGGGGGTTTGGTGCGACATATGCCAACGGATGGCTTATCATGGTGGGGGCGAGTAGAACGTCGCCGGTGCCTGGAAACGGGATGAGGCAAAGACATGCACGCCGGCAAATCTTACCCAGCTTCGGGGCTCTTTGGGGAGATAATACCCCTACTGCTGCTCTGCGGGGTCTTCGCACGATCACTATGGCAAAGTGCTTACACGGTTGCTCCTTGAGCTATTTTCTGGTGGTGGGAGAGGGCAAGACTAGCTCTCTCCCTCCTATATGGTTTGGTCTCGAGCTAATGGGTTCCAACCCTTTGCATGGGTGCCCTGGGGGGTTTATATAGGCCTACCCCCCAGGGGTACAATGGTAATCCAGCTGGGCGCGGGCCCAGCAGTTAGTGTCTCTGGCCTCCATCTTCTCTGCTGACCGCTGGAGCCCACCGACTGGCCGGGTACGGGGCCGACAGGCCGCGTCCGCCGCGGGCGGGTCTTGCCGGCTGCTGATTACTGTAGCCGTACTTCTGATGATGCAGGCTTGATCATGAGGTCATGGCAACAGCCCCGCCGCCTGGCGGGCGATCACTGTTGCCACTCCCCATCTCATCTTGATTAATGGCGCGTGGGCCCTGGGGGAGGGCTCGGCCGACTCCCCACGGCCGACTCCCGACGAGTCCGACTGGTGGTTCTTCCGCCGTCTCCCGAGGTCTCACTGACTAGTGGACCCTGCTGCCTCCAGGCCGTACAGACAAGCCGTCGTGGGTGCAGGATTCGGCCCTGCGGTGCTGATGTCAGGGCCGGCATGGCAACAGTGCCACGCCGCACGGAGATCTTCTAGGGTACGACGTGATGTGTCCATGCCTACCCTTGTTGGGGGGCGGGGGTGGGCTTTGCTGTAGCCACGCCCCTGCCTCGTCCCCTTTGATGAGGTCATGGGGTTTGTTGGAGTCACAGGCCGACTCCCCAAAGCCAGCTTCTCTGGAAGTCATCCCTGGGACTCGGCTGTGAGCGGGCAGTCGGCCGCCTTGCCGTCCACTCCTCAGGAGGCGGCTCTTTGTCCTGGGGTCTTGAGGGGCGCAGCCTGCCCCGATGTCTTGAAAGGTTATGGGACTCGGGTTGGCCTACCCGTGGCCCATTACTCCGACAGTAGTCCCCGAAGCTGGTGAGGCACCGCGGACGATCGGCCGAGAAGCCTCAGCAGTTTCTCTTTCCGGGTGCTCAACACATGGTCTTTGATCGACTTCTGCCGGGCCAACTAGAAGGAGTCGGACTTGCTCAACTCGGACTCACTCAATTTCGACTCGCTCAGTATTTCGAACATCGCGACGGGATTTAAGTGGCGTGCTAGCTAAGCCTCCAGGCCGCCGCCCGTTCTTGGCCTGTCACGTGAGGGCACGTGGCTAGGCCGTCCTACCAGCCTACGCGCGCGACGGGACAGGCCCATAGGCGGGGCCCGCCACTACCACGCCTCGGCGCCCGAGCGGATCCGCTGCGGCCCCGGTGGACGGTTGGGATTCCCATGGAGTTACTGCGCGTAGTAACTTTATCGTGGATCGTGGGGGTTGTGGGGTTGTGGGCGCAGTAAATCCCCATGTCCGCCCCTCGGCTTCGCAGCCCACGAGGCTATAAGTAGGGGGAAGAGGGGGGCACGCGCGCCCCTCCTTCCCACTACTCCTTGTTCTCTTCCTCCTTGCTGCTCCTCGCTCTCCTCCTTCCTCTTCTCTTCTTCGCTCCACCGCACGCCCAAGCTCCGGCGAACGCTGCGGCAACAGCTCGCGATGAGTTCTTCCTCCTCCGCCGCGCCTCCCCCAGTGCGCTCTGGCACCTGGGACGGCTCCGAAGTTCATGAAGACCACATTGAGTTCCTCCGCCGGACCCGTCGGCTTCCCGGCGAGCATCGCGTGCAGGTGTGTCTTGCGCCAAGGGGGAGATTTCCCCCGCACCGCAGGAGGGCGAGCGGGTCATCTTCCGCTCGCACTGCCTGCGCGGGCTGGGGCTGCCGGCGAGCAGTTTTTTCCGGTCCTTCCTGGAGTTCTACGGCCTCCAGCCGCACCACCTCACCCCCAACGCAGTGGTGCTGTTGTCCGCCTTCGTGGCCATGTGCGAAGGCTTCCTTGGAGTCCTCCCCACCCTCGAGCTCTGGGGGGAGTTCTTCTTCTCCAAGCTCGGCACCCAGGCTGTGGGCGTGCCGGCTCAGTGCGGCGCTTTCATCGTCGTGCGAAGGTCGGGGGCCGACAATCCCTTCCTCTCCATCTCGCTGATCAAATCGGTGAAGATGTGGCAGAGATCCTACTTCTACATCAAGAACGCCTCCGCGAGGGGAGACTGGGTTAACTTACCGGCTTTTGAAGCTGGCCCGCTGGCTGGGCGAGTGCCGAACTGGTCGTACCGGGCCAAGTCGCTGACGCCCGCGGGAGCCGGCGCCATCACGCGACTCCGAGTGCTGACGCAGTTGGAGGGTCTGACTGGTCCGGACCTGCTGGCCGCCTTCGTTTCGCGCCGAGTTCTCCCACTCCAAGGCCGCCCTCATATGATATGCCAGATGAGCGGGCACCGCGACCCAAGTCAGATGTGCACCAAGGACATGCCTCACGAAGAGGTGGCCTTCATGGTGAACTACCTCTCGGACAGCAGGCTCCTGGAGGACTGGCGATTCGGCAAGGAGCCGTACTCCCGCGCCAACCCCCCGCCCGTGGTGAGTCGCCTTTCTTTTCTTTCTTTGGATTGTCTTCTTCTTGCCGAGTTTTGTTTTGACCAGTCGGCTTTGGTTAGAATCCCCTCCTTCACCCACCAGCCTGCACCTCGGGGCCGGCCCGCGAGTTCCTCGCCGACCGGGCGGAGAGCGACGTCGACGACCCCGATCTGGGGGCGGGGGCTCTGGAAGATGACACCGAGGGAGGACGAGGAACAGCGGGCGACTTCAGGCCTTCAGCCACTTTCGCCGACTGGCCTGACGACGACGCCGAGGGAGAAGTCGCCCCTCGCCATCGGCCAGGAGCCAGCTAGCCTGGCGCGGGTTCTTCCGCCGCGCCGGGCGCTCCAGGCGGCGGGAAGAAGCGCAGGGCCGTGCCGACCTTGTTCGGCAGTAGGCCGAAGAAGCCCAAGGGTTCGGCTGCGGCGACCTGGCGGGACGAGGCGGCCGCGAAGGCCATCCGCTTCCGTAAGGAAGTGAAGAAACCGTCGTTGGTCTCCGCGTAAGTATTCTGTCTTCAAAATGTTATTCTTTGTTTGTGATTTGTCTGAGTCTCTGCTTGCCCCTCTTGCTTCAGGGCTCCCATCTCTCTTGAGAGGGTCACCGCCGCCTCCGTCATGGGGTCAGCGGAGACGTCCGCCACCACTCGGCGGATTGACCCCGCTGCTGAACTCCGGGAGGCGACGGAGCGGAATGCGCAGGAGAAGCGCAACAAAGAAGAGGCCCTCCGCCTGGAGAAGGCGGAGGCTGACAGGGCGGAGCCCTCCGCTAAGAAAAAACTAGCGGAGGCCGAAGCCGCCGCCGCGGCGAAGCAGCAGGCTGAGGAAGCCGCACGCCGCCTGTCGGCAGTGCTCGTCACCCCGTTGAACTTTGCGTCACCGCCTCTAGAGTTCACGGGACAGACTGTGGAAGCCGGCGGGGAGAACCCCGTCGTGGAGGGGGAGGGCGGCGACCCCTGTACGCCGGATGCGAACGTTCTGCCGCCGCCTCCGCCGCCGTCTGAAGTTGTGCAGGGCGAGAAGCCGACGGGCCCTCCGGTGCCGCCGACTGAAGACGAGGCCGTGGTGAGGCTACTCCTCCAAGTCGGCTCGCCAACACGCCGCCGTCTGGAGAAGGCAACTTCGGCGCCCCGTCCCCTGGAAACCGGCGCTGCCAGCTCGGCGATCCCAGACGCCGAGCCAACGAGCGTCGCGCCCATTGGGTGGGTGCGAGGAGGCGGTACAGGGCCGCTGAAGCAGGCGCTTCTGGACGTCCAGGCGAAGCTTCGTGCTGAGGGCGACGCTCTCCAGAATTGCACCAAGGCGTACCTGGCGTCGCGGGCAGCCGTCCGGGTATGTTTTTCCTTTTGGCCTTTGTTTTTCTTGTTCCTCTCTGTGGGGGTGCGCCAGCGCACCCACTGGGTGTAGTCCCCGAGTTTCGGGCTGGCTGCTGAGCAGGCAGCCCGGAACTCCAATTGATGAACTTTGGGTATTAACTTTTTGTCTGAAACGTTCATCGCAGGATTACCACAACCTTCGTGTCACTGCCTTCAACCGTAACATTGAAGAGCTGGGCAAGCGGACCGCCGATCTGTCAGAGAGCCGGAGTAAGTCCTTTTCCTTCTTCACGGGGGCGCGCTGGCGCACCCGGGGCTGTAGTCCCCGAGATTCAGGCCGACTGCTGAGCAGTCGGGCCGGATCTCCCCGGCGACCTTCTTTACTAGTGGCTTGACGCCTTCTTTCTTTCTTCTTCTCAGGGGCCAACGCTGCTCTTCAACAGCAACTGAGCGATGCCAACTCCGCTTTGCGCGCCAAAGAGGAGGAGTGCAGCAAGCTCGCCACGGAGCGTGATCTGCTGGCCACTCAATTGGCAGAGCAGAAGGAGCTGCTTGTGAAGTCGCAGAGGGAGGCAGAGGAGACGGAAACCGCCCTCTTGGCTGAGTTCGCGAGCGAGTGCTCCTCCTGGTTTGATAAGGAGGCGCTGCAGTCCTCCGGCTTCCACGAGATTGAAGACATCATTGATGGTGAGCCTCTTTATTTTCTTTCTTCGAGCTGCCGATTTAAGTCGTGCCGACTCCTAGTTTTTGACTAGCTTCTTCGTTTCTTCGCGTCTTTGCAGACTTCTTCCCTGGGCAGTCGCAGGCCGCCATCCAAGCCATCGAGGCTGACCGTGAAGGTCGGAGGGCGGAGGGTGCAGAGATTGCCGCTGATGCCCCCCGAACTCTTGACGAGCACATCCTGAGCATCGAGGCTCGCCTCTGGCCGGCTCACCGGATGCTGTGCCAGCTTCAGCATGTCGGTGCCCAGGCGATTGCCGCCCTGTGGCCGGATATGCAGGCTCCGCGCACCCCCAGCCTGACGGCCGACTGGCTGGAGGTCGCGGCTGGTCGTCTTGAGGCCTGGAAGGGCTCTTCGGCCCGAGAGGGAGCGCGCCGGGCCTTGGAGTTTGTCAAGGCATGTTATCCGGGGCTGGACCTAGACCGGCTGACCACGCTTCGGTCGGAGGCCCAGCCGGAGCTGGCGGCCGCGGAAGACGCCCTCGTCAAGCGTGCTGCAGCGATCACCGAGTACACCGACACCAGCATCTTCGTCCCCGAGCGGTCTAAAGATGGCGAGGAGGTACCGCCGGAGTGGTTTGGGATGAACCCAGACTACGGCGAGGACTCGGCGGAGGTGATTGGCTCCAGCGTCGAGGAAGAGGGCGAGGCGGAGGACGGAGGCGAGGCGGAGGCACCAGAAGACGGAGCAGACGGCCAGCCTCAGCTCGACCGTGCCTCCAGCAACGAGCCATGTGCAACCGACCCTACTACTGCCGGAGGCGATCAAGCCGAGACTAGCCAGCCGGCCACCCCGACGCGTGGCGCTGACGCCTCCTCCGACCCTCCGAGTCTGTCTTCTGCTTCCTAAGCTGCTACTGTATCTTTGTTTTCTCTGCTTCAGTAGTCTTTGAAGAACTTTGTTAATTCGCACAATTCCACCCGCGGGGTGTATTTTGAACCTCTACTCAACAATTGGGCCAAGGGCCTATGTTATGTAAATATATATATCTATCTTTTCTTGCTCATTGCTCTTTTGGCTTTTTCCTTTGCCGCTTTCTCTTAGTTGCCTGCCTTGCCAATCGGACAGCCGCTCTGCGGACTGTCGCTGGATCAAGTGCTAGGCTATTTTGGGAAAGCAAGTACTTAGCCGTTTTCAAGATTTTTTGAGCAAGTTAGATAGAAGACGGCAATCCGACTATCCGAGAGTCGGTTTGCGAGAAAGGCCGGAAGCTGTCCTGAGCTATGTTTTATGCTTTGAGTCCTTAGCCATTTTTCATACGAATGTCCATTCTACCTTACTGTTGCCCACCGTACAGTCGCTCTGCGAGCTGCGGCTTCTGACAGGAGACGGTTTAGGCGTTTACACACTACTTGTCCGACTGCAGGAAGCATTTCATAGTGCAAGGCGGCAAGTCCCCGGGCCGACATGTCGAGCCCGATGCCAAACAGCATAAAAAGGAGTAACATACTCGCAGTCATAATTTTTATCATACAGACAAAAGAGGGCAGTCCCAAAGCTCGCCTTGGGGGGCCCGAAGTCTTGGTACTTTAATACAAAAGGTAGCGTGGTACATACTGCATCAACTGTAAAATCTTCAGAGGAGATTTGCATTCCATGGCCGCTCTGTCTCCTTGCCGGAGTCGTCCCTCTTGCGTGCTCAGGGCTTATGAGCGTCGATCAGGTAGTAGGAATCGTTGCCCAGTACTTTGATGATGATGAAAGGGCCTTCCCAAGGCGCCGACAGCTTGTGCTGGCCGACTGTTCGCTGGAACAGCCGGAGCACAAGGTCGCCTTCTTGGAAAGATCTTGGACTGACCTTCCTGTTGTGGTATCGGCGCAGGCTCTGCTGGTAGATGCTGGACCGGGTGAGTTCCAATAGCCGGCCCTCTTCCAGAAGATCGATGCCGTCTTGTCGTGCTTCTTCTGCTTCCTCCTCGGTGTACATGGTGACTCGTGGGGAGTCAAACTCTATGTCCGTTGGGATGACGACTTCGGCATCGTAGATGAGGAAGAAGGGCGTGAAGCCGGTTGACTTGTTTGGAGTCGTGTGCAGACTCCAGAGGACGGCTGGCAGCTTGTCGAGCCAGCAGCCAGCCGAGCGCTCTAGAGGCTCGATCAACTGAGTCTTGATGCCGGACAGGATGAGGCCGTTTGCTCGCTCCACCTGGCCGTTTGACTGCGGATGGGCGACAGACGCTAGGTCCAGTCGGATGCCCTGTGTTGCGCAGAAACGGACCAAGGAGCCTTTGGCGCAATTTGTGCCGTTGTCGGTGATGATGCTATGTGGTATGCCATACCGAATTGTGATATCGGAGATGAAAGTTACGGCAGTCGGACCATTCAGCTTCTTGATTGGCTTTGCTTCTATCCACTTAGTGAACTTGTCCACTGCGACAAGTAAGTGAGTTAAACCACCTCGTGCTGTTTTGAATGGTCCCACCATGTCTAGACCCCAAACTGCGAAAGGCCAGGCAATGGGGATGGTCTTGAGTGCAGAAGCTGGCTGGTGCGGCTTGGAGCTGAACTTCTGACACCCTTTGCATTTTTGGACCAGCTCCTGGGAATCTTCCAAGGCAGTTGGCTAGAAGAAACCGTGTCGAAAGGCTTTGGCGACGAGTGCTCTTGAAGCCGCATGGTGGCCGCACTCGCCTTGATGGATGTCTTTGAGAATCGCTTGGCCTTGCTCTGCCTCTACGCAGCACTGGTAGACACCAGTGACGCTGCGCCTGACCAGCTCTCTGTTGACTATGGTGTAGGCTGCCGCCCGGCGTTGTATTTGCTGAGCTAAAGTTTCATCCGTCGGCAGCTCTTTGTTCACCAGGAATTTGAGGATGGGCTGGGCCCATGAGGGTGCTGCTATTTCTTTGACTGCCAGAACTGTGACTTGGACGAGGGCGGTTGGGCTGGGAGGTGGCGGGTTGGAGTCAACAGCCGCTTGCTGGGTTGATGAAGTCCCCAGGCCGACTAGCGCGGTCCTTGGGCCGAGTTCTGGAGTCTTCGAGTCCGCCACCGTAGTCCCCGGGCCAGGTTTGGTTGTGGCAGCTTTTGGGTCCTCCGCAAAAATCCCCGTTCCGACTGCTGGAGCTCTGGAGTCGGATCCACCATCTTCGGGAGGAGCTGGCACAAAAATGGAGTCTGATTCTGGTGAAGGCTTGACAGACGGCTTGAGGAGGCTTTGAAGGGCGACACCAGATGGTATTGCTTGGCGGGTAGAGCCGATTCGTGCCAATGCATCTGCTTGGTCGTTGTCATTCCTTGGCACATGGAGGAACTCGCACCCTTCGAAATACCTGCTGAGTTGCTGCACAAGGAAACGGTAGCTCGCCATGTTTGCATATTTCGCGTCCCAGTCGCCAGATGATTGCTGGACTACTAAGTCCGAGTCACCATAACACAAGATCCGGCGGATGCCAAGCTCTTTAGCAAGCCGGAGCCCGTGAATGAGCGCCTCGTACTTGGCGACATTGTTGGAGGCGGCAAAGTGGATTTTCAGTGTGTATTTGAGCTTATCGCCTTTGGGAGAAGTGAGGACGACGCCGGCTCCCAAGCCAGTGCGCATCTTGGAGCCGTCGAAATGCATCCGTCAATGGGTGGAATCAGGTGCTGGAGGTAGGTACTGGGTCTCGGCCCAGTCGACGAGGAAGTCGGCCAGCGCTTGTGACTTGATGGCGGTGCGGGGCTGGTAGTGGATGGTGTAAGGAGCCAACTCTATGGCCCACTTGGCCACTCGGCCAGAAGCATCTCGGCTACCAATGATCTTGGCAAGTGGGGCCGTGCAGACCACCGTGATTGGATGCTCTTGAAAGTAAGGCTTCAATTTCTTGGCAGCAAAGTGTACGCCATAGCACATTTCTGGTAGTGGGGGTAGTTCTCCTTGGAGGTCGACAGTACCTCGCTCAGGTAATATATTGGTCTCTGGACAGGCAGCGCCTTGCCTTCCTCCTTGCGCTCCACTACAATGACCGTGCTGACTACTCAGCTGGTGGCAGCGATGTACAGGAGCCTAGGTTCCTTGGGAGTCGGAGCCGCCAGGACAGGTGGAGTAGTCAACATCTTCTTCAACTGGTGAAAAGCTTCGTCCGCCTTATGGTTCCACTCGAAAAAAGTGGTCTTCTTCATGAGTTGGTACAAGGGGAGAGCTTTCTCGCCCAGCCGACTGATGAATCGGCTGATGGACGCCAAGCAGCCAGTGAACTTCTGCACATCCAGCAGTCGGCTGGGTACCTCCATTCTCTCAATGGCCTTGATTTTGACTGGGTTGCATTCTATGCCGCGTTCAGAGACCAGGAAACCTAGCAGCTGGCCGGCTGGTACTCCGAAGACACACTTCTCGGGGTTGAGCTTGATTTGGAACCAGCGCAGGTTCTCAAAAGTCTCCTTGAGGTCTTCCACCAGTGTCCCATGCTTTTCCTTCTTCACCACCACGTCGTCCATGTAAACGTGGGCGTTCTTGTCGAGCTGCTTGAGGAGGCACTTCTGCATGCAACGCTGAAAGGTGGCGCCGGCGTTCCTTAAGCCGAACGTCATGGTGAGGTAGCAGAAGGCTCCAAACGGCGTGATGAAGGCAGTTTTCAGTCTGTCAGCCGGGTTTAGCTTGATCTGGTTATATCCTAAGTATGCATCCAAAAAACTCAACAGCTCGCATCCGGCTGTGGAGTCTATTACCTGATCGATTCTTGGCAAAGCGAATGGATCCTTAGGGCAGGCCTTGTTGAGGCTCGTGTAGTCAATACACATTCGCCACTACTTGTTCTTCTTTAGTACCAGGTCCGGATTTGCTAGCCATTCTAGAAAGAACACTTCCATAATGAAGCCGGCTGCTAGGATTCGGGCTATCTCTTCTCCGACAACTCTTCTCTTCTCTTCTGACAAGCGGCGCAGGGGCTGTCTGACCGATTTTGCATCAGATCGGACATGTAACTTGTGCTCGGTGAATTCCATCGGTACACCTGGCATGTCCTTGGGGGACCATGCGAAGATGTCCCGATTCTCACGGAGGAAATCGACGAGCTTGCCTTCCTATTTGCTGTCGAGGTTTGCACCTAGGACGGCGTACCTCTCTGGGTGCTCTGGGTCCAAGGGTATCTTCTTTGTCTCTTTGGCCGGCTTGAACGAACCCTCAGCCTCCGACTCTTTTGGGCTGGGCGATACCTCAGGCTGCTTGCCGGCCATCGCCACAACTCACTCAAGGAGCCGCTTCTTAGCCGCGATTACCAGGGACTCGGCCAGCCGACTGCTCTCAGCTGCGCAAGCAGACGACTTCCGGTAGTCGCCAGCCATAGTAAGAATTCCCCTGGAACTGGGCATCTTCATCTTGAGGTAGGCGTAGTGGGGGACCGCCATGAACTTGGCCAAGGCAGGTCGGCCAAGCAGCGCATGGTATGGGCTCTCAAGATCCACCACCTCAAACCAAACGGGCTCTTTACGGAAGTGATCTTTGTCCCCAAAGAGGACGTCCATCAGGATCTTGCCGATTGGCGAGCAGGAAAGCCCGGGAACAATGCCGTGGAAAACAGTTCGGCTGTTCTGAAGCTGTCTTTGCTTGATCCCTAACTTTTCCATGGTGTCCTTGTACAGGATATTGATGTTGCTGCCCCCGTCTATCAGAACTAGCGAGAAATGCGGGGCTCGTCTGTCCGTAGCAAAGGTGGCGTCCAGGACCAAGGCGTAGGAGCCCGGACTCGGCATCACCTCTGGGTGGTCAGCCCTGCTCCAGCTGATGGGCTTCTCAGAGCAGTGCATGAACTCTGGCGTCTCCGACGCTACTGCATTCACCTCTTGTCGCTGCAGCTGCCTGCTGCGTCGATCATCAGCCACACTGGTGAACACCACATAGGCTCCATGCTCTTTAGGGTATTCGTCTTGTACTGTGCCGACTGGCTTGACTGCCGGCTGCTGGGGCGGAGGCGGAGGCGGCTGCCCAGCAGGCGGGGGAGGCAGGAAGCCGTCTCCCTTGGCGATCCTGGTGAGCCAGTGGCACTTCCGGGTGGTGTGATTTGACGGCTTTGCGCCGCTGTGGAACTTGCAAGGTCCATCCAAGGTCTGCTCATACGAGAAGGTCGGCAACCAGTTTGGCTTGCCGCCTTTCTGTCGCTTGGGCGGGGGTTGCTCTTCTGGCTGCTGGGCTTCAATGGTCGTGACCTGCCGGCTGCTGGAAGCCAGCTGCGGGGCCTTGCGCTTGTTGTCGCCCTGCTGTTGTCGCCG
Source organism: Triticum urartu (assembly GCF_003073215.2). Lineage (NCBI taxonomy): Eukaryota > Viridiplantae > Streptophyta > Magnoliopsida > Poales > Poaceae > Triticum > Triticum urartu. The sequence continues at coordinate 168,323,119 of NC_053024.1, read as the reverse complement.
GCCGGCGTCTGCCGCCGGAGTTCTTGGAGCTTGAGGAGCCACTTTGCCAGTTGTGCTAATTTGGATTTCCGCCTTGATGGAGGAGTCGGCCGTGGCGTACTTGTCCGCTATGATCAGCAGCTCATCGCAGAGGAGCTTGTCGCAGAGGAGCTTGATGGAGGGTTTCTGGCTCATCGCAGAGGAGCTTGTGCTTGAGGAGGGTGCCTTCCCTGCACCCGGCTGTAAAGTACTCGATAGCCTGCACCTCGTGCACGCCCTCGCAGGAGTTCCGGAGCTCGCCCAACGCGTGAGATAATCACGAGTAGACTCGTAGGGGCCTTGCACGCACAAGGAGAGCTGACGAGGCTTGGGAGGACGCTTGTACGTGCTAGTGAAGTTGCGGATGAACGCTTCGGTGAAGTCGACCCAGCTATTGATGCTGCGGGGCTTTAGGCTGTTCAGCCACGTCTGGGCCGTGCCCTGGAGCATGAGCGGAACGTACTTTACGGCGACACGCTTGTTGCCGTTTGCTATGCTGACAGTCGTGGAGTAGTCGACTAGCCAGTCTTCCGGCTTCACGGAGCCGGTATACTTGGGCGTGTCTCTTGGGAGCATGAACCCTCTGGGAAAGGGCTCGTCCCGAATGCGGGGCCTGAAACAAGGCGGACCCAGCTCGTCTTCTTCTTCCAGTGCTAAGGATCGGTGGAGTCGGTCGATCCGATGGCGGGCGTCGTTCTCTCCAACTCCCTCTTGGCGGCCGAGGCGGTCACCGAGAGTCGGATGGTCAACAGGCGGCGGGGAGACTCATCTCTCCTTGCGGCGAGGGGGAGGCGGACAGTCGTCCCATCGTTCCACTGCCCTTGGGCGCCGTCTCGGTCGCGCTCTATGGTAATGCGAGTCCGACTATGGCTGACAGTCGGCTCCTTTTCTCTTCTTCCTCGGCCGCTGCCTGTCGGCGTCCGAGACGTCACGCCTTGGTCTCGGTGAAGGTCGTCGTTGGGCCATTGAGGCGCCTCCGCGCAACAGCCGGCCTCGTTCTGCGCGGCGGCCGCATCGAGAAGACGTTGAACTCGCTCCATCATGAGGCGGCGTTCTTCGCCCTCGAAATTGTCCAGCTCGTCCGCCGCTGCCTGGGCGGCTCGGATGTTCTCTGCTGGTGTAGCGTACATAGGGCGGCTTGCCCCAAACAGGTTGGCGATGGCTACGCCGCGCTGCCGAACCACCGCAAGGCGGCTGGGCCCCGCCGGGGCCGGCGAGCCACCGACGGCGTGATCCATCTCCCGCTGGTAGGCTTCTGACAAGCGCCTCATGCTGGCCAGCTTCTTCGCGCCTTCAACGAGCTGAAGGCGGCACGCCTCCAACGTCTCTGTGTCAGCGTCTTCCGAAATGGGCGCAGTTAGGTCTTGCAGCACCGCGCCGAGTGAGTCGGGCGCTCCTCGGCCGGGGAACTCATCATGACTGATGACTAGCACCTCAGTGACGGTGCTTCCGTCGCTCTCTGCGTGGGGGAGAGGTTCTTCGTAGACCACCACGTTGGTGGGGAACGCGTCGAGCAACGCGGTGTCGGAGTCGACCAGCGTCGGGGCAGTGGAGCCTACGGACTCCAAGTCTATGGCAGGCTCGCCGGAAACGTGGAGTTGATCGAGGAGGCCAGCGAGGAGGTTCTCGGGGCCGCCCGTGCCTGCGTTGGATGTAGGTTCATCGGAGAGGCGGACCTCGCCGACGACTTCGGCTAAGGAGCTGACCGCGTAGGCGATCTCGACGCCGCTTAGCGCGTCAGCGCAAAATCCATCTGGCGTGCCTGGCTGGCTGCGCTCGCCAGGGAGGAAAAGGGTTCCCGTCCAGAACAGATCTCCGGACGGCGGTGTACCAGGCCCCATGGTGGGCGCCAAATGTCGGGGGTTTGGTGCGACATATGCCAATGGATGGCTTATCATGGTGGGGGCGAGTAGAACGTCGCCGGTACCTGGAAACGGGATGAGGCGAAGACATGCACGCCGGCGAATCTTACCCAGCTTCGGGGCTCTCCGGGGAGATAATACCCCTACTGCTGCTCTGCGGGGTCTCCGCATGATCACTATGGCAAAGTGCTTACACGGTTGCTCCTTGAGCTGTTTTCTGGTGGTGGGAGAGGGCAAGACTAGCTCTCTCCCTCCTATATGGTTTGGTCTAGAGCTAATGGGTTCCAACCCTTTGCATGGGTGCCCTGGGGGTTTATATAGGCCTACCCCCCATGGGTACAATGGTAATCCGGCTAGGCGCGAGCCCAGCGTCAGTTTCTCTGGCCTCCGTCTTCTCTGCTGACCGCTGGGGCCCGCCGACTGGCCGGGTACGGGGCCGACAGGCCGCGTCCGCCGCGGGCGGGTGTTGCCGGCTGCTGATTACTGTAGCCGTACTTATGATGACGGGGCTTGATCATGAGGTCGTGGCAACAGCCCCGCCGCCTGGCGGGCGATCACTGTTGCCACTCCCCATCTCATCTTGATTAATGGCGCGTGGGCCCCCGGTGAGGACTCGGCCGACTCCCGACTGGTCCGACTGGTGGTTCTCCCGCCGTCTCCCGAGGTCTCACTGACTAGTGGGCCCTGCTGCCTCCAGGCCGTACAGACAAGCCGTCGTGGGTGCAGGATTCGGCCCTGCGGTGCTGATGTCAGGGCCGGCATGGCAACAGTGCCACACCGCACGGAGATCTTCCGGGATACGGCGTGCTGTGGCCATGCCTGCCCTTGGTGAGGGGCGGGGGTGGGCTTTGTTGTAGCCACGCCCCTGCCTCGTCCCCTTTGATGAGGTCATGGGGTTTGTTGGAGTCACAGGCCGACTCCCCAAAGCCAGCTTCTCTGGAAGTCGTCCCTGGGACTCGGCTGTAACACCCTCGATGCGACTATAGCTCCCACGTGTCGAGGCACGACTTAGAGACATAATTGCATTGAAGGCATATGTCGCAAGTTAGGCAATCTTCACAACATCCCATGTAATATAGATAATAAAGGGGAGATAACATAGTTGGCATACACTCGCCACGTCAATCAAGTACATAAATAACATTACATCAACCAAACACTCATGGCCCGACTACGGCGCCAAAATAAAAGATAACCCAACATGCGACACGGTCCCGATCACCCCCAACTGGGCACCACTACTGATCATCAGGAAAGGAAACATAGTAACATTGAGAGTCCTCGTCAAACTCCCACTTGAGCTCCTACACGTCACATGGAGCGGAATCATCAGGCCCTACATCTGGTGTAATAGTAATCTGTGAGCCACAGGGACTCAGCAATCTCGCACCCTCGCGATCAAGACTATTTAAGCTTATAGGTAAGGCAAGGTAAATATATGTGGAGCTGCAGCAAACGACTAGCAAATATGGTGGCTAACTTATTCGCAAAAGAGAGCGAGAAGAGGAGGCAAAGCACGAGCGAGAATCTAGAGAACAGCCTACGCAAACATTACTCCAACACCGTGTCCACTTCCCGGACTCCGCCGAGAAGAGGCCATCACGGTAACACACTCAGTTGATTCATTTTAATTAAGTTAAGGTTCAAGTTATCTACAACCAGACATTAACAAATTCCCATCTGCCCATAACCGTGGGCACGGCTTTCGAAAGTTCAAATCCCTGCAGGGGAGTCCCAACTTAGCCCATGACAAGCTCTCACGGTCAACGAAGGAATAGACCTCCTCCCAAGACGTTCCGATCAGACTCGGTATCTCGGTTCTTCAAGACACTTCGACACGTTAAAACAAGACCAGCAACACCGCCCGAATGTGCTGAAAAATCCCGATAGGAGCTGCACATATCTCGTTCTCAGGGCACACTCAGATGAGCAAGACGTCGCGTAGGCCAGCCCAGAGTTGCCCCTGGTAGCCCCGGACATCGCTCGGTTGGACCAACACTCAGAGGAGCACTGGCCCGGGGGTGCTAAAATAATGATGACCCTTGAGTCTCCAGAACCCAAGCGAAAGAAAAGGCTAGATGGCAAATGGTAAAACCAAGGTTGGTCATTACTGGAATAGCTTTAATCAAGGCGAACTATCAAGGGGTTCCCATTATAACCCAACCGCGTAAGGAACGCAAAATCCGGGAACATAACACCGATATGACGGAAACTAGGGCGGCAAGAGTGGAACAAAACACTAGGCGAGAGGCTGAGCTTTCCACCCTTTACCAAGTATATAGATGCATTAAGATAACATAGCAGTATAATTATATCCCAACAAGTAAATAAATGTTCCAACAAGGAACGGCCTTCAATCTTCACTTGCAACTAGCAACGCTATAAGAGGGGCTGAGCAAAGCGGTAACATAGCCAATCAACGGTTTGCTAGGACATGGTGGGTTAGAGGTTTGACATGGAAATTTGGGAGGCTTGAAAGCAAGTGGTAGGCATCGTAGCATTGGCATAGCAAAAGAGCGAGCAAACTAGCAAAGCAAAGATAGTAGTGATTTCGAGGGTATGAACATCTTGCCTGCACAGTTGTCAGAGTTGACTGGATCCTCAAAAGCAAACTCAATAGGCTCCTCGTTAGCGAACTCGTCTCCCGGCTCTACCCAAACAAGACAAACAAGCAACAAGGACACAATCAACCACGTGCAAGGATCAACCAATATGATGCAATGATGATATGCTATGCGGGATGCGATGCGGGATGCATATGCAAGATATGACAGGAAATGCAAGATCCTGGCCTCAACATGGAAATCCAAGTGTGCCACTAGAAAGATGAGATGAAATCGCTTGAAAACGATATAAAGAATGCCGGAATCGGAGTTACGGTTTGGAAATGGCAAGCGATTCAAATATGGCCACGTTCTGCGATTTACAGCAAGTAGCCATCTAAATGCAATGAGATGAACATGCTACAGCACCCAAACATGGCAACAAAATACATAGAAGGGGTGAATACAAGATGCTTAACAAAAGTCTAGCACTGAGCTACGGCCAATTCATCCATTAACAGGTTCAAACAAGCATGGCAAAAATGCATATGGCAAACAGATCTCAGACTTGGTGAAATTAACACTTGTCTGGAATTTCAGATCAGGTAGCACTCTTCGGAGCAACAAAACTACATGTTACAGGACCTGAACATGGCAAAGTAAAGCATGGCATGGAGCTACTCAAAGAGCTTAACAAAAGTCCCTTGGTGACCTTGAGCCAAAAGGGAACAGAAAATACAATTGTAAGCATGCGAATATAGCAAAAACATAACCAGATCACAGACTTGGTGAAAACTGGCACATGCTGAAACATAACTCAAGTAGGCATGTTTACGAGCTCGATGCACTCACCACAGGTCAAGTCATGAAAAACTAAGCATACACCCATTAAGAACACACAAAATGCAAGCTAGACATGGCAAGAACAATAGCATAGCATGCACGGATCAACTACAACATCATCAGCAAAATTGCAAACAAGTTGACAATCTGCCCAGATTCGCAAAGTAGCAAAAGTAGAGCTCGATTGACTCAAGCTAGGGTGCTCCATAGTTGCAAACAAAGACATGGATGGATAGAGCACTACAAGATTAACAAAACATCCTTACTGATCATCCTCAAAAGATGCACGGATCACTAGGAAACAACATGAACATATGGCAATATGAAATAAACAGATCAAGGACTTAGTAGAATTGCTAAGTCCCTGAAATCAGAATTAACAAGTGCACCGCTTTGCAAGCTTGTAGTAGTCACCACACACATCACAAAAATACATGATTTGCACCTCTCGAAAGATGACAAAACCCTTAACAAAACATATGTAGAGCATCAGGGCATATCATGCACACATTAATCATGGCAAAAATGACAAAAAGCTAAATGAAGTTGTAGATCTGACAATTATCTCAAGTAGCCCTCTTCTAACAGCATTTCGGGCATCAAGATGAGCTCAAATGAAAATGATGCAATGGAATGAAATGATGTACTCTCTGAGATGAACATTTTGATATGCTATATGCGCGAATCGGAGCTACGGATGCAAAGTTACGGAGCTCTGAACAGGAGCACTTGGATCTGGAATTTTTGGGACTTAGAAGAAAACAACCTCCGGATCTAGGGTTTGCACGGGTTTCAAAGTTGGCCGGAATCACTATAGCGGCTGGAGTTTCACCGGAGGTGACCGGATCCGACGCAAGAGGGGCCGGGGGCGCCGGATCCTCGCCGGAGAGGGAGCGGGGAGGCCGTCAGCGGGGCGGCGGAGCCGCAGCGGCGGCGCGTGGATGCGGCGGCGCCGGCGATGGCGCGTGGTGGCGGCGGCGAGGCTCCCGGGCGGCGCACGGGCAGAGGGAGCCCCGAGCGGCGGCGGGTGGCGACCCAGGCCGGGAGGGCCCCGCCTGGGCTCTCCAGGTCGGCGATGTGGGCGCAGGGCGCGGACGAGTAGGACGGCGACACGTGGCGGCGGTGGAGCGGCCCGGACGCGTCCGGTCGGGGCGGACGTTGTCCGGCGGCACGAGGAGGAGAGGATGTAGGGTTTGATCCGGAATTTCAGGAGGGGATGCCTTTTATAGGTAGAAGGAGCTAGGAGAGTCCAAATGAGGTGCGGTTTTCGGCCACGCGATTGTGATCGAACGATCTAGATGATGGAGCAGGTTTAGGTGGGTTTTGGGCCAAAATGGAGGGGTGTTGGGCTGCAACACACACGAGGCCTTTTCGGTCCCTCGGTTAACCGTTGGAGTATCAAACGAAGTCCAAATGATACGAAACTTGATAGGCGGTCTACCGGTAGTAAACCAAGGCCGCTTGGCAAGTCTCGGTCCAATCCGGAAATGTTTAATCCTCACACACGAAAGAAAGCTAGAAATGACCATCGGAGGAGAACGAAGCGCCGGAATGCAAAACGGACAACGGGGAACAAGCTCGAATGCATGAGATGAACACGTATGCAAATGCAAAGCACATGATGACATGATATGAGATGCATGACAACGACAACAACACACGGAGACAAAGACCCGAACCCGAGAAAATAAATAACTTAATGCCGAAATGGCAAGAGTTGGAGTACAAATTGGGAAAGTTACATCCGGGGTGTTACAACACTCCACCACTACGAAAGGATCTCGTCCCGAGATCTAGGACTGAAAGAACGCCGGGTACTCAGAATGGAGGTGATCCTCGCGTTCCCAGGTAGCTTCACGGTCGGAATGGTGTGACCACTTGACTTCGAGAAATTTGATTGACTTATTGCGAGTCTTGCGTTCAGTCTCTTCAAGAATAGCAATTGGGTGCTCACGATAAGAGAGATCTTCTTGGAGCTCAATGTCCTCAAAGTTGACGGTGCGGTCAGGAGTCTTGAAGCACTTCCAGAGCTGAGAGACATGGAACACGTCATGAACATTTGCGAAGTTTGAAGGAAGCTCGAGTTGATAGGCGAGGTCGCCTCTCTTGCTGACAATCTTGAAAGGTCCCACGTATCTAGGGGCAATCTTCCCATTGATACCGAAGCGACGAGTACCTTTCATAGGAGAGACGCGGAGGTAAACATGATCTCCGATCTCGAAAGCCAAATCACGGTGCTTGCTATCATAGTAGCTCTTCTGGCGGGATTGGGCTACTTTGAGGTTATCATGAATGACTTTGCACATTTCCTCTGCCTCTGTGATTAAGTCATTACCCAAAAGGTGATGTTCACCGGTTTCAGACCAGTTGAGAGGGGTACGGCACTTCCTGCCATACAGAATTTCAAATGGGGCCTTGCCCGAACTTGCTTGAAAACTTTTGTTGTAGGAGAATTCAGCATAATGAAGACAATCCTCCCACTTCATGCCGAAGGAGATCACACAAGCCCTGAGCATATCTTCAAGAATCTGGTTGACACGCTCGACTTGACCGCTAGTTTGAGGATGGAAAGCTGTGTTGAAGCGGATGTTGGTTCCCATGGCCTTCTGAAAAGAATCCCAAAACTTGGAGGTAAAGATGCTGCCATGGTCTGAAGATATCACTTGAGGAATACCGTGCAGAGAGACAATCCGAGAGGTATAGAGTTCCGCCAATTGAGCTGCAGTGATCGACTCTTTGATAGGCAGAAAGTGAGCCACTTTGGTGAGTTTGTCGATGACAACGAATATAGCATCATTTCCACGCTTGGACTTTGGAAACCCAGTCACGAAGTCCATTTCAATGTGTTCAAACTTCCATTCTGGAATGGCAAGAGGTTGGAGGAGACCTGCTGGCCTTTGGTGTTCTGCCTTCACTCTTCTGCAGACATCACATTCATTCACGAATTGAGCAATCTCGCGCTTCATTCGAGTCCACCAATAAGCTTGCTTAAGGTCCTGATACATCTTCGTGCTCCCAGGGTGGATGGAGAGGAGAGAATTGTGAGCCTCGTTCATGATCACTTTACGAAGGTCACCTTTGGGTACAACAATACGATCTTCGAAGAAGAGAGTGTCCTTGTCATCAAGGCGGTAGCACTTGTACTTGGGTTGACTCTTGGCAATCCCAATCTTCACCTTTTTCACCATAGCATCAAGAAGCTGGGCTTGGCGAATCTGATCTTCCAAGGTGGGAGAGACTTGAAGGTTGGCGAGGAAACCTTGAGGAACAACTTGCAGATTAAGTTTGCGGAAAGCTTCACAAAGCTCGGGTTGATAAGGCTTGAGAATCAGACTGTTGCAGTAAGCCTTTCTGCTCAATGCGTCAGCAATCACATTGGCCTTGCCTGGAGTATACTCGATACTCGGATTATACTCTTGAATCATTTCGACCCATCGAGTTTGCCTGAGGTTGAGATTAGGCTGAGTGAAGATGTACTTGAGACTCTTGTGATCAGTGAAAATGTCCACTTTTCTTCCCAATAGAAGATGTCTCCAAGTCAAAAGAGCATGCACAACTGCCGCCAACTCGAGATCATGAGTGGGGTAGTTCTTTTCATTAGGCTTTAACTGGCGAGAGGTATAAGCAACAACTTTCTTCTCTTGCATCAATACTGCGCCAAGACCTTGGAGAGAGGCTTAGATTCATCAGGCGGAGTGAGAACCGAAGCAGTGATCAATTTCTCTTTCAAAGTGTTGAAAGCAATGTCAGACTCCGGAGACCAAACGTACTTGACGTGCTTCTGGAGAAGATTAGAGAGAGGCTTCGCGATCTTAGAAAAGTTTTCAACGAATCTTCGGCAATAGCTTGTTAGACCGAGGAAGCTGCGTAGTTGCTTCACGTTCTGAGGAGGTCCCCAATTCACAATTGCAGACACCTTCTCAGGATTCACGGCAATGCCCTTGGCAGAGATAATATGACCAAGATAAAGAACCTCATCGAGCCAAAATTCACACTTGGAGAACTTGGCGTAGAACTGATGTTCTCTGAGCTTATCGAGTACCAAACGCAAGTGCTTGGCATGATCTTCCCGGTTCTTCGAGAAAACCAGAATGTCGTCGAGATAGACCAAAACTAAGTCATTGGTGTAGGCGTTGAAGATGAAGTTCATCATGCGAGAGAACGTCGGAGGAGCGTTGACGAGGCCAAAAGACATGACAGTGTATTCATATGAACCAAAGCTTGTCCTGAAAGCCGTCTTGGGAATATCTTGCTCACGGATTCGAATCTGATGATAGCCCATACGGAGATCAAGCTTGGAGAATACTTGAGCACCTTTGAGTTGTTCGAACAGCTCATTGATTTTGGGAAGTGGGTATTTGTTCTTGATGGTCTTCTTGTTCACTGGACGGTAATCAACACAAAGTCGGTCCGTTCCATCCTTCTTCTTCACAAAAAGAACACCACAACCCCACGGAGAAGAACTAGGCCGGATGAGACCCATTTTCTCTTGAATATCGAGTTGCTTCTTCAGCTCCTTCAACTCTTCAGGTCTGAGCTTGTAAGGACGTTTGCACACAGGTTCCGTGCCAGGCTCAAGATCAATAACGAATTCAACTGGCCGGTGCGGAGGCATTCCTGGAAGCTCTTCTGGAAAGACATCTTGATATTCGCAAATGACTGGAATCTGCGAGATAGCATCCAATTCACCCTTCTCATTGAGAGAAAACAGACGGATGGTATCATCACGAGCAGCAAAGACAATTACATCCTCAGACGAATGAGTCAATTGAATCTGCCTGGTAGCACAATCAAGTTGAGCCTTGTGCTTAGAAAGCCAATCCATCCTGAGAATAAGATCAATATCCGAGTTACCAAGAACCATAGGAGAAGAAAGAAACTTGTAATCGCCCAACGTGATAGTAACATCCGGAGCCATCATTTTGGTGTTCATGAACAAACCCGGAGAAGAAACCTCTATCGGTTTAGGCAAATCAATAGTATGCACATCATGCATAGATGCAAAAGGCTTCGATAAAAATGATAAAGATGCACCAGTGTCAAAAAGAACTCTTGCGGGAATGTCATTAACAGGAAGGTTACCCATGATCACATCTGGTGAGTCCTCTGCCTGAGCTGCATTCAGTAAGTTGACCTTGGCGGACTTGGGGATATGCTTGACTACAGCTGTACTTGCCGATCTGACAGGAGGAGGAGGAGGAAGACGCCTCTGGTTGAAACACTTGTTGGCATAGTGACCCTTCTGTTGGCACTTGTTGCACATGACCTCTGAAAGCGGACGGTGATACGGAGCACTCGATCTTGGAGCTTGAGACAAAGTCTTGTTTTGAAAGCCAGGGTTGGGTGGGTGGGAAGAACCACTGCCACCTTTGCTCTTCTGCTGATACGGCTGACGGAACGGAGGAGGAGGAAGCCAATACTTCTGCTGCTTGGCCACTTGAATAGAGGAAGAAGGAGTAACATCTCTGACTCGCTTCTTGGAAGCATCACACCTCAACTGAGCAGCCTCTTGCTTCAATGCCATGTTGTAGAACTCATCGTATCTCAAGGGCTCGAAGAGAACAATAGCCAGCTGAATTTCTTCTCTGAGACCACCCCTGAACTGATATATCATGCTCTTCTCATCAGGGACGTCCTGCTTGGCAAAGCGGGCGAGCTTCTGAAACAACTTGTTGTAGTCATAGACAGACAAAGAGCCTTGCTTCAGGTTGCGGAATTCCTCACGCTTGCTTTCAACCACGCTCTGGGGAATATGATGAGCTCGGAAATCTCGACGGAATTCATCCCAGGTGATAACACGTCCACCTCTGGAATCCTTGTACTGCTGGAACCATTCTGCAGCTTGATCTTTGAGTTGGAAGGAAGCGAACTTGACAAAGTCCTCAGGCTTGACGTTACTGCACTCGAAATGCTTGCACAGATCCACTAGCCAATCGCCAGCATCGGTTGCCTCAACACAATTGCTGAAAGTCTTTGGCCCATTAGCAAGGAACTGGTTGAGTGTAGCAAAGTGATTCTGATTGTTGCCTTGATTCCCTTGGTTGCCTTGATTGCACTCTTGGAGAATTTGCATGATCAACTGTGTGTTTGCATTGGTTGCGGCCATCACAGCTTGCCATGCCTCCGGAGGAGGTGGAGGTGGTGGCGGATTAGGATTCGGAGTAGTGCGCGTAGGAGTAGCCATCCAGAAGAGGTTGACCGCCATTAGCACATTGATAGACAAATATTGAAGCTGAATCCAACGGAATGAAAATTGCAACGTATAGTCTTCACATCCGAACAAAAAGAACGAATGCATTCCTCTTGAAATGGTCACATATCCATAAATTGAGAAGCCACGTTGAATTAAGGTAGAGAAATAAATCAACAAGGTACGGATCAAGAACGAATAATTGGTCAGAAATCCCAATCTCAAACCAATATCCGTGGAAGAAGAACTAGAGCTACTAGAATTCCCACCTATGAAACTCCCGAACCTTTTCGGTTATGCAATCAGGTGTTGGGGATACAGGGGAAGCATAATATCTCACCCAAATCTAGCAAATCCTACAACCAGCTGTATCCATCCTTCAACACATAACCAAGAAAACTTCGGAAACCATCTACCTCAACCTTCGAAAAGCATCCGTTATACAAGTTATGGCGATACTCCCGAACACTTGCCCCAGTACTGGGTGGCGTCGAGGTTATCTCACCAACGAACTGCATAAAAGAGATTTTCGATGTCGGCGTACTAAACTCAGGTATTCTAGAATTGCAACGATAAAATTATGATGACAACACCTCATACCTCAACTCCCCGGGACACTTCCACTAAACCCCTGACAGGAGGCACCAAGACAATGTTCTGATCATAAAACCATCGGAACGATTCCAAGATACCCGCGTGATCCTAAAAAAAATTAGTGAAATTTGAGAAGAGAAGAGTCAAAACTCTACGTCAGGATGCCTTACCAGAGCGATGAGGAGACTGGGAAGTAAAAATAATTCCTAAACTCTCCGATATATAATTCCTAAATGACTCAAAACATTTCTCTAGACACAACTCGGCCGCTAAAAACAATCAAGCAATGGGGCTCCTAAGGTCGGGGAAGGCTCTGATTACCAACTTGTAACACCCTCGATGCGACTATAGCTCCCACGTGTCGAGGCACGACTTAGAGACATAATCGCATTGAAGGCATATGTCGCAAGTTAGGCAATCTTCACAACATCCCATGTAATATAGATAATAAAGGGGAGATAACATAGTTGGCTTACACTCGCCACGTCAATCAAGTACATAAATAACATTACATCAACCAAACACTCATGGCCCGACTACGGCGCCAAAATAAAAGATAACCCAACATGCGACACGGTCCCGATCACCCCCAACTGGGCACCACTACTGATCATCAGGAAAGGAAACATAGTAATGTTGAGAGTCCTCGTCGAACTCCCACTTGAGCTCATACACGTCACCTGGAGCAGAATCATCAGGCCCTGCATCTGGTGTAATAGTAATCTGTGAGCCACAGGGACTAAGCAATCTCGCACCCTCGCGATCAAGACTATTTAAGCTTATAGGTAAGGCAAGGTAAATATATGTGGAGCTGCAGCAAGCGACTAGCAAATATGGTGGCTAACTTATTCGCAAAAGAGAGCGAGAAGAGGAGGCCAAGAACGAGCGAGAATCTAGAGAACAGCCTACGCAAACATTACTCCAACACCGTGTCCACTTCCCGGACTCCGCCGAGAAGAGGCCATCATGGTAACACACTCAGTTGATTCATTTTAATTAAGTTAAGATTCAAGTTATCTACAACCGGACATTAACAAATTCCCATCTGCCCATAACCGCGGGCACGGCTTTTGAAAGTTCAAATCCCTGCAGGGGAGTCCCAACTTAGCCCATGACAAGCTCTCACGGTCAATGAAGGAATAGTTCTCCTCCCAAGACGTTCCGATCAGACTCGGTATCTCGGTTCTTCAAGACACTTCGACAGGTTAAAACAAGACCAGCAACACCGCCCAAATGTGCCGACAAATCCCGATAGGAGCTGCACATATCTCGTTCTCAGGGCACACTCAGATGAGAAAGACGTCGGGTAGGCCAGCCCAGAGTTGCCCCTGGTAGCCCCGGACATCGCTCGGTTGGACCAACACTCAGAGGAGCACTGGCCCGGGGGGGCTAAAATAATGATGACCCTTGAGTCTCCAGAACCCAAGGGAAAGAAAAGGCTAGATGGCAAATGGTAAAACCAAGGTTGGTCATTGCTGGAATAGCTTTAATCAAGGCGAACTATCAAGGGGTTCCCATTATAACCCAACCGCGTAAGGAACGCAAAATTAGGGAACATAACACCGATATGATGGAAACTAGGGCGGCAAGAGTGGAACAAAACACTAGATGACAACAACAACAACAACAACAACAACAACAACAACAACACACAGAGACAACAACACACGGAGACAAAGACCCGAACCCGAGAAAATAAATAACTTAACGCCGAAATGGCAAGAGTTGGAGTACAAATTGGGGAAGTTACATCTGGGGTGTTACATCGGCCGTGAGCGGGCAGTCGGCCGCCTTGCCGTCACTCCTCAGGTGGCGGCTCTTTATCCTGGGGTCTTGAGGGGCGCAGCCTGCCCCGATGTCTTGAAAGGTTATGGGACTCGGGTTGGCCTACCCGTGGCCCATTACTCCGACATTGCTAAATATCATTTCTTCGGTTTGCAGCTTCAAATCTTCCATGGCACAGCCATAATACGGTTTAATTGATCATGCTTAGGGTTTAATTGATCATGTTGGTTCCGTGGTGGTTTCTTTAATAGAAATCAGAGGGGAAACCCTCTTTTGCTAAAAAAATATATGCTTAGAGTTTCCCCCTTTTATGATCACTATACGATCAGAATACATGCTTCGTGTCATAATAACACTGCTCCACCCATCAAGCTAAACAAGCTTAGTTGTTCAAATATGAATCTGATATTATTAAAACAGAGTTGTTTAATTGGTCAGCTAAATGTTCCTAAATTAGTTTCAAAAATGCATGTTCGCCGCTCGGGTGTGTATCTCTGTGTGTGGTCTGGTCAGCATGGTTGGGGAGGTGAACTTTGCATATGTAAGGGGTTTATAGGAAGACACTCTCTGAGTTGAAACCGCGATGCATTCCATAGATAATCTGACTACTTTTTATGTTTTCATGAATCTCAGTTTCTGAACAGCATCATAATGATTATGAGCTTGCGCGCATGAAAAGAATAAAGCAGAACAATGCCATGGCTGTCAAACTTGGCACTAAGGGACTGAAATCAAGTCTGGATGCAATGCAATGCAAACACTCTCCACCTACAGATTCATGCTCAGAATATGATCCTAAGAGTGATTCTGAGCTAGAGGGAGACCTAAGTCAATGTAGCTCCCTAGTGGAGGAGTCAGAGGAAGATTCCCTATCTTATTCACCTATCAAGGTACTTGCTCTAAATTTCCAAGGTTACATTGCTCGCACATATCTTGCAACTGATGCTTTGTATTGCTTCTACTTTGTTGAACTGCCATTAGCTTAGTTTACACATCGTGTATGTGAATACGCCCTGCCTATCCATTTTCAGTACATATTCCATCTGTCATCATACCATATTTATCCATTCAAATGTTGTTCTTGTGTATCAGACATTCAAAAGGAAGACGGCGATTGCTGATCGTGGAGGAGCACAAGCAAAGTATTTGGAAAAGGTAGTGGCACCTGATAAATCAAATAGCCCATTGGGTGTAGTTGCAATATCACCTGACCCACAAAATACCCCAACTCTAGTAGACTCTAGCCCTACTACACTGGTCATTTTTGATGCCCCAACTCAGCAGACCCCAACTGCAGCAAACAGTATGATTATGCCAGTTAACATAACACCAGCTGTACGACGCAAAACCCCCATTCCAGCAAAGAGTACACCAAATCCAGTTGCCAAATCCCTTTCCGAACCAGAGAGAGCCCGAATTGCAGCAAATAGGACCCCTGTTCCATTTCTTCCTAGTTTAGAAGACGAAGCTGATGTTGTTGTCAGGAACTTTGTGCGCATCTTTCCTTCATGGAAAGATTATACCGCAGACACATAACAATTTCCAGTCTTCCTCCGCAACTTACGCGTAAGTAATGTACTAATGTTATTCATGGTCATTACTGCATATGTTTCTGCTGACAGAAGACACAAGATTTCATTCTTTTAAATAGGCGAGGCACAAACTGGATTGTGATGACGAGCAAGGGTTGGTTGCGCTTTTCAAGCACTCGTTGATGAAGTATCGTTCCTACCTGAGGCAAGCGCACTTCGATGGCAAGCCTCTGAACGAAATTTCTGTAAAGTCTCCGGTGCTACATTTATCCGACGGTGACTGGAATAATCTTGTTACACATTGGTCTCGACTGCAGCGTAAGGTACTATCTATGATATCACATCACAATTTTAACTACATTTCTGCATTTGCCTTAATGTCTCACTTGTACGAAAACTGTTAGCAGAAGAACATTCGTTCTCAAGGGACCACAGAATCTCGCAACTATACTGCACACTGCATTGCTCTTGTGAGTACCTCTTGCCCTGTATGACCATACTTACTTTCATAGTTGTTTGATTATGTAGCATCACTGCACATGTTAGCCTCGTAATCGTCCATTTGGTGGACATTATAAGATCCGTATGGACTCTTACATAAATTTAGAATCAACCCAATGCTTTTGAAGAGGTTTAGCTCTGCAGTCCTCTTGTAAGGACTGAACGTGGTCTATCACTGTACTTACATTAACAGCTACTCCCTCCGTCCCATAATATAAGAACGTTTTGTATAGTACACCAGTGTTCAAAGCACTCTTGTATTATGGGAAGAGGGATTGGTTCATTTTGTAGCATTCCGCATCTTATCTCCCTTGCCCACCATTTACTAAAAAAATCAGATCTATATTTAATCTTACCAACAAGTAGAATACACAGACAATGCCAGTGCAGAAGTGTAGCCCATTGCTCTTGTTAGTACATTTTGTCCTGTAACGCTTGTACTTCCAGGGATTGGTAGTTGATTATGTAGCATCAATCTGCATCTTATCTTCATTATCCTCTATCCCTTCCAGTATTATCATATCTATAATTACTCTCTACAAAATGTAGAGTACAGGCAATGCTTATGAAGAAGATTATGTGCTGAAATTCTTGAGTTATCCTTCCCTTGCCATGGAGAAGGGCATTATAAAGCCGGTGTTAACTATTAATGTAAGTCAGTCCTTCTAAAGCCTTTATCCTCAACTGATGTTTAATTTGCTCATACTCCCTATCGTTTACTGCTGTTTAGTTTGCTATTTCTACCAAAATGCATGTTCGTAAGAACCATAAGTTCTAAGTTTTACTTGTAAAACCAAATTCCTTATTCATACCATGCACATTACTTAATACTCCCTATATGTATGCTTGTTTTTGCGGATCTATAATCCAGTGTGTGGTGAAGCAGCCCGCGTTTGCACCTTGTCATCTCGTGTTTTATCTTACTGATGTGGCTGATGATATGAACAACATGTCATGCACATTATCCAAAATAGATACAATGATTTTCTTTGCCCTTCATCTATGCTTGTTATGTTGACATGGTAATCCAGTAGTGTGGTGAAGCTCCCCGCATTATGAACAATGCCAAATTATGCTATTGATATTTTGAACATACTCTTTGTTTTCTAATTTGAAATTGGATAGAATTGACAGAACAGTTATCATCTTTGTTTATACACGTGCAAAACCTGTCATCTCTCTGCTTTGTTTCAGGGTGATATGCCTGATGGCATGCACAAGTCTGCTGAAGGCTGTGAGACAAACCCAACATATATTGCAGCAAAGAAGGCAAAACATCTTGAAGATAGCGAGACAACCCCAAAGTCTTGTCTTGATGCAGTGTTCAAGTTACTTGAGACTAACAGTCAAACAAGCTCACATAATTCGTTGTCTGAATCAGTTCGACTTCTTCAGTCCCAAGTTCTAGCAGAAAGGCATTCTGCAACTCAACTTCGACTTGAAGTCCTATCTCTAAGAAAGATTGTGGAGAACACCAATGAGAACCTCATCGCTAAACAGTTACACCTGGAAGCTATGACAGACATGCTAGGCCGATCTCACAGCCTTGCTCAGCAGCTTGCGCAGCAGTTCCCCCGCAAGGCTAACCTTTCTTGAACTGTCTTGGAAGTGGTCTCGGTTCAGTATTATTTTGTTACGCTGCAATGGTGCCCAGTTTTTGTAATCTGCTTCTTCGTTGCGCTTTATGATCACTGGTTGTGAACTTTGATGCCCACTAGATGTAATATACCTTAAATCCTTTATTGGGTAGTGTAGGTTTATTCTTAGTTACTATGTCGTAATTTCTTTAATGTATAGAGTAGGTTTGTTCTTAATTCCTACTAGTTACGCAGCAGCCCGAAATGAACCCCGACCCATGATTGTGCGAATCAAATCATGGGCTTTTAACAGGCCAAAATTGTCTGGGTCCTTGTTTGGCCCAATCAGATATCGGCTGCGAGCAGGCCAGATGCAAACCGGGCCGTAGTTAGGCCCAACTATATGACGGGCTTTTAACAGGCCAAAATTAATATAGGGCCGAAATGTTAAACGGGCCCTTAACAGGCCAAAACTAATATCAGGCCGAATTACTAAGTGGGCCTTTAGCAAGTGGGCCCAAAAGCATAGTGTCCAGTTGACGGGCCGAATCTGATATGGGCCATAATTGAGCCCAAAGCCTCTTAAAGGGTTGGACCTGATTTGGGCCGTAATTTGGCCCAGAACATGGTAGGCTTTTAATGGGCCGGATCTCATATGGGCCACTATTAGGCCCGGAGCGTGGCAGGCCATTAATGGACCGGATCAAATATGGGCCGGCATTTGGCCCAAAACATGGCAGCCAGTTAATGGGCCGGCCTACTAGGGTCCTCAAAATCTTGTGGGCCTACAGCTGGGCCGGCCCATTAATGTCGGCGAAATCTCGTGGGCCTTTAGCTGGGCCGGCCCATTATGACCCGCAAGAATCTTGTGGGCCTTTACCTGGGCCGGCCCATTATGGCTCACAAAAATCTTGTGGGCCTTTACCTGGGCCGGCCTATTATGGCCCACAAAATCTTGTGGGCCTTTAGCTAGGCTAGCCCATTATGGTCCGCAAAATCTCATGGGCCTTTAGCTGGGCCAGCCCATTATGTTCCGCAAAATCTTGTGGGCCTTTAGTTGGGCCGGCCCATTTAAACTTGTTGGGCCGTGCCACGTGTCGACGTATCATAGGCGCCTTTTGTCCAGTGAGTGGATGACATCTGTCTTGACGATGAGCCGACACGTGTTTCCTCTAGCCAATGATGATTTTACACGTGGAAAATCCCCATTGGTCGGGGCTGTTAACGGGTTATCGGATCCAAAACCCGACCCGATAGCTTAACAGCGTTCCATTACGGTGGATGCCATGTGTCGGTCACCCTTGACGAAAGCACTTCTGTGACGCGCGATTTATCGTCATGGAAGTGGACACTTCCGTGATGATAATTTTGGTAATGTCATGGAACACTTCTATGACAGCACAGGTATGACTATCTTGATTCTGTCATAAATTTGTCATGGATGTACATGCATGACAAAAAAAGCGACCTACTGTGAAAAACACGTATCATCACGGAAGTGTATTTTTTTGTAGTGCCTATGTCTATTATACATGTCCTGCGCAAGAACATTCCGGAAATTTGTCCACTCGTTCGAAGTTGAGATAGAAGTAATGAATTCTGGTTGGCCTAATTCTCCCTCCATGCCTTCCAATGTTTCTTGTATTATTAGCTCATCATTATCAAGTGGGTCAAGCGGCAAATTTTGCAAGATTAAATTGTGCAAGAGTGCACATGCCATGATGATTTGACATTGGGTCTTCATAGGAAAAAGGACGGGGACCTGAAAATCGCCCACTGACCCTTGAGTCTTCCGAAAGACCTTTCTACAATATTTCGGGCTCTGGCGTGCCGCGTGTTGTAGTACTCCTCTGCACTACGACATGGTTTCTGTGATGTCCAACCACCAAAGTGATACCTTTGACCATGGTATGGAGCTAAAAATCCTTTCGCATTTGTGTAACCAGCATCAACAAGATAATATTGATCTTCAGGGACACGCAACCCATTTGGCCTTGAGATGGCATCTCTAAGAACACGGCCATCATGTGCAGAACCCTCCCAACCAGGTAGTTTGTAAATGAACTGCATGTTAGGTGCACATACACCTAACACATTTGTATCTATATCACCCAACCTTGATCGGTATCTTCCTTTCATAGTAGCCGGGACAGTTACCCCTATGTGTGTGCCATCTAACGCTCCAAGACAATTCTACAACATAAACAACAATGTGCAAACATTAGCATCTTTACCACTATTGAGTTCATCTAGTAATTTTTTTTCTTAGTAGCTATTTACCTTGAAATATTTCCATTTACCATCTGTGCAGTCCTCGGGTATAGGTTCTGGTTTCTTAAGTAGCAATGGATGAAGCTTCAAAACAACTAGAAGACAAGCATTGAAGTTCCTACTAACTGGCTCCGGGCTTTGGTAAAAGAATTTCCCTACCGTCCTATTTTTTAAATGGTGAGCTAATACATAAAGGAATGATGCCACTATCTCCTCCAATGATGTATTCCTTGTACCCCTTAGGCCACCAACATCTCTCACCATCTCACATAATATATGAAATATTCTCCTATCCATACGAAGTTGACTTATACATGCTGCATCGCTCTCACCAGTTAGTTTATACAAATTCTCTCCCCTTAGCTCTCTAATTCTAAGCCTCCTTTCTATTTGCCAACACTTTATTCTATAAACTAATCCAAAGATTAATCACACATAATAGTATACAAGCATAATGGCACTCATCAGATTAATAAATGCTACATTTCTTCTTCGACGTCTCGCGCTTAAGGGAAGACGGGCCATAACTGAAAAGATATATAAAATATAGGGTAATTCCAGGAGGTGTGGTTGCTTGCTAAAAGAAATTAATGTCTACTCAAGTGTATGGGTGAAGTAAATATATGATAGCATCTGTTCTTCTCATTGCTTGTTGTTGCATTGGCAAGATTCATACCACTATAAGAAGAAAATATCGTTAAGAACAGATCAACAATAGGGGAAAACTCACCAACCGATGGGGGAGGATAGGAATGAGCAGGACAACCGATGAACCGTTGTTGGGAAAAAGAATGTTAGACTGGAGGTTGATAAGCGAAAATACAGTACACTTCAGATCCTGCACACGAAAACAAAACAAAATATTAGAAATTGCTATCATTTATAAGCCAGCAAAATAGTATACAAACAAAATAATAGTTCTCCTAAAGATAACTGATCAAAGAGTGTAAATAAGTGGCACCATCGTCATCATAGTGTGCACACGGTCACATATTATTAGCGTCTAGAGATCATAAGACTGAATTAGAAACAAAATTCTCAAGTTGAAATCTCAAGGCAGCAACATATATAAACAGGACACAAATACAAGCTAGATACCAATATAAATAAGAATAGATCAAAATGTTCAGTTAACTCAATCTGGTTCGTAGCAATATGTGCAGTTAAGTCATCCTTGCAATTGTAGCATGACAATCATCATGAGTGACGCTCGAGCTTAATCTCCATAGAATTTGTTTCTCACCATGGCTATCTTTATAGCTCCCATTTTCAGGTCATGATTAATCACAGGTAGTTTACTTCTATCTACAATCCACAAGTGCTTGAACCAAACAGTACAGGAAAAGATGATCAAGAACAGATCAATATTTTTCTAGTGTGTCACTGAATCAAGAAGAAATCAAGAAAAAAATTGTAAATGATGTTTAGCCCTAACCTAATCCGGTGGCATGGCCGGTGCTGCTTCTCGACGGCAAGAACGAGGATGACTAGATGGCTCTGGCACTGAACAGTGAGGCGCTGGATCTGACACACACACATGTCCTCTTTGAACCCCCACGCAAGCCAGCACGATGTGGATGTCCAGGATCGAGATCTTGCGCAAGGACCTGGGAAGCTGAAAGGAGGAGAGGTGTCCGGTGAAAAACCACAAGATCTGGTCGATCCGCCGGCGTACGCATGGGGAAGAAGGAGAGGACGGTCAGGTGACCTACCTACAGCCCTGAAGCTTGAGGTGTCGGGGAAGGAGCAGGTGGGCTTCTTCTTGACGCCGGGGAAGTCAGCCTCGACGGCTCCGACGCTGGCGAGGGTGGCCGGAGAAGGAGATCAACGAAGGCCAGTCGAGGGCTGGAGGCGGCGGAGGGGAAGGGTTGGAGGCTCGGGGGCTCGGGGAATCCATTTGCGGTCAGGTTCGGGCGTAATCGGACCGAGACTTGGGTGGGATCTGTTTACACCGTAATGAATAACGGAGCTACCTAAAAACAGCTATTAACCCAATCCGTTACCATCATTATCAGGTTGTGTTACAATTCGCCGAACCAACCACCTCCTAAATGTTATCCAATATGCTAGCAAAACTCTAGACAATGCGCAAAGAAATTATGCTACTACTAAAAAGGTTTTTTTAGCAGTTGTATTTGCTTGTGATAAGTTCAGACCTTATATTGTTGATTCTAAAGTAACTGTTCACACTAATCATGGTGCTATTAAATATCTTATGGAAAAGAAAGATGCTAAACCTAGACTTATTAGATGGGTTCTCTTGCTACAAGAATTTGATTTGCATATTATTGATAGAAAGGGAGTTGCGAACCCCGTTGCAGACAACTTGTCTAGGTTAGAGAATATTCTTGATGACCCACTACCTATTGATGATAGCTTTCCTGATGAACAATTAGCTGTCATAAATGCTTCTTGTACTGCTCCATGGTATGTTGATTATGCTAATTACATTGTTGCTAAATTTATACCACCTAGTTTCACATATCAGCAAAAGAAAAAGTTTTTCTATGATTTAAGACATTACTTCTGGGATGACCCACACCTTTATAAAGAAAGAGTAGATGGTGTTATTAGACGTTGTGTACCTGAGCATGAACAGGAACAGATCCTACGCAAGTGTCACTCCGAGGCTTATGGAGGACACCATGCTGGAGATAGAACTGCACATAAGGTATTGCAATCCGGTTTTTATTGGCCTACTCTTTTCAAGGATGCCCGTAAGTTTGTCTTGTCTTGTGATGAATGTCAGAGAATTGGTAATATTAGTAGACATCAAGAAATTCCTATGAATTATTCACTTGTTATTGAACCATTTGATGTTTGGGGCTTTGATTATATGGGGCTGTTTCCTTCCTCTAATGGGTATACACATATTCTAGTTGTTGTTGATTACGTTACTAAGTGGGTAGAAGCTATTCCAACTAGTAGTGCTGATCATAAAACCTCTATTAAGATGCTTAAAGAAGTTATTTTTCTGAGGTTTGGAGTCCCTAGATACTTAACGACTGATGGTGGTTCACATTTTATTCATGGTGCTTTTCGTAAAATGCTTGCTAATTATGATTTTAATCATAGAATTGCATCTCCATATCATCCACAGTCTAGTGGTCAAGTAGAACTGAGTAATAGAGAGCTTAAATTAATTTTGCAAAAGACTATTAATAGATCTAGAAAGAATTGGTCCAAGAAACTTGATGATGCATTATGGGCCTATAGAACTGCATATAAAAATCCTATGGGTATGTCTCCGTATAAGATGGTTTATGGAAAAGCATGTCACTTACCTCTTGAACTAGAACATAAGGCATATTGGGCCATTAAAGAGCTCAATTATGACTTCAAACTTGCCGGTGAGAAGAGACTATTTGACATTAGCTCACCTGATGAATGGAGAACCCAGGCCTTTGAGAATGCCAAACTGTTTAAAGAAAAAGTTAAAAGATGTCATGACAAAAGGATACAAAAATGTGAGTTTAATGTAGGTGATTATGTATTGTTATACAACTCTCGTTTAAGATTTTTTGCAGGAAAACTCCTCTCTAAATGGGAAGGTCCTTGCGTTATCGAGGAGGTTTATCATTCTGGTGCCATAAAAATCAACAAATTTGAAGGCACAAATTCGAGGGTGGTAAACGGCCAAAGAATCAAACATTATATCTCAGGTAATCCTATAAATGTTGAAACTAATATTATTGAAATCGTAACCCCGGAGGAGTATATAAGGGTCACTTTCCAGAATGTTTCAGCCTCCGAAAAGGAACATGTATGTGGTACGGTAAGTAAACCGACTCCATAACAGTTCTAATAGCAATTTTTCTCCATTTTGGAATATTTAAGAAAATAGGAAAATAAGAAGCAGTCCGGAAAGGGCACGAGGCATCCACGAGGGTGGAGGGCGCGCCCTACCCCCTAGGCGCGCCCCCTGCCTCGTGGGCACCTCGTGTGCCCTCCGAACTCCATTTTCTTGCACAATACTTTTTTTGGTCGGTAAAAATTCATTATATAATCTCCCGAAGGTTTTGACCACCGTATCACGCAAATATCCTCTGTTTTTGTTTCGAGCTGTTTTCTGCCACAGTTGTCAAGGCCAGGCATCCTGTCGTCTCCCTCCTCCAACAATGAGGGCAACGATGCTTGGCTAATGAAGATAGAGCTGAAGACATCAACAAGGACGATAGGATCATGAAGGCCACGGAGGATCAAGTTGCGGCAGCAGAAGAAGAAGACATCCTTCAACCTCATTACAATCTTCTCACCCCAATAGATATTGAAGCATTCAAGATGATTGATTTAGGTCGCATACAAAACAAGTATCTCACACGTGAAAATATTTTGTTGAAGGAACATATCACCGCACTCAAGGGCATTATCTGCAAATTGGAGGATCTCCTACGCTCGATGTGCGACTATCCATCATCACCACCATCTTCTTCACCAGCAAAGGAGAACTGAGTATCTGGTATGGGCACTCCCCTTGGTAACTGCCAAGCTTGGGGGAGTTCCCCGATATCGTATCACCATCACACTTTTATCTTTATCATTTTTCTTAGTTCGATCCTTTTGGTAATATCTTGATCTAGTAGAATAAAGTTTTAGTATGATTTAGTTTTGAGTTTTGCTTTACGATCCTTCTATGTAATCGAGTCTGTGAGCTATATATAATAAATATTAGTGTTGATTTAAGGGCTTTGCCATCTTGCTATGATCTTGAGAAAAAAAGAAGGGGAGAGAAAGAATAAAAAGAAATAAGGAGATCATATGGATCTTATGGAGAGTAATGACTTCACATATAAAGAGTATGATGAATAAAAGTTGTTGAGAGTTGAAAAACATAGTTTTGGTCATCGTTGCAATTAATAGGAAGTAATAAAGAAAGAGAGGTTTTCACATATAAATATACTATCTTGGACACCTTTTATGATTGTGAGCACTCATTAAAATATGACATGCTAAAAAGTTGACGTTGGACAAGGAAGACAACGTAATGGGTTATGTTTTCTTACATCCGAAATAAATTATATTGTCATGGATCATCCAACATGTTGAGCTTGCCTTTCCCTCTCATGCTAGCCAAATTCTTTGCACCAAGTAGAGATACTACTTGTGCTTCCAAATATCCTTAAACCTAGTTTTGCCATGAGCGTCCACCATATCTACCTATGGATTGAGTAAGATCCTTCAAGTAAGTTGTCATTGTTGCAAGCAATAAAAATGGCTCTCTAAATATGTATGATTTATTAGTGTGGAGAAAATAAGCTTTATACAATCTTGTGATGTGGAAGAAATAACAGCGACGGAATGCATAATAAAGGTCCATATAATAAGTGGCAATATAAAGTGACGTTCTTTTGGATTAAGATTTTGTGCATCCAACCATAAAAGCACATGCCAACCTATGCTTCCCGCTGCGAAGGGCCTATCTTTTATTCTTGTCTTATACTTCATACAAGAGTCATGGTGATCTTCACCTTTCCTTTTTACATTTTATCCTTTGGCAAGCACAATGTGTTGGAAAGATCCTGATATATATAGCTAATTGGATGTGAGTTTTCATGAACTATTATTGTTGACATTACCCTTGAGGTAAAAGGTTGGGAGGCAAAACTATAAGCCCCTATCTTTCTCTGTGTCCAACTAAAACTTCATACCCATAAATATTGCGTGAGTGTTAGCAATTGTGAAAGACTAAATGATAGTTGAGTATGTTGACTTGCTGAAAAGCTCTTATATTGACTCTTTTCGATGTTATGATAAATTGCAATTACTTCAGTGACTGAGATTATAGTTTGTTAGTTTTCAATGAAGTTTCTGATTCATACTTGGAATTGTGAATGAATTGTTACTTTAGAATAAGAAATCATATGACAATATATATATATATGTTGGTGTTATAAGAATGATCATGATGCCCTCATGTTCGTATTTTATTTTATCGACTCCTCTATCTCTAAACATGTGGACATATTTTTCGATATCGGCTTCCGCTTGAGGACAAGCGAGGTCTAAGCTTGGGGGAGTTGATACGTCCATTTTGCATCATGCTTTTATATCAATATTTATTGCACTATGGGCTGCTATTACACATTATGTCACAATACTTATGACTATTCTCTCTTATTTTACAAGGTTTACATGAAGAGGGAGAATGCCCGCAGCTGGAATTCTGGGATGGATAAGGAGCAAATATTAGAGACCTATTCTGCACAACTCCAAAAGTCCTGAAACTTCACGGAAGTCAGTTTCAGAATATATAAAAAATATTGGGCGAAGAAAACACCAGAGGGGGGCTACCCACCATCCACGATGTAGCGACCCAACCTCAGACGGTCAATCCTCTATGTATCTGTGCCATCCCTGGATCGGTATGCTGGCACACACAGTACATCAATGTATATATCAAAGTGCAATCACATCTATAAATAACGTAAAACTGATATATATACCTCATAAGTCTCAGCGGAAACAAACAATCAGGTGTGGAGTCCCATCAACGCCATCGACAGGTTGAGTGTAGACCGTAACCCTGTACCGTACTCTTACTCGTCGGAAGAAACATATCTGCAACATGAGACGTTGCAGCCATGTAGGTCAGTACATTGAATGTATCGGCAAGATCACTGTAAGAAAAACAGATGATAAACTATACTACATGCAATATGGCTTTGTGGCTCTGGGTCTGAGTTTTTGCATAAAAGCTGGTTTTATTTTTCCCTACATCAAAGGAATATCAGGAGTCTATACTACAGAATTTCCTATCATGACATGGTTCCGTCAACCGATGTCTCATCACCCAAATCATCATAAGTTGCCCACAATTAAATTATCAGTCCGGTGTTCAGAGTTCCGAGATAGATCCAAGTCCAGAGGCTAAATTTGTCCGTAACCAGGGACACGGCTAATCGATTAGGTTTTAATCCTCTGTAGAGGTTTGTAAACTTTACCCGTAAGATTCGATCCCTCTTTTTTCGTTCTCGCACTTCACGGTGTTTGAGAACAAGACAACCGAAACATGGTCTTCCGAAGAGTTCCCCTGACCACTGTCCGGTGCTCATCCAATCCTACCGTAGTTCTACATCCACTAGCACCGTCCCAGCCAGAGTCACCACTAAGGTCAACCAAGCCAGAGCCCATAGTGACTTGCGGTTGCACAGGTAAGCTTCCGGGCATGAAGTATTCTTCCGTCTCTTTGAGTCTGGGTGAAGCTTTCCGCAAGATGTCATGGCGCTTCACCATGCATCCCGGCCATCCACTAGTTCCTCCAGGGTGCCCGTCAACCGTCCTTCACCCAGTAGTGTGTATTGAATTCTTGTCTCGAGTCTCGAAATCTTGAGGTCTTGAGTCCTGAAGATGTAGTTCTTGCCGATGCCATCATGAAGTTGTCGCCATTAACGTAGATTCCTCCTTCTTCACACCACTCTCGTGCACTCATACCAAACCCGTCTACTATAGCGTAGCATTAAAACTATATAACGTCCCGGGCTTGATAACAGGAAGATGGGTTCCTACCTCATGGATTCTACTCAACTACAAGAAATCAATATCACTACTGGAGGGATTATTGAAAGGGGTGCTACTACATGAAAATAAAACATAGGTATGAAAAACATGGTCAAAGTGAACTTGCCTGGTATTACTTGATGAAGATAATAACGCTCTCAGAATCTTTGATAAACTATTCGTCACTTCGAGAAAATCTATATAGTCAAACATTATACTCACATAAGCAATAATCATAGCAATCAAAATAAAAATCAAAAAGTCATAAATAAAACCATAATTAAGTCAAAGAAAACCAAATAGAATTCCAAAGAAAACTTCACGAAAACAAGGGAGAAACCAACTCACACAATAACAGTCAATAATTTCTTATTAAAACTAAATTGCTCTAATAACTTTTATACAACATAGAAAATATAATTCTAATAAAACAACAACAAAAATAATTTACTAAAGAATTTACTAGCAAAAATAACTAGTATGAAGACTATTGTAACTGACTAGTTAACACCAGAACAACTATAACAACTAGAAAACACTAAGACAATAGTAAACAATACTAAAATAATTTATGAAAACTTATTTACTCCTAAATGACAGAACCAATAACAACATATATTGAAGTGGCAAAAAGAAATACATTAAAACTAATAAAACTATTTTTATCAACTATCACTATGAACTAAACAAACAAATACTAAAACAGTAGCTAAACACTAATAAATAACTACAAAAATTTATCTACTGTAGTCTAGCAGAAACATATGACAACATGTAAAAAGCTACAAAAAGAATTAACTAAAAATAGTTAAAAACACTAATTATATGACTAAAACAACTACATAAGGAAAACAGTACTGTTTTCGCAATAAACCTAATTAAAATAAACTAAAAATAAATAACTATAAGCTACTGGATAGACAAAACAATATCAAAAAGAATCAATCAAAAATATTTCATAAAACTCAAGATACAGCCAAAATAGTGATTTGAATAAATTTCATCAAACTCAAATTTAAACTACTCAAATCTGAAATCCAATTGTTCTAATAGAAACTTCGAGAAATTTGAATCTAATGCAAAAAGAATCTCTCAATTTGGATCTAAAACATAAAAGTTATAAGCAATCTAAAATTGAAACTATTTTTGTTATTAAAACAGAAACGAAAAAAATGGGCAGGTGCTACGTGTCGGGCTCCTACTGGGCCTAAGCAGTGGGCGGTCTGAACTAAACGACGTTCGGCCGATCTTTAACACATTAGCGTGCGCGTGCAGAGAAAAAAACGGCTAAACCAATTAGATCTAAACCGTAAATAAACCGGAGCTAAACCGATCTAGTAAAACAAACCTAACTGTTTAGGTTAGATCTAATCTAGGGCATTTATTTTAGATCGAACGGTGGAGGGAGAGGAGAGAGCTTACAGTGGCGGCGGACGAGCTCCGGCGAGATGCTCCGGCTTTAGTGGTTGACGGGGACGGTGCTCCGGTCGTCGGTGAGCTCGGTGAACTCGTCGGGAGGCTGCAGCGGACGAAGACGATCACGGTTGTGGACTCGGTGGAGCTCGGGGATGTCGGAGGAGGACGGCGGCGAGCTCGGGCGGCGGTGACGTTCGGTGGTTGATGAAGATGGCGCTCTGGCGGTGCTGGAGCTTGGGTGAGGGCACAAGGAGGTGTGGGAGAGGGAGGCGGGCGTGTGGGTAGCTTTGGGCGTTGGCGGGGTGGTCGGGGTGATGAAGTAGGGCAACAATGGTGCGGTGGCGGTCCTTTGCTCCGGCGAGGAATCGAGGAGGCAGCGGGGTTTCTCCGTGAGGTAAAAGGAGGGGGACGGGTCGAGGGAGAGGGCTATTTATAGGGGGAGGGGTGCTTGGAGGAGGGGGCGGATCGAGGAGAGCATCCCGAGGAATCCGGGATACGGCGGCGATTGGGCGAGGTCGGGCGTGGCCGTGGCTTGGCGTGAGGAGGAAGAAGACGGCGGGGTCCACCGGTCAGTGGGAGAGGCGGGCGAGCGAGGGAGCGGGCTGGCGGTGCGAAGGGTTTTCGGGCGCGGGTGAGCTGCTAGGCCAGCGGCTAGCACTGGGCTTCGACCATTTCCTTTTTTTAACAATTAGAAAAAAAAGAAAACAAACAAAACAAATTGAAATACTATATAGGCATATAATATATCAAAAGTTTCAGAAAAATAATTTCTAAAACATGAACACATTTTCAGAGGCAAATAAAATCTACAAAAAATCAAATAAAGCAAATAGTGCTACTCTTGCATTAAAACCCAACAAGAATCATTTTTAAAATACCAAAATGATTTCAAATTTATTTTCTCCCAATTTTCCATTGAAGGGAATCATTTTACCCTTATTTCCATTTATTTGTTTTTAGGAGAGAAAAAAATAATTTAAATAAAATCCAAATAATTCCAAATTGGAAGGGAGTTTCAAAATACTTCCAAATGACTTTAAATTGGATTATTTGTAACTTCCAACTCATATTTCATATAATTGAAGACATCATTTTATCTTCTCTCGTGAAAATCATTGAGTTGCATAAAGTTTCGAATTTGAAATATTTTCGGATGGAATTCAAATCTTTTCAAAACTCTTTTCATTTATTTAAATGGAAGAAGTCATATCATCTTCACTCTAGGGTTTTGTGATGAAATGAATTTGAATTCATGGGGATCAAAATGCAAAGTGAAAGTTTTGGGAAAGTCATTTCATTCCCTCTCACTCAACTTTCAAAAAGTTTCAAATTTCACTCAATTTCACACAAGCAACCAGACCACAATCAAACAAACAAGCATAAATATTTATTTAATATAACATTCCAAAATTTAGAATTTTGGGATGTTACAAACCTACCACACTTAAAATGAATCTCGTCCTCGAGATTCGAAGAGGCTAGCAAGAAAAGGTTAGGGTTTGGAGGTCTTCCAGCAAATCCATCGACCAGAGAGGTCTGGGGTGCTACCACACTTGAAAGCAATGCTATGGTTCTGAAAAAATTCATATACTCCATCCTTTCGGTTGACGGTGTCTGTCTTCTCATATTCTCCGGAATAACTCTTTCACTGGTGCTCTCCCGGTCGGGGCATGACCTTTTTCTCAAAATCTTGTGTCCTCTCAATCCTGGTAAGGTTCTTCCGAAGAGTGGGTCTTCATATCTGACTTGTCTATCGTCAATACTAAGAAACTATCGGAACCTCCTAGCGGTCAACAATTTATGGCTTCTCCTGCAGGAATAATGGCCGGGGTTGACTCTCACCGTATATCCTACGATTGGCAACGGTTTCCTATATAGGGTTCCATCGTCCAACCATTCTATGGTTTTATGGCTTGATGTGTCGACACTGTTCTAAGATTTTCAAGGCTATCTGATTTTCCATCAACATATGATAGTTCATGATAGAAGTCTCCGGTATGGGGGCCAATCCATCCCGTACTTGAACCATTACTACATATGCAGACATCGAATCACGTATTCTAACACTTGGGCATACTCACAAGCATTGCAGAATTTCTCTTGTCAACGAAGTGAGTTCGAATAAATCCATTGTTTCTGCAAGCTGAACAAGACATCTAACGTTTCTTCACAACTCTTGAGTTTTCATATCCTCCTAAAAATGTCAGCTGATTAACTCAGTGTTTTCTTCCAAAATATCTTCCTTCAGCAAGAGTGTGCTTGCTTCTTATTAACTCCTGGGCTTGTGGGTTATGGCCCACTTCAACTCTTGTACAATTTTAACTCATCCTTTCGAGGATTATCATTCCATATTCCAACATTACATCTCCTTTAAATCCAATAGTATTTCTTCCTTCATACCCTTGTGGTGACGATCACACAAGACTCCAACTTACTTGGTCCAGCTCCTTCTATGGACCGTCATGAATAACACATTTCTTTCTTCATTGATCATGTGGCTTTACGGAGTACTACCACACCAAAAAAGAAATGCACTAGTTTATCCATAAATCATATTATTTTCATATCAAATCTTTTATTACATCCTTATCCATTTTTCGTAAATCCAAATTCCAAAAAGTACTTTGTTATAAATGTTGCCATCCACATGGTTTGGTATGGTCAGGCATTACTTCCAACTTTATTCATTTTTCCTCCTTGAGGATTCTTCAGTCCCACTGGAATTTTGTTGTACTGGCCTTGAAATCTTCAATCTTCTGTTTCATCGTAGTGGCCTTGAGCTTCATTTCCGTCATCTCTGCATGCACTTCTCTTAGGTATTCCTGAGTATAACGGAGTCTTGCTTCAAGTATTTCTCCGATCTGGCGTATGGCTTCCATGACTGCTTCACGAACAGCGTCGAAGTTGCTTGTGGTACACGTGAGATGAAAAAGTACTGCCACATCGTCTTTGGGCAAACTCCTTTCATACGGTGGAGGTGTACCTCCACATACCAAAGTTCCACTCCCTTTTGCATGAAGGGGTTGCCTTTGTCTCTAGAAAATTTAATTGTCTCTAGAAAAGTTTGGTGTTTAGCTTGTCCATGGGTTCAAGGTTTAGGGGTCTGGTTGAGATAGAAAGAGAAAGAAAATACTCACTCATCAACAAACAAACCCTAACTCAAAAGAAAAGAATACTGTTTGTAATGGGTCGTGCGTTGCAACGGGAGAAAAAAAATCATAATCTTCAATGACCATGACCACATTTTTTTGCATCACCGAGATACACTATCACTTTCAATTTTATATCGGTGGTTTATTATGCACTCGTCTTAACCGGCATCGGCAATGCCTGAAAGATAATTTATTTTCATTGGCATGTACTCCCTCGTTTCAAAATAAGCAGTGTCTCAAACTTAGTACAATTTTGTAAGTGTCTCAAACTTAGTACAATTTTGTACTAAATTTAGTACAAAATTGAGACACTTATTTTGGAATGAAGAGAGCAGGTTATATCTTTTTGATATGTGTGTCCTAACCTGTGTTTATATATAGAAGTCTTCTACTCCCTCCGTTCCAAAATAGATGACCCAACTTTTATACTAACTTTGTACTAAAACTAGTACAAAGTTGAGTCATCTATTTTGAAACGGAGGGAGTAGTTTTTACGTCTTAATGGCCAATCGGTATGGTTTCATGAGAAAGACAAACAGAGCTAAATCCAATTTTATAACAAAATTATCATGGTGAATTTGTAAATTTTAAGATAATACATCGGCTCAGTCTTGAAAGGTGTTATATAGTGATAGGGTCTATGTCTGCGCATTCACATGGATAAGTGTATGCGTATATGTATGAGCGCTTGCGTTCGTACGATGTTCAAAAAACAAAATTATCATGCATCAAGCCCGGCAACGGGTGCATATATAGGTTCAATGAACAAACATATGCGTGCACGCTAAACACGTCCTTGTGGCGACGCGAAGATTATTTTCCTGTCCGTGAACCATTGCTAAAAAAGAAACCAGCAGCCTAGCACGGTGGTGTTCCATGCGTCATATGCCCGCCGCCCCCATACTTCTTCCTTGTACACAGCTCCCCCATACTAAACGGCTGAACACATCTTCCCCGCGCACAATGACGCGTGTCTAGCTGCCCCCACGCACCGCTCTGCCTCCATAGGTAGATTATCTTCTTGCCCAGTCGTATTCCCTGATCCCCAATCCCATTCCTCCCCTTGCGCCGTCATATCTCAATCGCCGCTCATTCTTCACAGCATCACGCCTAATGGTCTCCTCTCTCTGGGCGACGGGCCATGGAAACGAAGCGATGGGGTAGCGGGCGGGCGGGCCAAGTCCATGAGCGGCTGTGGTGATGGTGATGCTCCGATTCTGTGACATCATACTCTTTCTCTCTCCCTCTCTCTCTGTGTGAAGATGGACCTACGTACATGGGATTCCACTGCAAAGATTCTCCCCTGAAAGTTGTTTTAACTCCTGCAACACTCACAACTATATTTCATTATCCCTTGCTTATTAATTTTATATCAAACTACCAAATCCATATATTTCACTGTAATACCTCACATTTTTAGTTGAATGATCAAATTATTGCTACAATAAGAAATAAAATAGAAAATAAACAATGAAAACTTTTTTAATATATGTTTGTAATACAAAAACAAACAATAAAAATAATACATTTTTAACAACAGGATAAACATAGTGTGGTGAAGCAAATGCAATATGTACATACATATTGATTTGTTCTCTAGCAAAATCCACTTAAAAAAATCCAACATACCTCCATCTCAAATATTTCTTTTCGAGTTCATCGCACTAATGTTACAACTCGACTAATGTTACAACTGACACTATGGTGTCACGTCCTTCACGAATCCTTGTCGGCAGCTACCATCTTATCCTCCTTGATCCTCGTAGCTAGCGATCGTGGCATTGCACTGTCATAACAGACACTGCTAGGAGTTGTGATGTGCACAACCTATTAGGGCATCTCTAGCCGTTCGTCCCCCCAGGGCGCCTAAATAGAGCGGCCTGAGAATGTGCCGGCGCTAGTTCGGCCCCTGGGGACGACCTAACTCCCAGTCACGCCCCCAAGCGCCGGCCCCAGGATGCGGGAAATTTGAACTAGGTCGTTCCCACTCACAAAAGACGCCACAAATCTGGCGATCGGACGTAGTCTGGCGTTACAAAAAATAGAGCGCCGCACGCCGCAAGTTCGTGTGTGCAACGAATCACTCGGCGGGGTCGGCTCCAGGTGTTGGCGGAGTCGGCGTGCGCGGGCTCGGCGGTGTCGGAGCTGCTTCGGTGCTGGGTTGTGTCGGCGCGGCTTCGGTACTGCTGGGCGGCGATGTAGAGGCGTCGTTCGGGCTTGGCGTCCGTGCGGCCATGGGCGCGGGAGCTGGCGTCGTCGGTGTTGCCGTCTGCATCTGGTTCAGGATGAGGCCGCGCTCCGCCATGTACCATGCCCTGAGCTGCTCGTCGTTGCTCTGGAGTATGTCCGCCCCGCCCATCAGAAAAGCCTTGTCGGTGTTCCTCTTCTTCGCGGCGACGTTCATCCGGAGCAGGTCGACGTTGGTCCGGAGCAGGTCGAGCTTGATGGCGCTGTTCGTCATCAGCGACGACCACCGCGCCTCGGTCTTCTCTTCACGTAGGACGGCCCGGGCCTGGGCATCGGCGAGGCAATGCTCGATGGACTCCTGCACTCGCGCGGTTGCCGCGTCGGCGTTTTTCCCCTTCTTTGCCAACTTGTGGCCGTCCGGCCGCCCCTCTGACGCGCCCGAAGTCGTCGCGTCCGGCTTGTATGTCTCCTTGGCCTTGTCTAGGGTACGTCGGACTTCCGCCCACTTCTCGCACTTGTCAATGCGCTTGTAGACGTACTGCGGGAGTGGACGCGTAGGCGGGCGGCGAGTAGTAGTATGGAGGGTACTGCACGCCGACGAAGCCGGGCGAGGGTGTGCGCGTCGCGGGGTGGCCATGGGGGAAGGTCACGTTTGGGTTGAACTCACCGTGCGCGTCGTCGTCGGCGTAGCCGGGCGACGACGATCCCCATGGAGATCCGACGCCTTGCTGTCCCCAGGGTGCGTACTGGGCGTGGCTGATGACGGGTGGATTCATCATCCCCGCATGGTTGACCGATGAGGAGGAGGACGCCGCGCGCGCCGCATTGTCGCGGGCCTTCTTGGCGATGGCCCTGTTCCGCCGGTCGGCGTTGACTGCGTCGCGTCGCTGAACTTCCACCCTCCACTCGGCGTTCGACATGCCCGGTGGCTTTAATGGCGGCGCCCTCGGTTTCCTCTGCTTCGGCTGGGCTACGGTGCCAGTCGTGGTTGCCGCCGCGCGCGGCATGGCGTTACTTCTTCGGCGGCATGGCGGCGACTGAAAGGCGAGCGGGAGGGGGTTTGGCGGGAGAAAGGGAGGGAATGGCGGGAGGAAGGCGAGCGAGCGGGAGGGATGCGAAGGAAAAGCGTCAAGAAACGGCGGGAAAAGGCCCTCGGGACGCCGCCAGGGCGGACCCACGCGCCTTTTTCGCTTGTGCCGGCTCCCCAAGCGCCCCCCAGGGCGCTGGGTTCGGCCTGGGTCCGCCGGCATCAGTTTTGGTTCGAGCCGGCGGAAAACGGGCTTCTGGGGACGCGACTGGCCCGTTTTTTTGGCGCCGGCACGGCAAAAACGCCTGGGAAGGGCTTGCTGGGGGTGTGACTGGAGATGCCCTTAGGGTTGGTCATGGTATGTTTGACACAGCAGCACATTGTAAGTTTGCGTCTGTGCTTATGTTAGTCAAGTTCAGTCAGTATGCACGTAAGTTGAAATCAACTTCATAGCTAAAATGTGGTGTATAGCAAAGAATAGTGTAATAATAAAAATAAGAAGGTTGTAAATATGTAGGTAAGCACTGATTTTTTTTGCATGTCAGCAATAATTAATTTTTTCATGTAATTGTATTTCTATAATATCCCTTATAGAATACTATTTTTCATTAGCAAACGTCATTACTTTCTCACCTTCCAAGGGTGTCACATCCTTACAGATATTTACTTTACATGAATTAAAATGGATAGGAGTTTCCTTGCTTCACTTAAACACCTATAGAAATATAATGAGTACTACCAATAATAAATCTAATGGTTCAAGTAAATAGATATTGAGGGCCGAGTGCATACACAAGGAAGTTGACTACAAAGGTGAACAATCACCTGAAACAATATCTATATATGCAGTGCGGGAATAAAATGAATGTGTTGCATCTGCATTGAACCTTTTGCTCTCATGCTAAAGGTGATCCAATATTTAGCTTCTGCATCGTATACGCATTTACACAATCTATGAAACAGACAGTGGAACCTTATTTCATGTAGACACTTGAAGCAAGCATGCACCTTACAAAAAACTGAATATGTAGCTCCACAATTCCCTTGTTGGTCCTGCCTACATTAGATCCCTCATTGCACATCATGGGCTCATGGCTTGCAGCACTTACGAAGATCAAACAAATTAAAATCACGTCACTTTGGTTACCTTGTTAATTGGCACAGAATGTGTTTTATCATTCGAACAGTCAAACAACCACGAGGATACTAATAAATAGAATAATCCTGGTAATAATTCGGCAGTTCGGCAAACTACGAAACCATGGCTGAATTATTTCATGTACTGTAGAGTCCATCACCCAATCTGTGCTCTCTAGGTGTAGAAAAATCTCTGCTATATCTTTTGACTTAAATGACTTAAATGCAATAGAGTAGAGAAACGGGAAAACCTCAAATTGATCTCAAATTGTGAACTGAATAGCACCGTTGATGTAACCTTTGTAGTACATCTTAGAGCTGGTAGCTAGTGGAACAGAGGCTCACGGTGACATACTCATTGATAAGGAATGAGGTGAATCTGGGCACGGTTGTCCGTCCACGATGCTCCTGTGCGAATGTACAAGAGCTGACTGTTAATGAAGCAATCATAGACGTATGTGCGGGAGATCAACAAAATTAAAATTGGCAAGCTGATGAACAAATACCTCAACCGAAGAACGTAATGAAGTAGCAGTTGCAGGGATCAGCCCCTCGCCTCGGCGGCTGCGTGTTCCTCGCCTTAATGGAGGGGTGCGATGGTGACGGCGTCGTCCTCACCTCCGGAGTCGTT
Organism: Triticum urartu; assembly: GCF_003073215.2. Lineage (NCBI taxonomy): Eukaryota > Viridiplantae > Streptophyta > Magnoliopsida > Poales > Poaceae > Triticum > Triticum urartu. Next base: position 168,286,356 of record NC_053024.1, on the reverse strand, counting down.
CGCGGGCTGATCTGAAGGGTTCGTGGAGGAGAAGTGACGTGCTTGTACCTCGTATCCCACGCAGCTCGTCTGCAGAGACATGACGGGATATACGGCAAGAAGCGGAGGCGACAGGACGGGAGATCGGGCTGATGGCGGCGCAACCTAAGCAAGCTGGGGGTGTTCGGGGATCGTTCCATCCGGAGATATTGATTGAAAGAAGCAAGGCGTAGGGCTGCGGCATGCCTGCGTATCGTGCTCCTAGAGATAATTGATTGAAAGAAGAAAGGAGATATTGATCATCGTTTGATTGAAAGAAGGAAGGAGTTTGATGACAGTCATGAATGAATTGATTGCCATGCATGAATTGATTGCGAGTTTGGATTGATTGCGTCTGGTTACCTTATCAATTATACGCTTACCAAAAACAAAGGGGTAAACCGGTAGGAAGAAAACCGGTGGAAGGGGAAAAGGAAACCGGTACAGAGGAGGGGGGGTCGTACGAGAGGTTGGACGAAGAGGGCGGAACATAAGAGGAGAAACTGAACATGCAAGGAAAAGTTGTTCACAAGCCGAGCGCGCCAACGGACGCGAGCATAGTGCGCCGAGGCGCCTAACGGCGAGCACAGCGCGCTGCGGCGCCTAACAACGGGATAGACATTCGTTCAACCAATCAAAATAAGACTGGAACGAACATGTCTGTATTAAGCAAAGAGATCGCACATGTCTGTATTGACTGGAACGAGAATGCAATAGCAAAATAAGAATTAAGGCCACAATGATGCGATCGAAGTGGTGGTTACAGGAGGCAAGAAGAAAGATGCATCCATCAACATACGACCTCCTTCTCCTCAAATCAGTGCGCTGGCCGGGCCACCGACCGGCGGCTAAGGAGCGGCGGCTTTTGTGGCGAGGTCAAGATGCTTCTAAACAAAGGCATTCAAGGTTTCCAGACGGCTGAAGAAGGCCAACGTCGTAGCGTCCATACTGGCCTTGTAGATACCTATGTACATGATTCGCTCGTACACATGGATGTGTAGGTCGACGGGTTCTTGCTGGGTGAGGCACCTCGCAGCGAGCGCGACCTCTAGGTGGACATTCTTTGTGGTGTCGGCGGGTAGTCACAGGGCCACCAGTGCTTGAAAGAGGTTCCGACGACCATGGAGGCCGATTAGGGTGGCAGGCAATGAGGAGCCCGGGCACGTGGGCTGGAGGAGTACGGCGATGTCGTCCGCGAGCTTCTTGATGACGGCGAACCTGTTGGTGGTGCGAACGATTATCTGGTCCAATTGAGAGTCGTAGCTGGCGTCGACGGCAGCCATCCACCAGCCGGTCGCCAACACCATATGGAGACAATCCATGGTGCCATGCTGCAGGCCGACGTCGTGGACCATCTGGCACAGCCGCTGGCTGCTCGTGCACAGCGCCACTATGGGTCTGGAGTGGGCACTTTTACGATTATTAGTGTAGGTGGGCAAATGCTTAGGTGCGTATGTTGTGGTAGATGCATTGGAATGGAGGGTCGCCTTTATATGAGTGCAAACTGCATTGCATTCACATCGTGCTGCCTCTTTCCCGGTCCACCCATTACTTCCCTCATACATTCACACGATGCTAATTGAAGGAGGATGCATCATTAGTCGTTCAACATTTCAGGAACAACTACCCTCTTCCTCGTCTGCATTAAAGCTGTATTGGGAACTGCGCCGCCCGCTGCCAAATCAAATAGTACTGTGCCGCCCGCTGCACGCCTGGCTGAACACGCCTCCTCGCATCCATCTATGCTTAATTACTGAATTTTATTTGCAAAAATTAGATACTGCTAGTGATTTTTAGCTTCATTTTTTGACAAATCGCAGTGTTACAAGGTTGGCAAATGGCAATGTTACTAGATCAACAAATGTCAATCTTTCTAGTTTAACAAATGGTAACATAGCCAATATGACACATGCAAATCGCACCAAATTGTTTGTAAGTGGTTCACAAGGGTCATCCAGAAGAACCGTTTATGTTCAAGAGATGCACAAATCCTGCTCTCATTTTGCATACGGGTGTTCTATCTGAAATCATCATGCTTGTTGTGAGAAGCTCTGGATTGTGAGAGGCATATACCCAAACCTCCCCCAAATGGGACAAAAAATTTACCATGACATGTTGATGCCGCTCCATGATAGCATGCCAAGTTTCATGAATATTAGACGAGTTTTGGATTTACTAGAATTTAAAAACCAGACATCTCAATGTTTACGGCTGAGTGATTTATATGCACCGGAGCATGTGCATGTAGTTCAAATTTGAATTATGCACATAAATGCATTGAAAACTCACTTAATACATCAAAATGCCCAAACGAACCCCGAAAAATCACAAAAAAACACAACACTTGTGTTGTTCTATGTTAATACGAGAAAAATATTTGAAAGCAATAAGAGGCAATGGATATTGTTTCGCCTCCAAAGTTGGGGTGTTCCTTACCGAAACCATCATACTTGTTGTGAGAAGCTCTGGTTAGGGAGAAGCATATACCAAAACTTGCCCCAAATGGGACAAAAAAATTTACCATGGCATGTTGATGTCACTCCATGATAGCATGCCAAGTTTCATGAATTTCAGACGAGTTTTGGATTTACTAAAATTTAAAAACCAGGCATCTCAATGTTTTGCCGGCAATCAATGACGCCTTGGTGTTTGAAATTCATTCACATTTCTTGCATGGGACCTAAGTATGCACCCCAGGACAAAGATTTGATTTTTTTAATCAATTTATATGCACTGGAGCATGTGCATGTAGTTCAAATTTGAAATATGCACATAAATGCATTGAAAACTCATTTAATGCATAAAAATATCCAAACGAACCCCGAAAAATCACAAAAAATAACACAACACTCCTGTTGTTCTATGTTGACACGATTTTTTTTTTGAAAACAATAAGAGGCAATGGATATCGTTTCATCCCCAAAGGTGGGGCATTCCCAACCGAAACCATCATGCTTGTTGTGAGAACCTCTGGTTTGTGAGAAGAATATACCCAAACCTGCCCCAAATGGGACAAAAAAATTACCACAACATATTGATGCCGCTCCATGACAGCATGCCAAGTTTCATTAATTTCAGACAAGTTTTGAATTTACTAGAATTTAAAAATCAGGCATCTCAATGTTTTGCCGGCAATCAACGATGCCCTAGTGTTTGAAATTCATTCTCATTTCTTGGATGGGACCTAAGCATGCACCCAAGGACACAAATTTGATTTTTCAACAGATTTAAATGCACTGGACCATGTGCATGTAGTTCAAATTTGAATTACGCACAAAAATGCATTGAAAACTAACTTAATGCATAAAAATGTCCAGACGAACCCCGAAAAATCACCAAAATAACACAACACTCCTGTTGTTCTATGTTAACACGAGAAATTTTTTGAAATCAATAGGAGCCAATGGATATCGTTTTGTCCCCAAAGGTGGGGCGTTCCGTACTGAAACCATCATGCTTGTTGTCAGAAGCTCTGGTTTGTGAGAAGCATATACCCAAACCTGCCCCAAATAAGACAAAAATGTACTATGGCATGTTGATGCCGCTCCATGATTGCATGCCAAGTTTCATGAATTTCAGTTGAGTTTTGGATTTACTAGAGTTTAAAAACCAGGCATCTCAATGTTTTGTCGGCAATCAACGGTGCCTTGGTGTTTGAAATTCATCCCCATTTCTTGCATGGGACCTAAGCATGCACCCAAGGACAAAAACTTGATTTTTCGACCGATTTAAATGCACTGGAGCATGTTCATGTAGTTCAAATTTGAATTATGCACATAAATGCATTGAAAACTAACTTAATGCATAAAAATGTCCAGATGAACCCCAAAAAATCACAAAAAAAACACAACACTCCTGTTGTTCTATGTTGACACGAGAAATTTTTTTGAAAGCAATAAGAGCCAATGGATATCGTTTCGTCCCCAAAGGTGGGGCGTTCCCTATCGAAACCATCATGCTTGTTGTGAGAAGCTCTGGTTTGTGAGAAGCATATACCCAAACCTACCCCAAATGGGACAAAAAATTTACCATAGGATGTTGATACCGATCCACGATAGTATGCCAAGTTTCATGAATTTCAGACAAGTTTTCGATTTACTAGAATTTAAAAACCAGACATCTGAATGTTTTAGTCGGCAATCAACGGTGCCCTGGTGTTTGAAATTCATTCCCATTTCTTGCATGGGACCTAAGCATGCACCCAAGGACACAGATTCGTTTTTCAACCGATTTAAATGCACTGAAGCATGTGCATGTAGTTCGAATTTGAATTATGCACATAAATGCATTGAAAACTCACTTAATGCATAAAAATGTCCAGACGAATCCCGAAAAATCACAAGAAATAACACAACACTCTTGTTGTTCTATGTTGACACGAGAAATTTTTTGAAAGCAATAAGAGGCAATGGATATCGTTTCGTCCCGAAAGGTGGGCCGTTCCCTACCGAAAACATCATGCCTGTTGTGAGAAGCTCTGGTTTGTGAGAAGCGTATACCCAAACCGGCCCCAAATGGGACAAAAAATTTACAACGGAATGTTGATGCCGCTCCATGATAGCATGCCAAGTTTCATGAATTTCAGACAAGTTTTGGATTTACTAGAATTTAAAAACCAGACATCTCAATGTTTTGCTGGCAATCAACGGTGCCCTGGTGTTTGAAATTCATTCCCATTTCTTGCATGGGACCTAAGCATGCACCCAAGGACAGAAATTTGATTTTTAAACCAATTTATATGCAGTAGAGCATGTGCATGTAGTTCAAATTTGAATTATGCACATAAATGCATTGAAAACTCACTTAATGCATAAAAATGTCCACACGAACCCCGAAAAATCACAAAAAATAACACAGCACTCTTGTCGTTCTATGTTGACACGAGAAAAATTTTGAAAGCAATAAGAGGCAATGGATATCGTTTCCTCCCCAAAGGTCGGGCGTTCCCTACCGAAACCAACAAGCTTGTTGTGAGAAGCTCTAGTTTGTGAGAAGCATATTCCCAAACCTGCCCCAAATGGGACAAAAAATTTACCACGGCATGTTGATGCCGCTCCATGATAACATGCCAAGTTTCATGAATTTCAGACGAGTTTTTGGATTTACTAGAATTTAAAAACCAGGCATCTAAATGTTTTGCCAGCAATCAACGGTGCCCTGGTGTTTGAAATTTATTCCCATTTCGTGCATGGGACCTAAGCATGCACCCCAGGACAAAGATTTGATTTTTCAACCAATTTATATGCACCGGAGCATGTGCATGTAGTTCAAATTTGAATTATGCACATAAATGCATTGAAAACTCACTTTATGCATAGAAATGTCCAAACGAACCCCAAAAAATCACAAAAAATAGCACAACACTCGTGTTGTTCAATGTTGACACGAGAAAAAAATTGAAAGCGATAAGAGGCAATGGATATTATTTTGCCCCCAAAGTTGGGGCGTTCCCTACCAAAACCATCATGCTTGTTGTGCTAAGCTTTGATTTGTGAGAAGCATATACACAAACCTGCCCCAAATGGGACAAAAAAATTACCACGACATGTTGATGCCGCTCCATGATAGCATGCCAATTTTCATGAATTTCAGACGAGTTTTGGATTTCCTAGAATTTAAAAACCAGGCATCTCAATGTTTTGCCGGCAATCAACGGTGCCCTGGTGTTTGAAATTCATTCGCATTTCTTGCATGGGACCTAAGCATGCACCCCAGGACAAAGATTTGATTTTTCAACCAATTTATATGCACTGGAGCATGTGCATGTAGTTAAAATTTGAATTATGCACATAAATGCATTGAAAACTCACTTAATGCATAAAAATGTCCAAGCGAACCCCGAAAAATCACAAAAATAACACAACACACCTCTTGTTCTATGTTGACACGAGGAAGTTTTTGAAAGCAGAGGCAATGGATATCGTTTCGTCCCCAAAGGTGGGGCGTTCCCTACCAAAACCATCATGCTTGTTATGAGAAGCTCTGGTTTGTGCGAAGCAAATACCCAAACCTGCCCCAAATGGGACAAAAAAATTACCATGGCATGTTGATGCCGCTCCATGATAACATGCCAAGTTTCATGAATTTCAGACGTCTTTTGGATTTACTAGAGTTTAAAAACCAGGCATCTCAATGTTTTGCTGGCAATCAACGGTGCCCTGGTGTTTGAAATTCATTCCAATTTCTTGCATGGGACCTAATCATGCACCCAAGGACACAAATTTGATTTTCAACAGATTTAAATGCACTAGACCATGTGCATGCAGTTCAAATTTCAATTATGCACATAAATGCATTGAAAACTAACATAATGCATAAAAATGTCCCGACGAACCCCGAAAAATCACAAAAAATAACACAACACTCCTGTTGTTCTATGTTGACATGAGAATTTTTTTGAAAGCAATAAGAGCCAATGGACATCGTTTTGTCCCCAAAGGTGGGTCGCTCCCTACCGAAATCATCATGCTTGGTGTGAGAAGCTCTCATTTGTGAGAAGCATATACCCAAACCTGCCCCCAAATGGGACCAAAAATTTACCACGCCATGTTGATGTCGCTCCATGATAGCATGCCAAGTTTCTTAAATTTCAGACGAGTTTTGGATTTACTAGAGTTTAAAAACCATGCATCTCAATGTTTTGCCGGCAATCAACGGTGCCATGGTGTTTGAAATTCATTCCCATTTCTTGCATGGGACCTAAGCATGCACCCAAGGACACAAATTTGATTTTTCAACCGATTTAAATGCACTGGAGCATTTGCATGTATTTCTAATTTGCATTATGCACATAAATGCATTGAAAACTAACTTAATGCATAAAAATGTCCAGACGAACCCCGAAAAATCAGAAAAAATAACACCACACTCCTGCTATTCTATGTTGACATGAGAAATTTTTTGAAAGCAATAAGAGCCAATGGATATCGTTTCGTCCCCAAAGGTGGGGCGTTCCCTACGGAAACCATCATGCTTGTTGTGAGAAGCTCTGGTTTGTGAGAAGCATATGCCGAAACCTACCCCAAATGGGACAAAAAAATTCACCACAACATGTTGATGCCGATCCATGAAAGCATGCCAAGTTTCATGAATTTCAGACGAGTTTTGGATTTTCTAGAATTTAAAAACTAGGCATCTGAATGTTTTTTCGGCAATCAACGGTGCCCTGGTGTTTGAAATTCATTCCCATTTCTTGCATGGGACCTAAGCATGCACCCAAGGACACATATTCGATCCTTCAACCGATTTAAATGCACTGGAGCATGTGCATGTAGTTCAAATTTGAATTATGCATATAAATGCATTGAAAACTCACTTAATGCATAAAAATGTCCAGACGAATCCCGAAAAATCACAAAAAATAACACAACACTCCTGTTGTTCTATGTTGACACGAGAAATTTTTTGAAAGCAAAAAGAGGCAATGGATATCGTTTCGTCCCCAAAGGTGGGGCGTTCCCTACCGAAACCATCATGCTTGTTGTGAGAAGCATATACCCAAACCAGCCCCAAATGGGAAAAAAATTTACCACAACATGTTGATGCCACTCCATGATAGCACGCCAAGTTTCATGAATTTCAGACGAGTTTTTGGTTTACAAGAATTTAAACACCAGGCATCTCAATGTTCTGCCGGCAATCAACAGTGCCCTGGTGTTTGAAATTCATTCCCATTTCTTGCATGGGACCTAAGCATGCACCCAAGGACACAAATTTGTTTTTTCAACCAATTTATATGCACCGGAGCATGTGCATGTAGTTCAAATTTGAATTATGCACATAAATGCATTGAAAACTCACTTAATGCATAAAAATGTCCAAATGAACCCTGAAAAATCACAAAAAATAACACAACACTCCTATCGTTCTATGTTGACACGAGAATTTTTTTGAAAGCAATAAGAGGCAATGGATATCGTTTCGTCCCCAAAGGTGGGGCGTTCCCTACTGAAACCAACATGGTTGTTGTGAGAAGCTCTGGTTTGTGAGAAGCATATACCCAAACCTGTCCCAAATGGGACAAAAAATTTACCACGGCATATTGATGCCGCTCCATGATAGCATGCCAAGTTTCATGAGTTTCAGATGAGTTTTGGATTTACTAGAATTTAAAATCCAAGCATCTCAATGTTTTGCCGGCAATCAACAGTGCCCTGGTGTTTGAAATTTATTCCCATTTCTTGCATGGGACCTAAGCATGCACCCAAGGACACATATTTGATTTTTCAACCAATTTATATGCACCGGAGCATGTGCATGTAGTTCAAATTTGAATTATGCACATAAATGCATTGAAAACTCACTTAATGCATAAAAATGTCCAAACGAACCCTGAATAATTCCAATTCTTTTATGATCTCTGCAGGTAAAAGGTCTAGCAATTCAAACACCGTCCATGGCCGCTGTGACCCCATTATGTAATTCAAATCAAGACAAAAATTCAAGTAGATCCCACACAGTTTATTATAACCAACCGTGTGAGATGCAGCACGAAATATCTTTGGACTATGTCTGAATAAGGGACTGTGTCTAATGACACTTTGCGCGCTAGTTTTTTGGCTGAAGCGATTCCAAATTTTCGGCTTCCGCGGAAATATCTACCTCCCCGCCCCCTCCCCCTTACCAAAAGCAACATTTCCCCTATTTCAGCCTTCCTTTCCAAGTTGAAACCTTCACTCCTTGCTTGCAGCATCGTCGCCTCCTCGCCGGCGAACCTCCTGCACGCTGCTCGGCCTCGCCTATCCAGGCAGGTAATCCACACCCGACCCCCATCCTCCTCCTCCTTCCACATCCCACATGCCCCGACCGCCGGCGCGAGCGTGACACCTTCCACCCAAATCACCGACCCCTCCACCAAATAAGGGCCGGCCTAAGCCATGGTGCACGCAGTATAGCCATGACCTCAAGGAGCATTTGGCAGCGGAGAAGCAAATCGCGGCCGCACGCGTGGATGAGGTCGCGATGGCTGCCATTCATGCCGACCCCCAGATCTTGGAGGAGCACCTCGCTGTCGAGGCCACCGTTGACGCCTCGCGCGCCAACGCCGCGGCGCGGTTGACTGCTTTAAACGACAGTTCATGGTGTTTTCTCGAGGACACCGTTGGTGCCTTCGACGAAGACTACGAGGTATTTTCTCAGCGTGCACGTGCTTACCTCATCTCGAGAGCCAGCAGGTTGGTGCCCGGAGCGGCTCAGGAAACTAACCACTACAACGAGGGCACCCACGATGCGGAGGCCTCGCCCTCTTCCATGTCCAAGGAGCCAATTGTCATCGATATCTCCGACAATGAGGAGTAGCTTGTCTTATTAGCTCACTATAAGGACCCATGTTCAGTTTGCTAGCTACTGCCTTTCCTTAACAAATTCTAGTAAATTGTGCTATCTACTTTTACCATGCAATCTTCTACTATAGTGTATATGGTCTATATGTCATGCAATGTGGTGTTCAATTAACTGCTTGGTTCAATTCTGCAAATGTGATGTTTGATGTCTACTACACAACCTTCTTCTTATAGACGTTATTGGGCCTCCAAGTGCAGAGGTTTGTAGGATAGTAGCAAATTTCCCTCAAGTGGATGACCTAAGGTTTATCAATCCGTGGGAGGCGTAGGATGAAGATGGTCTCTCTCAAACAACCCTGCAACCAAATAACAAAGAGTCTCTTGTGTCCCCAACACACCCAATACAATGTTAAATTGTATAGGTGCACTAGTTCGGCGAAGAGATGGTGATACAAGTGCAATATGGATAGTAGATAATGGTTTTTGTAATCTGAAAATATAAAAACAGCAAGGTAGCAAGTGGTAAAAGTGAGCGCAAACGGTATTGCAATGCTAGGAAACAAGGCCTAGGGTTCATACTTTCACTAGTGCAAGTTCTCTCAACAATAATAACATAATTGGATCATATAACTATCCCTCAACATGCAACAAAGAGTCACTCAAAAGTCACTAATAGCGGAGAACAAACGAAGAGATTATGGTCGGGTACAAAACCATCTCAAAGTTATCCTTTCTGATCAATCTATTCAAGAGTCCGTAGTAAAATAACACAAAGATATTATTTCCGTTCGATCTATCATAGAGTTCATACTAGAATAACACCTTAAGACACAAATCAACCAAAACCCTAATGTCACCTAGATACTCCAATGTCGCCTTAAGTATCTGTGGGTATGATTATACGATATGCATCACACAATCTAAGATTCATCTATTCAACCAACACAAAGAACTTCAAAGAGTGCCCCAAAGTTTCTACTGGAGAGTCAAGACGAAAACATGTGCCAACCCCTATGCATAAGTTCATGAGGTCATGAAACTCGCAAGTTGATCACCAAAACATACATCAAGTGGATCACATGATATCGTATTGTCACCACAGATAAGCACGTGCAAGACATACATCAAATGTTCTCAAATCCTTAAAGACTCAATCCGATAAGATCACTTCAAAGGGAAAACTCAATCCATTACAAGAGAGTAGAGGGGGAGAAACATCATAAGATCCAACTATAATAGCAAAGCTCGCGATACATCATGATTGTACCATCTCAAGAACACGAGAGAGAGAGAGATCAAACACATAGCTACTGGTACATACCCTCAGCACCAAGGGAGAACTACTCCCTCCTCGTCATGGAGAGCACCGGGATGATGAAGATGGCCACCGGAGAGGGATTCCCCCTCCAGCAGGGTGTTGGAATGGGTCTAGATTGGTTTTCGGTGGCTACGGAGTCTTCTGGCGGCGGAACTCCCGATCTATTCTGCTCTCCCGTGTTTTTAGGGTATATGGACATATATAGACGAAAGAAGTCGGTCAGGGGAGCCACGAGGGGCCCACGAGGGTGGGGGGCGTGCCCAGTGTCGGTGTCAAAACCGGCGGATCTCAGGTAGGGGGTCCAGAACTGTGCGTTTAGGATCGATGGTAATAGGAGATGGGGGACACGATGTTTACCCAGGTTTGGGCCCTCTCTACGGAGGTAATACCCTACGTCCTGCTTGATTGATCTTGATGAATATGAGTGTTACAAGAGTTGATATACCATGAGATCGTAATGGCTAAACCCTAGAAGCCTAGCATGTATGACTATGGTAATGAGTATATCCTTTCCAGACTAACCCCTCCGGTTTATATAGACACCAGGGGGATCTAGGGTTACATAGAGTCGGTTAAATAAGAAGGAATCTTCCTAGTCGGTCGCCAAGCTTGCCTTCCACACCAAGGAGAGTCTAATCCGGACACAGGTACAGTCTTCGGCCTTCTTGTCTTCATAGCCCATCAGTCCGGCCCATGGATATCAGGCCGGACGCCCGAGGAACCCTTAGTCCAGGACTCCCTCACCCAGGGGGGTAGGGCGCGCCTCCCTGCCTCATGCCTCCCTCGAAGCTTCCCTGACGTCTACTCCAAGTCTCCTGGATTGCTTCCGTTCCAAAAATAAGTTCCGTGAAGTTTCAGGTCAATTGGAATCCGTTTGATTTTCCTTTTCTGTGATACTCTAAAACAAGGAAAAAACAGAAACTGGCACTAGGCTCTAGGTTAATAGGTTAGTCCCAAAAATCATATAAAATAGCATATAAATGCATATAAAACATCCAAGGTTGATAATATAATAGCATGGAACAACCAAAAATTATAGATACGTTGGAGACGTATCAAGCATCCCCAAGCTTAATTCCTGCTCGTCCTCGAGTAGGTAAATGATAAAAATAGAATTTTTTTATGTGTAATGCTACCTAACATATTTATCCATGTAGTTCTCTTTATTGTGGCAAGAATATTCAGATCCATACGATTCAAGACAAAAGTTTAATATTGACATAAAAACAATAATACTTCAAGCATACTAACAAAGCAATCATGTCTTCTCAAAATAACATGGCCAAAGAAAGCTATCCCTACAAAATCACATAGTGTGGCTATGCTCTATCTTCACCACACAAAATATTTAAATCATGCACAACCCCGATGACAAGCCAAGCAATTGTTTCATACTTTTGATGTTCTCAAACTTTTTCAGTCTTCACGCAATATATGAGCGTGAGCCATGGATATAGCACTATATGTGGAATAGAAGGGTGGTTGTGGAGAAGACAAAAAAGGAGAAGATAGTCTCACATCAACTAGGCGTATCAACGGGCTATGGAGATGCCCATCAATAGATATCAATGTGAGTGAGTAGGGATTGCCATGCAACGGATGCACTAGAGCTATAAGTGTATGAAAGCTCAACAAAAGAACTAAGTGGGTGTGCATCCAACTTGCTTGCTCATGAAGACCTAGGGAAATTTTGAGGAAGCCCATCATTGGAATATACAAGCCAAGTTCTATAATGTAAAATTCCCACTAGTATATGAAAGTGACAACATAGGAGACTCTCTATCATGAAGATCATGGTGCTACTTTGGAGTACAAGTGTGGTAAAAGGATAGTAGCATTGCCCCTTCTCTCTTTCTCTCTTTATTTGTTTTTTGGCATCCTTTTTCTCTTTTTTTTATATTTTTCGTCCGGAGTCTCATCCCGACTTGTGGGGGAATCATAGTCTCCATCATCCTTTCCTCACTGGGACAATGCTCTAATAATGATGATCATCACACTTTTATTTACTTACAACTCAAGAATTACAACCCAATACTTAGAACAAGATATGACTCTATATGAATGCCTCCGGCGGTGTATCGGGATGTGTAATGACTCATGAGTGGCATGTATGAAAGAATTATGAACGGTGGCTTTGCCACAAATACGATGTCAACTACATGATCATGCAAAGCAATATGACAATGATGGAGCATGTCATAATAAACGAACGGTGGAAAGTTGCATGGCAATATATCTCGGAATGGCTATGGAAATGCCATAATAGGTAGGTATGGTGGCTGTTTTGATGAAGGTATATGGTGGGTGTAAGATACCGGCGAAAGGTGCGCGGTATTAGAGAGGCTAGCAATGGTGGAAGGGTGAGAGAGCGTATAATCCATGGACTCGACATTAGTCATAAAGAACTCACATACTTATTGCAAAAATCTATTAGTTATCGTAACAAAGTACTAGGCGCATGCTCCTAGGGGGATAGATTGGTAGGAAAAGACCATCGCTCATCCCCGACCGCCACTCATAAGGAAGACAATCAATAAAATAAATCATGCTCCGACTTCATCACATAACGGTTCACCATACGTGCATGCTACGGGAATCACAAACTTTAACACAAGTATCTCTCAAATTCACAACTAATCAACTAGCATGACTCTCATATCACCATCTTCATACCTCAAAACAATCATCAAGTATCAAACTTCTCATAGTATTCAATGCACTTTATGTGAAAGTTTTTATTATATCCCTCTTGGATGCCTATCATATTTAGGACTAATTTCATAACCAAAGCAAATTACCATGCTGTTCTAAAAGACTCTCGAAATAATATAAGTGAAGCATGAGAGATCAATAATTTCTATAAAACCACCGCCGTGCTCTAAAAAGATATAAGTGAAGCACTAGAGCAAATGACAAACCACTCCAAAAGATATAAGTGAAGATCAATGAGTAGTCGAATAATTATGTAACTATGTGAAGACTCTCTAACATTTAAGAATTTCAGATCTTGGTATTTTGTTCAAATAGCAAGCAAAACAAAATAAAATAAAATGACGCTCCAAGCAAAACACATATCATGTGGTGAATAAAAATATAGCTCCAAGTAAAGTTACCGATAGACGAAGACGAAAGAGGGGATGCCATCCAGGGCATCCCCAAGCTTTAGCTCTTGGTTGTCCTTGAATATTACCTTGGGGTGCCTTGGGCATCCCCAAGCTTAGGCTCTTGTCACTCCTTATTCCATAGTCCATCGAATCTTTACCCAAAACTTGAAAACTTCACAACACAAAACTTAATAGAAAACTCGTAAGCTCCGTTAGTATAAGAAAAAAAAATCACCACTTAGGTACTCTTGTGAACTCATTCTACTTTCATATTGGTGGAATATACACCTTATTCCAACTTATCTAGGTTCATACCCTCCGATACTACTCATAGATTCATTAAAATAAGCAAACAACACATAGAAAACAGAATCTGTCAAAAATAGAATAGTCTGTAGTAATCTGGATCAAACATATACTTATGGAACCCCACAAATCCTGAGAAATTATGAAGTCCTAGACAATTTGTTTATCAATCTACAGCAAGTGGAATTGGTATTTTATCGCTCTCTGGTAAAAAAATGAAAATTATTCTCGTGAGCGCATACTTTCTGTTTTTTTTACAGCAAGATCAAATAACAATCACCCAAGAAGATCCTAAAGGCTTTACTTGGCACAAACACTAATTAAAACATAAAAAGCACAATCATAATAGAGGATAGATGATTTATTTATTATTAAACAGGAACAAAATGCAAGGAACAAAAATAAAATTGGGTTGCCTCCCAACAAGCGCTATCGTTTAACGCCCCTAGCTAGGCATGATGATTTCAATGATGCTCGCATAAAATATAAGACTTGAAACATAACAGGAGCATAATGAAGCATATGACAAGCACATTTAAGTCTAACCCACTTCCTATGCATAGGGATTTTGTGAGCAAACAACTTATGGGAACAACAATTAACTTGCATAGGAAGGTAAAACAAGCAAATCTTCAAGATTTTCAACACATAGAGAGGAAACTTGATATTATTGCAACTCCTACAAGCATATACTCCTCCCTCATAATAATTTTCAGTAGCATCATGAATGAATTCAACAAAATGACCATCACATAAAGCATTCTTTTCATGATCTACAAGCATAGAATTTTTATTACTCTCTACATAAGCAAAATTCTTCTCATGAATAGTAGTGGGAGCAAACTCAACAAAATAACTATCATGTGAGGCATAATCCAATTGAAAGTTAAAATCATGATGACAAGTTTCACGGATATCATTATTCCTTATAGCATACGTGTCATCACAATAATCATCATAGATAGGAGGGATGCTTTCATCATAATAAATTTGCTCATCAAAACTTGGGGGCAAAAACTATCATCTTCATCAAACATAGCATCCCCAAGCTTGTGGCTTTGCATAACATTAGCATCATGGATATTCAAAGAATTCATACTAAAAACATTGCAATCATGCTCACCATCCAAAGATTTAGTGCCAAACATTCTAATGCATTATTCCACTAGCAATTGAGCACAATTATCGGAATCCTTATTTTCACGGAAGACATTAAAATGATGAAGCATATGAGGCATCCTTAATTCCATTTTTTTGTAGTTTTCTTTTATAAACTAAACTAGTGATAAAACAATAAACTAAAAGATTTGATTGCAAGATCTAAAGATATACCTTCAAGCGCTAACCTCCCTGGCAACGGCGCCAAAAAAGAGCTTGATGTCTACTACACAACCTTCTTCTTGTAGACGTTGTTGGGCCTCCAAGTGCAGAGGCTTGTAGGACAGTAGCAAATTTCCCTCAAGTGGGTGAACTAAGGTTTATCAATCTGTGGGAGGCGTAGGATGAAGATGGTCTCTCTCAAACAACCCTGCAACCAAATAACAAAGAGTCTCTTGTGTCCCCAACACACCCAATACAATGTTAAATTGTATAGGTGCACTAGTTCGGCGAAGAGATGGTGATACAAGTGCAATATGGATAGTAGATAATGGTTTTTGTAATCCGAAAATATAAAAACAGAAAGGTAGCAAGTGGTAGAAGTGAGCGCAAACGGTATTGCAATGCTAGGAAACAAGGCCTAGGGTTCATACTTTCACTAGTGCAAGTTCTCTCAACAATAATAACATAATTGGATCATATAACTATCCCTCAACATGCAACAAAGAGTCACTCCAAAGTCACTAATAGCGGAGAACAAACGAAGAGATTATGGTCGGGTACGAAACCACCTCAAAGTTATCCTTTCTGATCAATCTATTCAAGAGTTCGTAGTAAAATAACACAAAGCTATTCTTTCTATTCGATCTATCATAGAGTTTGTACTAGAATAACACCTTAAGACACAAATCAACCAAAACCCTAATGTCACCTAGATACTCCAATGTCACCTCAAGTATCCGTGGGTATGATTATACGATATGCATCACACAATCTTAGATTCATCTATTCAACCAACACAAAGAACTTCAAAGAGTGCCCCAAGTTTCTACCGGAGAGTCGAGATGAAAACGTGTGCCAACCCCTATGCATAAGTTCACGAGGTCACGAAACTCGCAAGTTGATCACCAAAACATACATCAAGTGGATCACATGATATCCTATTGTCACCACAGATAAGCACGTGACAGACATACATCAAGTGTTGTCAAATCCTTAAAGACTCAATCCGATAAGATCACTTCAAAGGGAAAACTCAATCCATTACAAGAGAGGGGGAGAAACATAACAAGATCCAACTATAATACCAAAGCTCGCGATACATCAAGATCGTACCATCTCAAGAACACGAGAGAGAGAGAGATCAAACACATAGCTACTGGCACATACCCTCAGCCCCGAGGGAGAACTAATCCCTCCTCGTCATGGAGAGCACTGGGATGATGAAGATGGCCACCGGAGAGGGATTCCCCCTCCGGCAGGGTGCCGAAACGGGTCTAGATTTGTTTTCGGTGGCTACGGAGGCTTCTGGCGGTGGAACTCCCGATCTATTCTGCTCTCTCATGTTTTTAGGGTATATGGACATATATAGGCGAAAGAAGTTGGTCAGGGGAGCCACGAGGGTGGGGGCGTGCCCACGGGGTAGGGCGCGCCTCCCTGCCTCATGCCTCCCTCGAAGCTTCCCTGACGTCTACTCCAAGTCTCCTGGATTGCTTCCGTTCCAAAAATAAGTTCCGTGAAGTTTCAGGTCAATTGGACTCCGTTTGATTTTTCCTTTTCTGCGATACTCTAAAACAAGGAAAAAAACAGAAACTGGCACGAGGCTCTAGGTCAATAGGTTAGTCCCAAAAAGCATATAAAATAGCATATAAATGCATATAAAATATCCAAGTTTGATAATATAATAGCATGGAACAATCAAAAATTATAGATACGTTGGAGACGTATCAATGTTCAATTCTTTAGGGTGCAATATTTCCAAGTTGTTAAGTATGCTTGGTTTGATTAATTGTTTGATCTTGTATTAGTAGTATGTTATATTGTGCAATGTGGTGCTCAGTTAATGTTTGGTTCATTTGTTGTGGTGTTTAGTTAACTGCTTGGTTCAATTCTGCAAATGCGATGTTTAGTTGTTGTGGCTGCATTCTGTTATTGTATACCATGTCAGGAATAAATCGAATTTGGCTGCACTTAATACACGAGAAACATATACAAGTGCTATATTTGCTAGTTCTTAATCATGCTTGGTTTGGATAAATGGGTTTTCGATGTGGCTTGAATTAATCTAATGAATCTGCGATGTGCTTATTTTTCATCAACATATTTCACTGATAGCATGTGAACCCTTACTTAACCCGATGACTAAGTACCTTATATGTGTTGCAGGGAAACAATGGGAAGCACTGCGGTTTACAAGATGGTACTAACTATTATACCTTCCTTTTTTTATTCCTTTGCCCCGTTTCCAATATAGAGAAGATATTTATGCACATCCTTGTTTTCAGGGTTCACTGATGATTACCTCTCAAACCACCTCTGTGGTTAGGACGCGAGGAAAGTTTTCATACAACACCCATGGTTCAATATTGAAGTGTTCCTGAAGAGGTCGAAGGTTGGACGGTCAATCATCCACAGGCACTGGCCTAAAGTTGCAAAGACCTTCAACATGAATGAAGGCTCAATATTCGCCTTCCACTTCAGCAGTTTTCCAGATGAGATGCATCTTTCTATGTACCATCTATGATGCTAATTTTGAAAGGTTCTAGATGTTGCTTGTGAAACTTGCTGCTGGTGCAGTTGTGTAATGGGGTAGCTGAGTGCTAAAGCTATATCATGTTGTACTCCGATGTATTTCAATTATGAAATCCTGCTTCCTTAATATGGAAATGGAATATATTATGTGCTTAATATGAATGTCAATTAGATTAGTAAATGGATTATTAATAATAGGGCAATTAGCCCGGTAGTTGGCCAATTAGCTTGCTAATTGGGTTTTCCTATTGCAAACAGTTAATGAGAAAACACCGTGGGCGATGACCTCAGGCAACGCACACAGTTTCTAGGAATAAACCTTGTTGGATCAATGAACAAGCACACATGACATTCTCTTCAAAACTGTTTGCGTTACGCCACCTTGCGCAAATGTTTTCCTTGTAGTGACTGTGTGGGATGTATATAAGAATGGAAACGTTTATTGGTGACTGACTGTGTGTGATGTACTTACGATTGAAAATGATTTCGCTTGTATAATTGTATTTTTTTAGCACTACTGTACGTATTTCTGTATTTGAGTGCTCGCCGGTCGCACACGACCTCATTTTGCCGAGCGTGTGCCAGAAGGGCATATCCCGAACGGTTTCTGGGTCGTGTGGGAAGGACCCCCCTATCGCCCATGCTCACTTGGCGACGGTTCCGAATGGCGTCATGGAAAGGGGTTAAAAACCGTTTGTTTAGGACTGACGCGTACCAGTGAATGCAATAAGAACGATGACATGATGTATGCAAGATCCATTTATCTATTCCGTAGAATACATACCATCTTTTTACCCTTAGTAGCAATGATACATACGTGTTGGTTCCCTTTCTGTCACTAGGATCAAGCACCGTAAGATCGAACCCACTACCGGGCACCTCTTCCCATTGCCAGATAAATAGATCAAGTTGGCCAAACAAAACCCAAATATCGGAGAAGAAATACGAGGCTATAAGAGATCATGCATATAAGAGATCAAAGAAACACAAATAACTTTGATGGATATAAAAAGATATGACTGATCATAAACTCAAAGTTCATCTGATGCCAACAAACACACCGCAAAAAGAGTTACATCATATGGATCTCCAAGAGACCATTGTATTGAGAATCAAGAGAGAGAGAGAGATGAAGCCATCTAGCTACTAACTATGGACTCGAAGGTCTAAAAATAACTACTCACGCATCATCGGAGAGGCACCAATGGAGGTGGTGAACCCCATGCGAGATGGTGTCTAGATTGGATCTGGTGGTTCTCGACTCTACGGCAGCTGGATGAATATTTTGTCGACTCCCCTAGGGTTTTGGGAATATTTGGGTATTTATAGAGCAAAGAGGCAGTCCGGGGGGCACCCGAGGTGGGCAAAACCCACCAGGGCGCGCCTGGGCCTCCTAGCATGCCCTGGTGGGTTGTCCCCTCCTAGGGACTCCCCCCAGGTGCAACCAGGGCCCAACTTGTTCCTTCTGGTCCATAAACAATCTCTGTAAAGTTTCATCACATTTGGACTCCGTCTTTGATTTGCTGCGATGTAAAAAACACGGAAAAAACGGGAACTAGCACTTGGCACTATGTCAATAGGTTAGTTCCAAAAAATGACTATAAAATGATTATAAAACATCCAAGATTGATAATAAAACAACATGGAACAATCAAAAATTATAGATACGTTGGAGATGTATCATGTATGAACCGCCCAAGAGGGGCCGGGTCATATCATTGACGACTTATCAATGAAGATGACGGATCATAGCAAGCCCATTGACGGCCCAAGACCCAGAGGTGACTTGATGCCCAAGGGGATGAGCCGCCACATGTATAACTTGTATTGTAAGGCAAGATTAGTTAGTCACCGATCCGGACAAGTTGTGTATGAGCCGGCCGAGACTCTGTAAGCCGCCGAGCGTCAACCTATGTATATAAAGAGATAACCATATGGTGGGTTAGGTACAAGTAACAAACAATCGAGAGCTAGGTCAAGCGTATTCGCTCCCTGGCAATCGAAACCCTAGCAATACAACACAAAGCAGGAGTAGGCTTTTTACCTTGTTGAGAGGGGCCGAACCAGGGTAACTCTCGGTATCCTTTGTCCTCTTTAACCCCTTCAAGCTAACCTAGTTGCGATGGCTCCATGATTAAGTCCTTGCTCTAGGACATCTGCTGTGTCAAGTCAACGACAGTCACCAAATCACATAACTCATATAATACAAAATCGCCATCGAACGTTAAGCGTGCGAACCCTACGGGTTCGAGAATTATGTAGACATGATCAAGACACCTCTCCAGTCAATAACCAACATCGGAACCTGGATGCTCATATTAGTTCCCACATATTCTTTGAAGATCTTTGTCGGTCATAGCGTAATGACAACATACGTTATTCCCTTTGTCATCTGTATGTTACTTGCCCGAGATTCGATCGTCGGTATCTTCATACCTAGTTCAATCTCGTTACCGGCAAGTCTCTTTACTTGTTCTGTAATGCATCATCCCGCAACTAACTCATTAGTCACATTGCTTGCAAGGCTTATTATGATGTGCATTACCGAGAGGGCCCAGAGATACCTCTTCGATACTCGGAGTGACAAATCCTAATCTCGATCTATGCCAACCCAACAAACACCTTCGGAGATACCTGTCGAGCATCTTTGTAATCACCCAGTTATGTTGTGACATTTGATAGCACACAAGGTATTCCTCCGTTATTCGGAATTTGCATAATCTCACAGTCAAAGGAATATGTATAAGTCATGAAGAAAGCAATATCAATAAAACTTAACAATCACTATGCTAAGCTAACAGAAGGTTCTTGTCCATCACATCATTCTCCTAATGATGTGATCCCGTTCATCAAATGACAACACATGTCTATGGTTAGGAAACTTAACAATCTTTGATTAACGAGCTAGTCTAGTAGAGGCTTACTAGGGACACTGTGTTTTTATCTATGTATCCACACATGTATCAAGTTTCCGGTTAATATAATTCTAGCATGAATAATAAAAAATTATCATGATATAAGGAAATATAAGTAACAACTTTATTATTGCCTCTAGGGCATATTTCCTTCAGTCTCCCACTTGCACTAGAGTCAATAATCTAGTTCACATCGTCATGTGATTTAACACCAATAGTTCACATCTTTATGTGATTAGTTCACATCGCCACGTGACTAACACCCAAAGGGTTTACTAGAGTCAATAATCTAGTTCACATCGCTATGTGATTAACACCCAAAGAGTCAACGGGTCTACCACATTCATAGCCATGTGTATTTTGCAAATTTTCTATGTCTACAATGCTCTGCATGGATCTACTCTAGCTAATTGCTCCCATTTTCAATTTGTATCCAGATTGAGACTCAGAGTCATTTGGATCGGTGTAAAAGCTTGCATCGACGTAACTATTTACGACGAACTCTTTATCGCTTCCATAACCGAGTAATATTTCCTTAGTCTTCTTAGGTAACCTAGGATAACTTTGACCGCTGTCCAGTG
Organism: Triticum urartu; assembly: GCF_003073215.2. Taxonomy (NCBI): domain Eukaryota; kingdom Viridiplantae; phylum Streptophyta; class Magnoliopsida; order Poales; family Poaceae; genus Triticum; species Triticum urartu. Next base: position 168,264,984 of record NC_053024.1, on the reverse strand, counting down.
ATCCACTCCTGGATCACTATCGTACCCCCTTGCAAAACTCATGAAAAGGTACACAATAGGTCTGGCACACATCATAGCATACTTTATAGAACCTATGGCTGAGGCATAGGGAATGACTTTCATTCTCTTTCTATTTTCTGCCATGGTTGGGTTTTGAGTCTTACTCAACTTCACACCTTACAAAACAGGCAAGAACTCCTTTGACTGATCCATTTTGAACTTCTTCAAAATCTTGTCAAGGTATGTGCTTTCTGGAAATCCTGTTAAGCGTCTCGATCTATCCCTATAGATCTTGATGCCCAATATATAAGTTGCTTCACCGAGGTCTTTCATTGAAAAACTCTTATTCAAGTATCCTTTTATGCTATCCAGAAATTCTATATCATTTCTAATCATCAATATGTCATCCACATATAATATTAGAAATGCTACAGAGCTCCCACTCACTTTCTTGTAAATATAGGCTTCACCATAAGTCTGTATAAAACCATATGCTTTGATCACCTTACCAAAGCGTATATTCCAACTCTAAAATGCTTGCACCAGTCCATAGATGGATCGCCGGAGTATGCACACTTTGTTAGCACTTTTAGGATCGACAAAACCTTTTGGTTGCATCATATACAACTCTTCTTTAAGAAATCCATTAAGGAATGCAGTTTTGATATCCATTTGCCAGATTTCATAAAATGTGGCAATTGCTAACATGATTCGGAAAGACTTAAGCATCGCTACGAGTGAGAAAATCTCATCATAGTCAACACCTTGAACTTGTCGAAAACCTTTTGCGACATGTCGAGCTTTGTAGATAGTAACACTACCATGAGTGGCTGTCTTCCTCTTGAAGATCCATTCATTCTCAATGGCTTGCCGATCATTGGGAAAGTCCACCAAAGTCCATACTTTGTTCTCATACATGGATCCTATCTCAGATTTAATGGCCTCAAGCCATATGTCGGAATCTGGGCTCATCATAGCTTCTTCATAGTTCGTAGGTTCACCATGGTCTAATAACATGACTTCCAGGACAGGATTACCGTACCACTCTGGTGCGGAACGTGCTCTGTTCAACCTATGAGGTCTAGTAGTAACTTGATCTGAAGTTTCATGATCATTATCATTAGCTTCCTCTCTAGTTGGTGTAGGCATCACGGGAACGGTTTTCTGTAATAAGCTACTTTCCAATTCAAGAGAAGGTACAATTACCTCATCAAGTTCTACTTTCCTCCCACTCACTTCTTTCAAGAGGAACTCCTTCTCTAGAAAGGATCCATTCTTGGCAACAAAAATCTTGCCTTCAGATCTGTGATAGAAGGTGTACCCAATAGTTTCTTTTGGGTATCCTATGAAGACACACTTCTCTGATTTGGGTTCGAGCTTATCAGGCTGAAGCTTTTTTCACATAAGCATCGCAACCCCAAACTTTAAGAATCGACAGCTTATATTTCTTGCGAAACCACAGTTCATACGGTGTCATCTCAACGGATTTAGATGGTGCCCCTTTTTAATGTGAATGCAATTGTCTCTAATGCATAACCCCAAAACGATAGTGGTAAATCAGTAAGAGACATCATCGATCGCATCATATCTAACAAAGTACGGTTACGACGTTCGGACACACCATTACACTATGGTGTTCCAGGTGGCGTGAGTTGTGAAACTATTCCACATTGTTTTAAATGAAGGCCAAACTCGTAACTCAAATATTCGCCTCCGCGATCAGATAGTAGAAACTTTATTTTCTTGTTACGATGATTCTCCACTTCACTATGAAATTCTTTGAACTTTTCAAATGTTTTAGACTTGTGTTTTATCAAGTATATATACCCATATCCACTCAAATCATCTATGAAGGTCAGAAAATAACGATACCTACCGTGAGCCACAACACTCATCAGACCGCATACATCGGTATATATTATTTCCAATAAGTCAGTGGCTCGCTCCATTGTTCCAGAGAACGGAGTCTTAGTCACCTTGACCATGAGGCATGGTTCGCAAGCATCAAATGATTCATAATCAAGTTACTCCAAAAGTCTATCCGCAAGGAGTTTCTTCATGTGCTTTACACCAATATGACCTAAATGGTAGTGCCACAATATGTTACACTATCATTATCAACTTTGCATCTTTTGGCATCAATATTATGAATATGTGTATAACCACGATCGAGATTCAACAAACCATTCAGAGTGGTTGTATGTCAATTGAAGGTTTTATCCATGTAAACAGAACAACACTTATTCTCTGACTTAAATGAATAACCATATTGCAATAAACCTGATCCAATCGTATTCATGCTCAACGCAAACACCAAATAACATTTATTTAGGTTCAACACTAATCCCGAAGGTGGAGGGAGTGTGCGATGGTGATCTTATCAACCTTGGAATCACTTCCAACACACATCGTCACCTCTCCCTTAACTAGTCTCTATTTATTTTGCAATTCCTATTTCGAGTTACTAATCTTAGCGACTGAACCGGTATCAAATGCCCTGGGGTTCCTATGAACACTAGTAACGTACACACCAATAACATGTATATCAAATATACCTTTGTTCACTTTGCCATTCTTCTTATCTGCCAAGTATTTGGGGTAGTTCCGCTTCCAGTGACCATTCCCTTTGCAGTAGTAGCACTCAGTTTCAGGCTTAGGTCTAGCTTTGGATTTCTTCACGGGAGTGGCAACTTGCTTGCCATTCTTTCTAGAAGTTACCTTTCTTTCCTTTTTCCCTTTTCTTGAAACTAGTGGTCTTGTTAACCATCAACAATTTATGCTCTTTCTTGATTTCTACCTTAGCCAATTTTAGCATCGCGAAGAGCTCGAGAATCGTTTTTGTCATCCCTTGCATATTATAGTTCATAACGAAGTTCCAGTAACTTGGTGATAGTGACTAGAGAACTCTGTCAATAATTATCGTATCTGGAAGATTAACTCCCACTTGATTCAAGCGATTGTAGTACTCAGGCATTCTGAGCACATGCTCACTGGTTGACCTATTCTCCTCCATCTTGTAGGAAAAGTACTTGTCAGAGGTCTCATACCTCTCGACTCAGGTATGAGTCTAAAATACCAATTTCAACTCTTGGAACATCTTATATGCTCCATGGGGTTCAAAATGTTTTAAAGTCCTGGTTATAAGACGTAAAGCATGGCTCACTAAACTGTCAACTAGTCATCATACCGAGCTTTCTAAACGTTCATAACATCTGCATCTGCTCCTGCACTAGGTCTGTCACCTAGTGGTGCATCAAGGACATAATTCTTTTGTGCAGCAATGAGGATAATCCTCAGATCATGGACCCAGTCTGCATCATTGCTACTATCATCTTTCAACTTAGTTTTCTCTAGGAACATATCAAAAATAAAACAGGGATCTATACACGAGGTATTGATCTACAACATAGATATGCAAAAACTATCAGGACTAAGTTCATTATAAATTAAGTTCAATTAATCATATTACTTAAGAACTCCCACTTAGATAGATATCCCTCGAGTCATCTAAATGATCACGTGATCCATATCAACTAAACCATGTTCGATCATCACATGAGATGGAGTAGTTTTCAATGGTGAACATCTCTCACTATAAGAAATATGTCAACTAGTGACCTTCTGTCAGTGACCCTGGAAGAATTGGTCATAAATTTATGACCATTTTAGACCAATAGGTCAAAAGCTATTGGGGGGGCTCCAAACCCTAACCTATAACGACCATTCTGGTTAGAAAGGTCATAATGCCATTAGAGGAAATGGTCGTAAAGCGGGAAGCACTGTCTACTGCCTCACGCCTAGCTGATAACGACCAATATAACATGGTCACTACACTTGAGTTTGAATGAATTAGGATGATTAGGCAGCCACCTTAGCAACCTTGCTTATGTGTCACCATCTAGGTGTCATTTTTGCTTAAATGTTAATATTCAACAACAGACGGGGCACACACTGACATGCATGACCCATTTGACAGGTGGGGCCGAGTGCTTAATTCGCCCAAAAAAGAGGCGCGAGGCGGGACTCGAACCCACGACCTCGCGCTTGCTTCGCTCGCTTGCTACCGCTGGGCTAAAGAGGGACAGTTGCTCAGGTATGGGAATTTATCTATACATTATATAAAACTATGACTCTCTCGTATCATTGACAAGTGGGACCTTCCGACCAGGTGGCATCGAACAGAGCAATACTGACAGGCGGGAACCATTTGACAGGTGGGTGAGCCACTGACAGGAGGGTGATCGAGCGTTTAATTCCCTAAAAAATGTGCGCTTTAATTCCTAAAAATGTGCACTAGCGGGGACTCGAACCCACGACCTGGCGCTCGTTCACTCGTTCGGTACCGCTGGGCTAGAGAGGGATTGTTACTAATGTGTGGGTAATTTTCTATATACTATAAAAAACCAGGGCTCTCTCGTATCAGTGACAAGGTGTACAACGGGTGGCATCGAACATAGAAACACTTAGCGTTTTTCTAGGTCTTCCGACCAGGTGGCGGCGGGCGGCGGTGGAAGCAACCAGCAGTGGTCGCTCGGACGAGGGCGGGGCCGGTGGGCGGCGGGCGGCGGCCGGCGGGCAGGGCCAGCGGCCGAAGCAACCAGTAGGGGCCGCTCTCCTTGCCCACGACCTCGCTGAAGGTGACCTCGCCCACGGCCTCGCGGCGGAAGCAACCAGCAGGGGCAGAGGCGGGGGCGGGGCGGGGCCCACGACAGGAACGGTGACCTCACCGCTCGCCCCGCCCACGCATGGGGGACTCGCCGCCTGTAAGTGCATCTAGTGCCCCTTAGTGATTTTGGTGTATTAAAGACTTATAGGTTAAGGGACTAATGCGTGTGTGAGTGTACACAGGTCTATAAGTCTATGAGGAGTTTGATATTTACAGGAAAAGTCGACCCCTAAAAATGAATATCTTCGACTGAAGACTTTGGTATTCTGAAGACTTTCTGAAGACTTTGAAAGTGAAGAAATTGGTGTGACCTTGAAGACTTGGTATTCTTTCGAGGAACATGAAGCGAGAAGACTTTTGTTTTCGTAGTTTCATTTTCTCTTTCTTGAGTCATAGGAAACACTGTACTGTTAAAGGGGGTCGAGGGAATACTAAGGAAAAATTTCCATGTGATGCTCAACTCAAAATCCTACACCTACCAATCCCTTCGAGTGAAGCCATTGGAAATCTCTTACAGATCAGTCAATTTCTTCAGTGACAGAGACGAAGTTCTTCTGGTCTCTGAGGAATTTGTCCTGACTGAGGAGTTAGGATTTCGCCAGTGCGGATTGCCTACATAGTGAGGAACATGATAGCCCTGAGGATTTTTCTACTCAAAATTCCGACCGTTTTTGTGCTATGCGCCAGCTGTCCCAAAATATCTATCCACCTAACGGTCATTTCATTGAAGGGCATTTATGTCTTATCATGTCGGGCTGCTCCCTAGGCTATAAATAGCCGCCACCTACAACCACTAGCTGGTTGGCTGCTCCGAGAGAAACTGACACTTGTCATTTGAGAGCAACCCATCCTCCGAGGACTTTGAGCGAAAATCATCAAGGGAGGAAAAACCAAAAACCCAAAACCCAAACACCTACAAACCCCAAGTGATTGAGCATCACTGAAGAGATTGATCTTGAGTGGATCCTACGCTTGTTACCTTTGAAGACTGTGCTTCTTCCAGACGGTTAGGTGTCATGGTCTAGAGCATCCAAGACGAATTGTGGATCGTAGAGTGACCAAGTTTGTGAAGGTTTGGAAGTCGCCTGAAGACTTACCATGAGTGATTGGACAAGGTCTGTGTGACCTTAGTTCAAGGAGAATACGGTGAGGACTGGGTGTCTTGAACTAAGTGTCCTTGGCTGGGTGTCCGGGACTGTGTGTCCTCAAGTTTAAATACTCAGCCGCTCTAACCAGACGTACAACTGAGACAGCAGTTGGAACTGGTCTACCAAATCATTGTCTTCACCGAGCTTACTGGTTCTATTTCCTCAACTCTTTCATTTCCTCATAACTGTGCTGTGTGTTTGTTCATATCTGTGTTTGAAGACTTTGACTGAAGACTTTCTCAATTTCCTTAGTTCAATTTCTTCAGTCTGTTTGTCTTTGTCCTGTGTTATCCTGTGATTACGCTTCCTGTACTCTGTGCCTGTCTTCATTTCATCATGATGACTATGCTTGTATTCTGTTATGTTTACTTTTGAGTACTTATTCCGCTGCTAGTAGTTCTTCGCTAAGGAATTTCCTCACCAGCAAATTCCTCAGTGAAGAATTTCGTAAAAATCGCCTATTCACCCCCCTCTAGTCGATATAACGCACTTTCAATTGGTATCAGAGCAAGGTACTCCCTTACTCTGTGTGATTTTGGTTTAACCGCCTGGAGTTTTAGTTATGTCGACCGCAGGTATGATCAAGGTCTCTACTGGGTGTCCAACCTTCGATGGGACGGACTACCCCTACTGGAAGAATAAGATGGGAATGCATCTTGAAGCAATTGATGACGATCTCTGGTATGTTGTGGAAAATGGTGTTCCCTTAGTCACACCTTCTCTGAATGCTGCCGATGTGAAGAGATTCAAGAAACTCAACTCTCAAGCGAAGAATATCATATGTCGCCATCTGAGCAAAGGACAGTATGGCAGAGTGAGTGCTTTGGAAACAACGAAGCTTATCTGGGACAGGTTTTCTAAAGTGAATGAAGGAGTCTCAACTCAGCGTGACTCTCGAGTTGATGTTCTTCGCAATCTCTTCAACCGCTTCAAAAGACTCGACAATGAAAATGTTCAACAGACCTTCGATCGCCTCACTGACATCTCAAATGAGCTTCAAGCACTTGGTGCCACTGACATCATCGACCATGAGGTGGTGAAGAAATTGCTGAGATCGCTTGATTCCTCATTTGACACTCTGGCATTGATGATACAAGAACGTGCTGATTACATGTCACTTGATCCCGCTGATATTCTCGAGAGGCTAAATACTCATGAGTTCCAACTTGCTGAAAAGAGAGATCTCTATGGTTCAAGCAATGGCAGAACACGTGCACTGAAGGCCAAGGCAGTATCTGAGTCCGAAGATGAAGACTCTGATAGCAGCCTTGGTGATCCTGAAGAACTGAGCCATGATCTGGCTCTGCTCGTGAAGAAGTTCCAAAAGTTCTCAAGACGTGGTCGCCTTGGAAGATCCTCAAGGAGCAATGATTCCTCATCCAGTGACTACAAGAAGAGGCTTTGTCACAAATGCAAGAAACCTGGACATTTCATTCAAGATTGTCCTCAGTGGGAAAAGGAATCAAAGAAGAAGAAATACAAGGATTACAGTTCTGATGATGCGAAGAAAAAGAAGAAATCCACAAAATCCTCATCATCAAAATCCTCCAAGCCTTCATATCACAAGAAGAGCATCTCCAAGAAGGCCAGGGCATTCATTGGCAAGGAAATGGACTCTGAGGCTGAATCTGAAGAAAATGAGGAAGAGGAGTCATCTGAGGAGTCTGAATCCGGAGTAGCGAGCCTTGCTCTCGCTACTGCATTCGTCAGCAAGTCTATCTTCAACACTGAAGAAAATGACCTCACCAACAAGGCTGATGAAGGCGATGATGACTACGCTCCCACCTATTGCTTCATGGCAAAGGGTGCCAAGGTACTCAAAGATACCTCCTCTGAATCCAGTGAGAATGAATCTGATGAAAATCTTAAGCCCAGCTATTCTAAACTTGCTAAGATTGCTATAAAACAAAAAATGGCTTTAGAAAAGGTTCAAAACATGCTAAATAAAAGTGATGATATGTTGGGTGAAGAAATGGATCGCACTGAAACTTTGACTGAAAGTCATCAAAGACTTCAGTCCAAGCTTGACAAACTTCAAAGTCATCATAACACTCTCTTATCGGATCATGAGAAGCTTTCTTATGAATTTCTTCAAAGAAAGCAAGACCTTGAGAAGCTAAGAGTGAGTTATGAAGATCTTCAGAAGGAGCGCGATTCATTACTTGCTCAACAAATCAGCGCTTCTCAGGAAGAATTTGTTCCACCATGCTTGAAGTGCATTGAACGTGAATCTCCTAATTCTTCACCTGAATGTTCAAATGCTGCTAATGTTTCAAATTCTTCACATGCCTCTGCTATCACTAATTCCTCATCCGAGGACATTGCTAGTATCACTAACAATGCAGGGTTGAAGGAATTGTACACGATAGGCATGCACAAAAGCCTCAAAGGGCATCAGGCTCTTTGTGATGTGCTTAAAAAGCAGATCCTCAAGAGGAACCCTAGGAAAGAGGGTATCGACTTTGAGAGGAAACTCAATGCTGATGGTACATATTGGAAGCCTGAGCAGTACCCCAAAACTACATGGGTTGCTGCAAAGGGACCTCCAGTTGATCCATCTAACTTATCTGGATTTGCATGTGAATCTCCTCATTCTGATGATGAGTCAATTGACTCCAACTATAAGCTATTCAAAAATCAGAATGGTGAAGTATTTGCTAGATATGTTGGCACTAACTGCAGGAACGGCTCCCCTATGCAGAAAATCTGGGTTCCCAAAAGATGTCTTGAAAATCTTCAGGTGAATGTCATCATGACACCACCTGTGAAGAATAGGAACCCCAGATCAAATTCCTCATACGGACCAAATTCCTCATATGAACATCATCGTGCTAACCCGTCTGTTTCGCGGGGAAGATCTAAGGATTATGGATATATGCATTCTTCTTCAAATCATTATGTCCATAAGTCCTTGAAGAATTTCTCTACATACTCTTATGCTTACTCTAACCCCTCTTATGTGAAACGAAATGGACTGGCTTCTATGCCATCCTTCTCGTATGGAGCTCGCGGAATGATGAATTCTTTGCCACCCCTTCAGATGTGGGTGGTGAAGAAAAAGAACTAATCTCTTCTGCAGGGTCAGGTCTCCAGACGCACATAATCGTCTGAAGAATTTGTTGGAGACCCGAGCATGCCTGAAAGGACGCAGGCTAACCATGAAGAAATGAACTTTCATTTCTCACGTCCTCATATTGCGTTATTAGTTCTTTTACTTGATGAAATTGATCTGATGAATTGATGTCATATTCTTCACTGATGAAGTATATGAGTTTGTAAGCTGCACTAATTCATCTGCAGGATGATCAACCCAAAGCCACTGAGTGGGTCCTCGATAGTGGATGTACAAACCACATGACTGGTGACAAGAATCTATTGATGGATGCTCCATTATATCCGTCGCATCTGAAGCATATCATCTTTGCTGACAAAGGCAAAAGTCAGGTATTGGGTCTAGGTAAGGTTGCGATTACAAAGGATCGACACATGGACAAAGTCATGCTTGTTGAGTCCTTAGGATACAACCTTATGTCTGTCTCAATGCTTTGTGATCTTGATATGGTTGTTGTTTTTGGCAAGTACCGTTGTTGTGGTTATGGAAGCTGACAATTCCAAAGTCTTCGAAGGCTTTAGGAGAGGAGACCTATATATTGTTGATTTCTCTACAGGACCACAACTAGCCGTGTGCTTACTTGCAAAAACTTCAGAAGGCTGGCTCTGGCATCGATGACTTGGTCATGCAGGCATGAGGAATTTGCACATGCTTGCGAAGAAGAAGCATGTCATTGGCATCGAGAATGTCAAATTCCTCAAGGATCACCTATGAGGAGCCTATGAAGCTGGGAAGATGACCAAGGCCAAGCATCCAGCGAAGACTATCATGACCACCACTCGCTCATTTGAATTGCTTCACATGGATCTCTTTGGTCCTAATCATTATTCTGCTATTTCAAATGAAGCAACTCAATATGGCTTTGTTATTGTTGATGATTATTCTCGCTACACATGGGTACACCTTGTTACTTACAAACATGAAGTGCAGGAAGTCTTCAAACGATTTTCCTCGAGGGCTTCAACCAAGTTTGGTGTGAAGATCAAGCACATCAGAAGTGACAATGGCACTGAGTTCAAGAATTCTGGTCTCGATGACTATCTTGATGAACTTGGTATTACTCATGAGTTATCTGCTCCTTACACTCCTCAGCAGAATGGCGTCGTGGAGTGCAAGAACAGGACTCTTGCTGAGATGGCTCGCACTATGCTTGATGAATACAAAACGCCTCGTTGTTTCTGGACTGAGGCAATTGATACTGCGTGCCACATCATCAGCAGAGTATATCTTCACAAATTCTTCAAAAAGACTGCCTATGAACTCCTCACTGATAAGAAACCCAATGTAAGTTATTTCAAAGTCTTCAGTGCTAAATGTTGGATTAGAGATCCTCATCACAACTCAAAATTTGTACCGAAAGCACATGAAGGTTTTATGCTTGGTTACGGAAAGGACTCGCACACCTACAGAGTCTTCAACAACGTTCTTCACAAAGTTGTTGAAACTGTAGATGTGCGGTTCGATGAAACTAACGGCTCGCAAAGAGAGCACCTACCTACTGTGATAGATGAACCAGCACCTGAGGAAACTATCAAGTTCAAGGCTACTGAGGATGTCATTCCTACTGAAGAATCTACTGAAGAATTCATTCCAGAACATGAAGAACGTCGAGCTAATGCACCTGAAGAAAATGCTGAAGAAAATGGTGCTGAAGAAAACGCTGATCAAATTCTTCAACGACAACCAGCTCATCCTCGCATTGCAAAAGAAGTGCAAGTTGAAAAGATCATCAATGACATCAAAGCGCCAGGTCCTCTCACACACTCAAAAGCTTCACATTTGTCTAACTTTTGTGGGCAGTATGCTTTTGTCTCTATTACAGAGCCCACTAAGGTAGATGAAGCATTTCTGGAGCCTGAGTGGATTCAGGCCATGCAAGAGGAATTACATCAGTTCGAGCTTAACAATGTCTGGGAACTGGTCAAACGTCCAGATCCTCGCAAGCACAATATCATCGGCACAAAATGGATCTACCGCAACAAGCAAGATGAAAATGGCCTTGTGGTGAGGAATAAGGAACGGCTTGTAGCTCAAGGCTACACACAGGTTGAAGGAATTGATTTCGACGAAACTTTTGCACCTGTTGCTAGACTTGAGGCTATTCACATATTACTTGCTTATGCTAACCATCATGATATCACTTTGTATCAAATGGATGTGAAAAGTGCATTCCTCAATGGTAAGCCTGAGGAAGAAGTATATGTTGCTCAACCCCCAGGTTTTGAAGATCCAAAGAATCCTGACAAAGTCTTCAGACTCAACAAGGCCCTCTATGGCCTCAAGCAGGCCCCACGGGCCTGGTATGATACCTTGAAGGAACTCTTCATGAAGAAAGGCTTCAAACCCGGTTCACTCGACCCTACTCTTTTCACTAAATCTTATGATGGTGAATTGTTTGTGTGCCAAGTATATGTTGATGATATTATCTTTGGCTGTACTGACCAACGTTATAGTGATGAATTTGCCTATATGATGAGTGAAGCATATCAAATGTCTAGGATGGGAGAGTTGAAATTCTTCTTAGGTCTTCAAATTCATCAACAACACAATGGCATATTCATATCTCAGGAGAAATATCTCAAGGATGTACTGAGGAAATTCGGCATGCAAGATTGCAAAGGCGTCAAAATTCCTATGCCCACAAATGGCCATCTGTGCACCGATGAAAATGGTATTGACTTCGATCATAAGGTATACTGCTTCATGATAGGTTCCTTATTATACTTATGTGCATCTAGGCCAGATATAATGCTTAGTGTTTGTATGTGTGCCTGATTTCAAGCTGCACCGAAGGAATCACACCATAAGGCTGTGAAGCATATTCTTCGATATCTAGCTCACACACCAACACTTGGATTATGGTACCCCAAGGGCTCAGCTTTTGATCTTGTTGGATATTCCGACTCTGGCTATGCTAGTGATCGTGTGGATCGCAAGTCAACATCTGGTACATGTCATTTCCTCGGACGATCTTTGGTCTGTTGGTCCTCGAAGAAATAGAACTGTGTATCACTATCTACTGCTGAAGCTGAGTACATTGCCGCTGGTTCTTGTTGTGCCCAATTGCTATGGATGAAGCAAACTCTCAAGGACTACGGTGTCAACATGAATAATGTGCCTCTCATTTATGACAATGAGAGTGCCATCAAGATTGCTCACAACCCAGTTCAGCACTCGAAGACAAAGCACATTCAGATTCGTCATCATTTTCTTCGTGATCATGTGTTGAAGGGCGACATTTCTATTGAGCATGTGAAGACTGAAGAACAGCTAGCCGATATCTTCACAAAGCCCTTGGATGAGAAGAGATTTAGCAAGTTGCGGTGTGAGCTAAATATCCTAGAATCTTCGAATGTTCTGTGAAAAGGACACTTATCCTAACACTTATGCAAAATTGATGACTTAGATGTGCAACACATGAAGAAATGTTTTTCTTCAATCAATGAAGAATAACACTCTTAGTGTGAAGAAATTAACGAAGAATTTGATTCTCAGAACCCTACGATAATTGTATGCGGTGTCTGAAATCATCATTCTTATACGGTGGGTCACGCCACCACCAAAAGTTAAAATTCCTCAAATTATTCATATTCTTCAACCTTGCATAGTCTTCACTGGTTTCGTCGTTTTTCTTCATTGGCTATATATATACACACACACACATCTGGGCTATTCTGTTTCGCGTAACAGAATATTATTCTGTTACTCTCATTGTACTGATCGTTTGTTCGTAGTTGAACCGTCTATTATGTTGTGTTCAACCTTATATGTATTTTCTTCACGGAAGCTTTCTTCCCAAGTGCAGGGGCGCCCTCACCGTGGTTTTCTGGCATGCTCCCGTAGGTGCGGAGGACGCGGTGGTGATCTGCACCAGATTCCGCAGGTCCAACAATCCAACAGTCGAGCAGTGATGGAGGTATGGCTTGTTGAGATCACCGTCGGGTCCGCCGCCGTGCTCCCGCGGCCGCCCGTGGAGTTAGTCTTGGTCGACGATAGCACGGGGTGTCTTAAGGGTCGTCCTCGGAAATCACATGCCACCTAATTTGACCGGGGCAATAGTCACTTCAAAGATTGTTCATGTCAACTGGAGCTCGTCGCCGCTGTCATGGCCAGGTTGTTTGTCTGGTTATATGGAGCATCATTTTCAAATTCGTGGGGTCCAGCTTTGATTGAGTATGTGAGGAAGCTTTCAGCGTTGTTTTTTGGGTGCTGGCGTAGCCGGATGTTTGTTCCAAGATGTGAATCAATGGCGGCGGCATATGCACAATGGAAGCATGCGTCAGTTTTTTGCTACATGTGACCGGCGGCCATGTAAATACGACCCACACGACTCTGCAATCCCATTTGGGAGATGGTATTTTGATTCGGGCTTCCTTGTTTCTATTTCTTTTTGAACCGTTTTTTTTGTTTTTTAACTGATCCTGTTTTTTAATTCAAAAAGATTTTTAATTCGAACTGGTTATTGTTTTTAATCTGAACTGATTATTGTCTTTAATTCAAAACCAAATTTTAATCCAATTTGATTATTCCTTTTAATTTGAACTGATCATTTGTTTTCTTTTTCAATTCCAACTAATCATTGTTTTTACTTCAAACAAATTGTCTAATTCAAACTGATCATTTCTTTTATTTCGAACTGATCATTTTTTATTTCAAATGCTCATTGTTTTTTACTTCAAACCCATTTTTGAATTTGAACTAGTCAATTATTTTATTTCGCACTGATCGTTGTTTTTAATTCGTACTAATCAATGTTTTCATTTTTAATACAAACCATTTTTTCTTTCTTGCACAAACATCGAACCGTCATGTACACTTTTTATATAAGCTCAAAAAAAATTAGACATATGAATGAACATCCCCTATTTGTCAACTTTGAACTTTTTTAACAAGAAAATCTCTGAACTTGCCGTATCCTCAAGTTTGAACGTATGTAAATACTTTTTGCCAAATTGCTCCAGATTTCTGTATGATACTTTTTGCCAAATTGCTCCAGATTTCTGTATGATACGCACACAACCTCTATGAGCCAATGTACAAGTACATGTGAACTTCCCAGATTCGAGAATGCATACTTTGGTACATAGCGCACCATTAAATTGCTGCGCAATGACTAAAAATGCATAAAAACTGCCAAAGATGCATAGTGCACCATTGAGGTATTAACCATCATACTTTATTGATATATTACGGTGCATCTACATACCAAAGGTACGTGTACAACAAGAACCTGAAAAAAATCTAAATCCTTCTCATGCTTTTATACTTGTTATTCTCACATTTATCTGATCTTTCACATTACTTCTTCTTGTTCTACTAGTACCTCTCCCTGGCCTTCTTGATTCTGCACCCAGCAAGCCCAAGATGTCCATAAATAAAAAAACTGACAAACATTGCACAAAAAGATGTTGTTAATAGGGTTGCAAGAATGCTAAAAAATATAATATAAATAATGATGCTAGAATAGTAATTGTGTAACACCATCCGACAACTACAATTCATGAAGGAAATATATCAAAACATCCACCAAAGAGGTGCATGAATATTAGTTTCCCATGGAAATTACAAAAACTATACGCAGGTAGCCAGCTTTTGTCCTCTGTTTTTTTGCATACGCAAAGAATATGAAGTCTCAAAGGTTCTAGTTGTAAAACACACTCCAAAGCAAACATATTTTCCTATTCCATATTAAAATATAAACTGTTTGAGGATAACCCAACTTGGAAAGCTAGTCATCTTTTCCAAGGGACCTTCTGTAAGCAATAAGAAGAAAGTTCATGCCACAAATGGGGCCTTCTCTAAGCAGTAAGTAGAAAGCTCAGGTCACAAAGTTTACTCTTAGACATATACACAATAAAATAAAACAATGATCACTTGAACTAATTGGAGAATAACATGCGAGCTTATAACATTTGATCAGTTGAACTTATAGCAATAGAAATAAGAAATGTGTACGGCCTCCAACCTGTGGAAATTATAAGAAATTTGTAAATACTAGTACTGCAACCAACATTTATAAATATTAGTGAACTTGAACTTATGGTCTCTCGATATCTGAACTGATTGTGTTACAAGCACACACAAAAAATCCAATGAAGTTGATATCAGTACATGTTAAAAAGCTAATCAAGTTAATGTATATTAATTGTGAGAAGTTCAAAAAGAAACTTTTTAAAAGTTTGTACTGAAAAGATGTAGTACATGTTAAAAACTTATTAAGATGTATAGCAGAGAACCTACACTGCTAGTTTTGTTGAGAGATGACTGAGGGAAGTACATCCCCGTGGCAGATAGGTAATTTCAAGTTCTATATGAACCAACACTGCTGGATCTGTCGAGGAAGTACTGCCTCCAAAGCTTCTAGGCGCAGGACAAAACACGTCGTGTTTGCCCACCTGGGATCCGTACATCGACGCATCGTGTACTCAGAAACTTTCTTGTCTGCGGCATCACATAAGAAATCAAGCAGGGCAATGAGGAAACTGCAAGCCCACTGCAAAGATGCAGGAGCTACATCAACATCAGCATCAGCAGAGGGATGGCAAGAGGGACCACCGCAGAGCGTCCAAGAGGTCTGCTGCCCACCGGACGGAGAAGGCGGCAGACCAGACGGCCCATCGGAGAGCGGCCGAGGCGCCTCCCCGCCGGATGGAGTGAAACACCAAACACTCACCTCTTATCTCTGAATGATAACCAGAATAGCTAATACTAAACAATTACTAAGAATGACATAGGAACAAGACATACTGAAGAAGAAAATGAGACTGAAGACTGAGAAACTAATGAAGATCCAAAGTAGTATATTTATCTATCATAAGAAGACAGAATTACACACTGATGAAAAATTATATCATGAACTGATACACATAGTATAGATATAATTTTCTTTGGACAAGTAAAAAGAAATCTCCAGCCAACCATTGTATTGCAGAGACTAATTAAGCTTTGTTTTTTGGCCATCCAGCAACAACATTCTTACACACATGGTGCACACAAACTGTCATTGCGCAAATGCGCAACAAGAAACTACAATTAATTAGCCTCTGATGCTCTGTTTCAGCTACACTGCAACAATTCATTGTTTTCTATGTATACCACCATCAACCGTGGCACTGACACTTAGCATCTAAAAACACATAGTGGAATGTTCAACAAACAACTAGTAAAACTGCGGGTAGAAGCAGGCACCTATGCATCAGCACTGCAGCATGGGCCTATGGATTACCGCTTTCCTAGATTTTCAACATATAATTTTTCTCTTCATGAACTTACCCATGTTTTCTAAGCAAGATATGCACTCCCCAAAACAGAGTGTACTTACTAAGAATCAGTAATTGAACTTCAAGCATTTTTTGTGTGTAAAATATACTTTTTTTAACCGAAGTGAACCCTAGTTTGTAGGCGAAAGTTTCCATGTAGATGTACAGACTTGAAAAGGCTATGATGACAGAAGTGCTGTATAAACCTCCACAAACAACAAGAATCTTTTTTGCCAAATGAATCATACAAAATATTAACCAAAAATCATTTGTATACACATTATGCAGATATCTCATAAGCCATTTTGTGTACAACATCATTATCAAGCACAAGTGCTATAGGAAGAAGATTGAAACACAAAATAAATTGGACTTACCAATGGCAAGTCGATGAACTCAAAAGCATTTAGAAGATGAATTTGTGAATCTGGCTTTTGGATGCATCCTGCAAGAAAATAAGAACAAATATGAGACATGAGGTTTGCTAGGGGGCTGCTGGTGGAAAGTGTAGTCCAGCGAAAGAATAGCGTAGCCTCGTAAAGACGGTTGGCGCAGACGCATCCGGAGAGGGAACCGAAGCCATGCTGCAGGGAGGCCGGCGGCGGCACTCGAGACAGAGAAACCAACCAAGGTCCACGCGACGTTGGAGGTTGCGGATCCCAGGCGCGCGACAGCGGGTGGAGGTCGGAGCCGGTGGATGCTCGAGCATGGCAAAATCCTTGAACTTGGCGTACACCAGTAGTAGCACTTACTGATTCTCTGCCACCTAAAATTCAAAACACATGGAAAATAAGAATTGCACTGATCCAAAATTAGATTTTGAACTGAGTGTGTCACTTGTGTTTGATCATTCCTTGTGAATATTCCATCAAACAGGTTTGTTGTCACTTGATGCAACAACTCAAAACAAGCATGCAGAAAGCTATACTTCTTTTTTTCCAGCTATTTATGAACTGAGCGGTGCATTTTTCCCTCTCAACATCTGAAAAATTCCAATTGGTTGACGGCACCTATATTTTGAACTCTGAACTACTATTGTAACTATATTTTGAATTGTTTTAGTTACTGAAGTGTTTGTGGTCTAGGCCCTAAACCACAGTATGTGTTTCTATTTTTGTTTAATGAACTGCAGATTTTTTCATACCGAACTGCTACTGCAGTGTATACATATCTAAGTGAATTATTTTCCATCAACTAACTGATTTCACTTTTTATGTTGAACTGCCACAAATCTATTTTTGCTAGCAACTGAAAAAGCCTACAAAGGTGTACACAGTTATAGCAAATCCTATGAGAGGCAATTGATCATTCCCATTTTCCATGATACGGTGTGTTAACATGTGCATAGGAAAACCACCGCTGCATAATGAGCAATTGATCAATTTCTCCTTTTTGCTCACTTCTTTGTCCTTGCCTCAAGCAAAACCAGATTTTACATTAGCTACAAACGAACATGAACACATAAAAACTAGTAGGCGAGTGCACTGAGACATTTTAGCAAACACATGGCATGCGCTCAGCAAAAGCTTATGCAGTGAAGAACAAAGAGAGGGGCGGTGGGCAGGGACATGTGCACCAGCTGGAGTAGGGGACGCATATGGGAGCCCAAGGTGCGGGCGGAAGGTGGCTCGACACAGTCGGCCTGGGAGCTGCGACGGGTGAACGTCCTGGGGCGGCCGGGTTGGACTGCTGGTCGCAGTGGCGGCGAACCCAATGCCCTGGCCACACCAAAATGAGAGGCAACCAGAAGGAGGTGGAGGGGTGTGTCCACGGCGGAGAGATTGAACGGACTATGGTTGCAACGTTGAACTTCCTGCACATGGTGGTAGAGCAGTAGCAGTGCATGAATCTGGTGCAGGGCGACAGCCGCGGCGCCGGTTGTGTTGCGGGGCGGCGGCGGGATCTGGGAAGGAGGCGGCGTTCGGCGGGTCAGGGAAAGGATACGACGACCGGCGATGCGGGGGAGGAGGTGGCCGGCACGGGGGAAGGAGGAGGGTGGCGCACGGTGGGGAGAGGCGGTCGGCACGGGGGAAGGAGGGGCCGGCACGCGGGGCAGGGAGGTGGACTACGCGGGGAAGGAGGGGCGGCGCGTGGGGCAGCGAGACGGTCGACACAGGGAAGTAAGGGGCCGGCGCGCGGTGAGGGATGCGGCCGGCGCGGTGGAAGGAGGCGGCGACGATGGTCAGTTGGTCACAGTGGAGTGGGTGCGGGAGTTAAGGGGTGTCCTTTTTTCCTCGAGTGGTACCGGTTCGGGCTGCTCTGCTCAATTTGGGAATATGCGGATCATCGCGTCCTATATAGCGCTGAGGGTAACAGAATATTATATATACCCAAATTCTATATTCCTTTTCTGTACTTCTGGGAGTATGTATTCTCATTCTCAATATACCTCATATCCGCATTAATTATACCTTTTTATTATTTTCAATATACTTCATTAAATATTCTAAGATATCCCAATACGAGTTTTATTGAAAAAATATCATCTGCGATGTACTTTTTGTAATATACCTTTTTCACGTACAAACACATCAGTATATATATAAACATTTAAAAATATGTAAACTCACATGAATTTTTTCATGAAAATCATTTTAGGGTATCTAATAATTAGTAATGAAGTATATTAAAAATAATAAAGTGGTATAAAAGATTTATCTATGTGGTATATGAGAAGCGGGAGTATGTACTCCCAGGAGTACACAACCATTTTTCTATATATATATATATATATATATATGAGTTTATGTCCTCTACAACATTCACTTATTGCTATTTCTTCAAGTTGGTTTTCTGCTAAGTGAATGTGATCGGACCCTTCCCCTCTATGCTATACTCAACCCAATCTGTTCACAAATTCTTCATGTGCAATCTATTTGAAACTCGTTCAAAATCTTTACTGTGTCCTTGTCAGCTGAAGAAATTGCGAACGGAACTTTAAAACCTATCTTATCGAAATTTTCGGTCTTGCCACTCAAACCGTTCCGCATCCCATGATACACTTATCCACTCACCCACGATCTAACACGATCTCCACCTCTCACTACGTGGGTGACACATGTCATGCAAATGAGAAGGGTCAGGGGCACGTTCGTCCAATTTCTTCGGGCGAGGAGTTTTTCACCGTGGCTATAAATACCCCTCCTTCCCTCCTTCACTTATTTTACTCCGCGCAACCTCTCTCTCCAGCTCGAGCTTCTCAAACCCTAGCGTCGTCGCTACCTCATCGCCGCCGGTGAGGAAGAGCTTCACTGCCTCGACCTCGTCGCCGACGTACTCGCGCCGACCGCGGACATCTTTACTCTGCCGCCGCCGTAGCCGTCTTCCTCCGCCAAGTTAGGGCGTGGAAAATCTGCACAGACGAACTTCACATCTCCTCACTCCAGTTCGTCGTGTTCTTCGTCCAGGGTAATTAAAAGTTACTTTTACTGCCTTCGTTGATTCGAATGATTATCTACAAAATCTTCAAAAGTGTTTTTCTTCATATCTTCACACACTGAACACCTCACAAAGTCATATGTTCTTGATTCGTTTCTCTAAGCATCATTTTTCTTCAAGATTCCTCAATTGTGTGGATCATCGATCTATACAACTCTGGAACCTAAGACAAATAATGCTTAGTGAAAATCTTCAAGACTCATCCGGTCAAATTCCTCAAACTTGTTCTTTTTGAAAAACCTTCTGAGAACGCATATGACCTCTCCAAATTTCTCGCAACTATACTCTGTTCACAGTTACACATGTCAGCTGCTGAATCACTAGGTTCTCATCAACTTAACTCATTTGCAGCGTTCCTCGAAGAAAAGTTGCATACTTCTTCAGAAAATTCGATTGTTCAAATTCCTCAACTGAAGAAAATGGCTGATGGTAAAAGGCCACAGAAGGGAGGAAAGAGGCCTGAGGTAAATACAACGTTTGAGATCCCTGATGACATATATGCTGGGTACTGCACACCTACTGAGGAAACCAAGAATGAGCGCAAAGTGCGCATTCAGAAGATAGAGAGGAGATGGGAAATTGAATGGAGGGAGTACAGATGTGTCACTCCTAAGTATATGAAGAAATTCGCACTCAATCCTCCATGCCCAAGAGCACCACTGGCACCTGGCCAAATTGTTGATCCCACCAGACTCAAGCGAGGTGAGGACTATCCTGATGAATGGGCCAAGCGCCAAGGCAAGTTGGCTAAGCAAGCCAAAGAAGCAGCGAGGAAATTCAATGAAGACTCTACCGCTGCTGCTGCCTCGACTGAGGTCTTTGCTGTCAAACCAAAGAAGGCTATGTCAAAGAAGGTTGCGCGCAATCCAAGTGCTTCATCAGCAATGCCCTCATGGCCAGAATCATCAAAGCCCTCACGGCCAATTCCTCATGCTGCTCCTGTTCCTCCAAAGTCCTCAGCTCCTCCGCCAAAGCCTTCAGCTGTTTCGACCAAATCCTCAGCACCTGTGCATCTCGCTTCGTGCCAAAGGACTGCCGGCATCTCCATTGCCTCAGGTGTCTCAGCTAGTTCCTCAGCTGCACCAAGTTCCTCAGCTGGCCCCTCACTACTGAAGACAAAGGCCACTGCTGGACGAGGTCCACGCCCAAGTCCTCAAAAGAAGCAAGTCGCTTTCCAAGTGCCGTCTGATGAAGACGAAGCTGGTGATGATGAACTTGCAGAAATCATCAGAGACAGGCAAGTCAGGGCCGCTAGAGCCAAAGGATCAGAGGTGCCACTGCTTTTGGATCCCAAACTGATCCTCGACTACATTGATGATTGGCACAAGGACCCCAACACTCCCTTGCCTGACTTCAAGCTGACTCCTGGCCAGAGTCACATGCTGACCCACTTCATTCAAAAAGAAAAGTGGAAATTTGAGAAGGCCAGGAAGATCAAGAAAGCGCAGTACAAGAAAGAGCGCTATCTGAAGTAAAATGTTGTCTCTATGACAACTGAAGAACTTGTCACTACTCAGACTGAGATTAAGAAACTCAGTGATGACTTTGACGCATATCGCGCTGATTGGCTTGGAGCCAAGGTTCGTTTTGTGAAACTTGCGGATAACTTCACTTCAAATGTTGTAGCCCCAACGCAATAGGAAATTCCTCAGGCTGAAGCATCTGCTCAGCCTACTGAAGAAAATGCCAGCATCGCTGATGACAATCAGGCTGCTGAAGATAATGTGAGTTCCAGGGCTGATGACTGCATTCCAGCCGCTGAAGAAATTGCCAGGGCACCCACTAGTGGTGTGCCTGAAGAAACTGAAGAACTCAGGGCAACTACATCAGTTGTGACTGAAGAAAATCAACCAGATTCCTCAACTGCTCCTGCACCAACTTCAACTCCAACCCTTCCATCTGCATCAGATGCGAAGAAGACCAAAACTGCAGAGCATGCTGCAGTGAAGAAAAGGAAAGAATCAGCTGCTTCAGATTCTTCAGCTCTGAAGAAAATAAAGCCTATGACAAGCTCATTTGCAAAACCGATTGATGTTGTTCCCATCTCAACCAGGACATCAAATGACCTTGTTCCTTTTGATGAAGAATATGTGATCCCCAGCGGATCTGATGAAGAAACTCCTTCTGCTGCTTCGTCTAAACTATTGGATGAAGAAATTGAAGTGGATACGATCCCTTCAACACCTATCATCTCCTCGCCTATGCCTCAGTTCACAGCTGAAGAGGCTGGCGTTGAAGAAATGGAAGATGAAGATGTGGACATTTGCTGCTCCACACCCGTAATCAGTGATGAATTCTGGGAAAGTCAGCATCCAAACTCTCCAATGTTCACCCCTCTACAGCAAATTCCTCATTCCCCCACACAAACTGTTCACCTGGGCTCTGAAGAAACTCATCCCACTGCATCTGTCCATGAGGAAATTCCAGCCACTAGCGCTGATGAAACTGCTGCTGCTGAACAACCAACTACGCAGACTGCCACTGAGGAGGAACCGAAAATTCCTCAGCCTGAAGAACCTGCGATTGAGATTCCTGAGGTTGTGATGCAACTCACTGACACTCCTCTGCCGAAGCCAAAGGAACCATTCTCACGCAAGCAAAAGTTCAAGGCTGATGATTTCTTTGGCGAGAACGTATTCTTTGAAGATTACAACCCATATGACTCTACTCGCATTAGGAAGAGGCGTTTCTGGACTGCCAGTCAAGCCAATTTCTATTCCTCAGTGATGTTCAACAAGGAGAAGATTTTATACCATGAGCATATTCCTCACGTGGATATGGAATCTCTGCCGTGCTTCGCACCAGTCCTCAGTGTTCTTCACGACGCTGGACTGCTCAACTTTTGCTCTGACATCTGCGATTGGAATGAAGAACTGATTCTTCAATTCTATGCAACACTGCACGTCACCGGAGATGCTGAAGATGTGAATTCATGGGTGCTGGACTGGATGTCTGAAAACACTCACTACACTGCACCATCCTCTGAATTGCTTCGTGCTCTACCACTCAATTCTCCCCTTGAAGAAGCTCGCTGCATCTACAGTGAACCTGAGCTCACACATCATTACATGCAGGTGCTGATGAAACCTTTGAAGCCAGGTCAAGCACCAAGAACCAAATTCCTCGTGAAGGAATTGCTATACGTGCCCAGAACTGTGTATCGTATTCTTACGAGGACAATCAGTCCTATCAAAGGCCACGACTCATCTGATGAGGAAATTGTTGGCATCATGAAGAATCTGGTATTCAACATCGTTCATGGCATTCCTGTCAATTATCATGATTTCTTCATGAGGACTATGCCAATGTTGCATTGTCTTCGTTTGAGCTGAAGCCTTATGCACCTTGGATTATGAGATTCCTCAGGACAAGGTCTTCACTCAACTACAAAGCTGATTTCCAGAATCACCTCAGCTACTTGCCCCCAATTGAAGTCCTCAAGCAGACATATTCCTCAGTTGATGGAAAGGGCAAGGCACCAGCTGTAATAGATGAAGGCATTCGTCCATTGGACGGTCAGTTTTGCAAAGCTGCATCTTATTCCACCAATGATGACTCTGCCACACATGACTCTGCCAATGCACCGAAGTCCACTCCTCAAGCCACTGCTCCGCGCGTGATGACTGACCATGAACTTCTGCTTAGTCTTCACCAGAAGGTGGATCGAAATCACAAATGGGTTAAGCGTCAGTTTGGTTCACTTCTTCACAACATGACTGCCACACACAATGCAGTGAATAAAAACCACTACTACCTCCATCAAGTCTTTGGTCGCACCTGGGCAATCCTGTCACATCTATATGGTGAAGAAGATCTAAAGAACATGGGTCTCAAAGAAGATTTTGACTGGTCTGCACCTCCACCGAAGAAATTCAAGAAGGTCCAAGTTCCTTCTCTGGTGGCCAGCTCATTTTCTACATCACGCAACACTGATGAACATGAAGATTTGGACGACACTGTGGCAGGCCCTACATCAACAAACGACCCCAACAACGCTGGCGCTCCTTCATCAACATGATTATCTTCAGGGGCGTTAGTCCTCATTTTCGATCCTTTTGGTCATTCGATGACAAAAGGGGAGAAATATGAGTTAGTCTTCAAGCGGGTCTACTATATGGGCGTTTTTTTGCTAAGTTACAACTCTCGTTCTTCTAAAACTTTATTGGATTGAGTTGTAATCTTAAACCTGATGGTGCTCTGATACTCTTGATGCACAATTCTGCATGCTTATTCCTCGTTAAATATTATTGCACGCATGCTGAATTTCATCAGGCACCATATTTCATCATGCATTTCAAATTCTTCATTTTATATGTTAAATGCGTGTATGAATTACAAGATATAGGGGGAGATCTCCATGATTCAACTCTTCAAGTGTGCATTGCTTCAAAAGCAAATTCCTCACTATGCACATCTTCAGGGGGAGTTCTTCTATATCTTGTAATCAAATTCCTCAATATCAGTAGTTACACTTCATATGTTTATCCCCGTTGAAAACTTAACCTATATTGTCATCAATCACCAAAAAGGGGGAGATTGTAAGTGCATCTAGTGCCCCTTAGTGATTTTGGTGTATTGAAGACTTATAGGTTAAGGGACTAATGTGTGTGTGAGTGTACACAGGTCTATAAGTCTATGAGGAGTTTGATATTTAAAGGAAAAGTCGACCCCTAAAAATGAATATCTTCAACTGAAGACTTTGGTATTCTGAAGACATTCTGAAGACTTTGAAAGTGAAGAAATTGGTGTGACCTTGAAGACTTGGTATTCTTTCGAGGAACATGAAGCGAGAATACTTTTGTTTTCGTAGTTTCATTTTCTCTTTATTGAGTCATAGGAAACACCGTACTGTTAAAGGGGGTCGAGGAAATACTAAGGAAAAATTTCCATGTGATGCTCAACTCAAAATCCTACACCTACCAATCCCTTCGAGTGAAGCATCGGAAATCTCTTACAGATCAGTCAATTTCTTCAGTGACAGAGACGAAATTCTTCTAGTCTCTGAGGAATTTGTCCTGACTGAGGAGTTAGGATTTCGCCAGTGCGGATTGCCTACACAGTGAGGAACATGATAGCCCTGAGGATTTTTCTACTCAAAATTCCGACCGTCGCTGTGCTATGCGCCAGCTGTCCCAAAATATCTATCCACCTAACGGTCATTTCATTGAAGGGCATTTATGTCTTATCATGTCGGGCTGCTCCCAGGCTATAAATAGCCGCCCCCTACAACCACTAGCTGGTTGGCTGCTCCGAGAGAAACTGACACTTGTCATTTGAGAGCAACCCATCCTCTGAGGACTTTGAGCGAAAATCATCAAGTGAGGAAAAACCAAAAACCCAAAACCCAAACACCTACAAACCCCAAGTGATTGAGTATCACTAAAGAGATTGATCCTGAGTGGATCCAACGCTTGTTACCTTTGAAGACTGTGCTTCTTCCAGACGGTTAGGCGTAATGGTCTAGAGCATCCAAGAGGAATTGTGGATCGCCGAGTGACCAAGTTTGTGAAGGTTTGGAAGTCGCCTGAAGACTTACCACGAATGATTGGACGAGGTCTGTGTGACCTTAGTTCAAGGAGAATACGGTGAGGACTGGATGTCTTGGACTAAGTGTCCTTGACTGGGTGTCCGGGACTGTGTGTCCTCGAGTTTAAATACTCAGCCGCTCCAACCAGACGTACAACTGAGACAGTAGTTGGAACTGGTCTACCAAATCATTGTCTTCACCGAGCTTACTGGTTCTATTTCCTCAACTCTTTCATTTCCTCATAACTGTGCTGTGTGTTTGTTCATATCTGTGTTTGAAGACTTTGACTGAAGACTTTCTCAATTTCCTCAGTTCAATTTCTTCAGTCTATTTGTCTTCGTCCTGTGTTATCCTGTGATTACGCTTCCTGTACTCTGTGCCTGTCTTCATTTCATCATGATGACTATGCTTGTATTCTGTTATGTTTACTTTTGAGTACTTATTCCGCTGCTAGTAGTTCTTCGCTAAGGAATTTCCTCACCGGCAAATTCCTCAGTGAAGAATTTCGTAAAAATCGCCTATTCACCCCCCTCTAGTCGATATAACGCACTTTCACCGCCGCCGAGCATGGGGGAGTCGCCACCGCCGCAAGCAGACCTCGTCCATGTATGCACCCCTCTCCTTCCCCCCTCCTCTTCCCCCTCTCCTCTCTGTTGATGTCAATGATTTGATGTAGATTTGTTAGGAGAATCTCCACACACACATAGAGGGATTTGATGTAGGTTTGTTGTAAGCTTGGAAAAATCTCTTGGAAATGTCATTGATGAATTTGGTAGAAATTGTGAAGAGAATTTCTGTTGATGAAATTATTAGGAGAATTGTTGTTGATGAAATTTTTAAGAATTCTTTTGGAATTCAGTCAATTGTTACTGGTAAATTATGTTGTTAGCAATCAATAGAACAGAGCTCGAGTTGGTCTTTCCCTGAAATAGGATCCTGGGGTTGATGTAGATTTGATGTTACACCTCTGAAATTTCAGCCTCAAATCTGTGAAAGGACTTGAATATTGATGTAGATTAGATGTAAACTAGGAAAACTCTCATTGATGTAGATTTGATGCAATCTTGGAAATGGCATTCATGTAAATTGACAGTGGTGTTATTGTTGGTGGTTTAACCAAAATAGTTCTTAGTGGCAGCATATATTGTTATTGTTGGTTGTTTAACCACCTCTGTTTTTTGTGAACCATCATGTTTTAGTTAGCTTTTCTTTTCTCCCATGTGAAACCTGTATTTCCATTTGAACTACCTTTTATTGCTCCCATGTGAAATCAGTAAACCATGTGAACTGGACTAAAGTAGTGAGAAATTGGAAATAGCTGAATGTTGTGCTTAGGCAGTTAGCATATAAAGTTGGGTGCCTACCTTATTTTATGGAATTTTAGCTTCCATTACTTTCATTAATTAATGTTGATGCACTTAAATTGATTTGCTAAGTTGCAACAATTTGTTGTCTTTGGCAGATGGACAGAAGCTGGATTAGAAAAGGAGTTAGAAAGTTTTCGAAAGAACATATGAAAGGAGTTGATGATTTCATGGCATTTGTTCGGGAGAATTTTGCCAACGATGCTCACATTCTTTGCCCATGCTGCGAATGCCTCAACCGTCCAAGAATGGCTCAAGGAAGAGTGGAAGATCATCTGCTTCTTAATGGGATGTCCAACACATATGATAGATGGATATATCATGGAGAACCTTTAGACAGTCAACCTCAACATTTTGAAGATGATACAGAGGCCCCTCATATGATGGGTGGTGGTGATGCTGGCATTGATTTCATGGAAAAGGTTTTGCGAGATAATGCTGTTTTGGAGGAAGAGGATGGGCATGAAGATGATAGGATTCCTGACCTATTGAAGGATTTGTACGATGCTGAAGATCGTGCTGATGGACAGAAGTCGTTGTTTGCTGAGGTGTTAGAGGAGGCGAAGCGCGCAGCTCATGAAGGGGGTAAATTTTCAAGATTTACCTTCACCGTGAAGTTACTCCACATCAAGTCTTTCTAATGGATTAGCAATGCCACATTCAACGCAATACTCCGTCTTTTGAGCTTGCAATTCCCTGATAGTTGTGTTACCAGATCTTATGATGAAGCATTGAGCATAATCCGCAGGCTGGGGTTAGGTTATGTGTCAATACATGTGTGCCCAAATAACTGTGTCTTGTTTCAGAAGGATTTAGCAAAGCATGACAACTGTCCAAAATGCAATGCATCTAGGTGGAAAGATGACGATGGGAAGAAGTCAATACCGGAGAAGGTACTGAGGCACTTTCCCTTGATACCAAGGCTGCAGCGGATGTTCATCTTGAAGAAATCATCGCGTGAGGTACAGTGGCACAAGATGAAGCGGCAACCTGTGGACAATGAGCTGAGCCATCCAGCGGACGGAGAGGCATGGAAAGAGTTTGACCGTATACATTTAGATTTTGCTGCAGATCCAAGGAACATAAAACTTGACATTGCCACAGATGGGTTTAATCCGTTTGGGAACATGAGCACGTCTTATAGCATGTGGCCAGTTTTTGTGGTGCCGTACAACCTACCACCATGGGCATGCATGGATCAGTCCAACTTCATGATGTCATTGCTTATCCCGGGTCCAGAGTCTCCAGGAAAGGATTTTGATGTCTTTATGGAGCCCCTCGTAGAAGAACTGCTCCAGCTCTGGACTGGTGTACCTACATACGATGCCTTGAGTCCTGAAGAAAAGTTCAATCTACGTGCTGCAATCATATGGTCCATCCATGATTTCCCGGCTCTGCACACTCTATCTGGGAGGATCACAGCGGGTTATAAGGCTTGTTTCCATTGTGACAAAGACCCTTGCTCAAAGAGAATAAGGAGCAAGATCTGCTATATTGGGCACCGCCGCTTTCTTCCCTGAAACCATCGCTGGCGAAGAAGCAAAGATTTTAATGGTGAGAATGAAACCCGTGACAAGCCAGCTGAATTCACTAAAGAAGAGCTCGAGCAGCAACTTGAAAAGGTGAAAGATGTGAGACCAGGAAAGCTGGCGAAGAAAATAAAGCGTGAGGAAGGTCAATGTTGGGACCGGAGGTCTTGTTTGTGGGACCTACCATACTGGGCTGATATGAAATTAAGGCATAATCTCGATGTAATGCACATTGAGAAAAACATATGCGAGAATATGCTAGGGACATTTCTGAACATTGAAGGGAAGACAAAGGACACGGTTAGTTCTAGGCTTGATTTTGAGGACATGGGCATAAGAGAAGATTTGCATCTACGGCACAATGAAGATGAAGATTCATTTGAAATGCCACGAGCATGGTATACAATGAGTAAAGAACAAAAGCTTGCATTCTGTGAATTCCTAAGAGCGGTGAAATTTCCAGATGGTTATGCTGCTAACCTAGCAAAGTGTGTTACTTCTGATGGATTCAAGATTTCAGTACTAAAAACCCATGATTTTCACATCCTCCTCCAAAGGATTTTACCAGCGGGCCTCTGAGGAATCATGGACAAGGATATATATGAAGCGGTTGCTGAGCTGGGAAATTTCTTTAGAGAACTGTGCTACAAAACACTCAAGTTAACTGTCCTGGAAAGACTTGAAAAAGAAATCCCAATTATTCTTTGCAAGCTCGAGAAGATTTTCCCTGCAGCTTTCTTCACCGTGATGGTCCATTTGGCGGTGCACTTACCAAAAGAGGCAATGCTTAGAGGCCCTATGCAATACGTGGATGTACCCAATCGAAAGAAGGCTGCTTACTTGTAAGCGTTATGTGCGAAACACGGCAAGACCTGAAGGTTCTATTGCTGAAGCATATGTCGTTGACAAGTGCTTGACTTTTTGCTCTAGATACTTTGGTGATGTGGAAACAAGATGGAACCGACCGAGCAGAAATAGAGAGCGGTCTGATTCGCAAAGTGGTGATGTCTCTGTTTTCAACCATGGTGTGAACTTTCTTGGAGCCTCACAATACTTGGAGGCTGGTGATGAGTAGGACAAGATGGTTTGGTTTGTGCTCAGCAATTGCGCCGAGGTTCTACCATATATCGAGTACGTTATATCTTGTGCACTCATTATATTTTTTTTTGCTTGGGTTGGCACCAGCCTAATGTTTTAATTCACATGTTTTGTTGGCATTGCAGGAAATGCAAGGAAGAGTTAAATCAGGAAGAAAGCAATATCCATGTTGATAAAAGGGTTGCCAAGGGGTTTGCTAAGTGGTTTAAGAATCATGTGAGATCTTTAGCCACATGTTTTATGTTTTTTGCGTTATTAACCAATTGTTAAATACCATTGTTTTCTAAATGGTTTATTTGTGCAGATTGGAAAGTTGCATGAGGAGAAGAAGGTCAGTGATGATCTATTTGCTTTGGCATGTTTACCGGATAAGCGAGTGAGAGTGTATTCAGCATGCATTGCCGACGGTGTCTGGTACCACATCGTTGACCGCGAGGAAAAAGGAAGACATAGAATAGTGGAATCGTCACTGAGGGGTCACATGATGGTGAGATCATTGACTTCTATGGTCAGTTGAGAAGCATCGTAGAGTTGCAGTACAACTCTAGTGGAGGCATCCATCGCTCGGTAGTCTTATTTCGCTGTGACTAGTTTGAGCTTGGTAGCAAGAAGAAGAGAGACTCTTTTGTCAAATATGATGGCCACTTCAAAAGCATCAGCACTGCAAGGTGCTGGTATAAGAGTGATCCCTTTATTCTAACAATACAAGCAACAATGGTGTTTTATCTGCCAGCCACTCTTTTGCACGGAAAATGGTGAGTTGTGTAAAACTTTCAGCATAGACACTTGTGGAGTGTGACTGAAACTGAAGTGGAAAAGGGCCCCGATGATGGTGGACTAACATACCAAGATGATGACTCTACGGAAGTTCCGTTGCAAGCTGATGATGACTCTATGGAAGTTCCGGTGCAAAGCAGAGTGCAAAGGGACCGGGAACGTGTGATCGTTGGTGCTGCAACAGTTGAAGGCATCAAGAAAAGAAGAAAGGTGGTAGCGGATGGACATGAGAGTGAGGATGAGGAAGACCGGACTGATCATACTATGCTGCAATATTGTAGTGATGATGAGGAAAACAGGAGTGGGCATAGAGTTCCTTGTTTTCGTATCGACGACGATGAGTAGCGAATGGACATGAAGGTTATACTATTACTGCATGTTCCTTGTTTTGATTGGTGATCAACCTTCTCTGTAGTTTTTGTTGATGTGATCCTGATGTAGTTTTTCTACTACAATTCTCTCCAGGTAGCAAAATGCATGAGACTTTGGTGATGAAGAGGCAGATGGTGAAGATACAATGCAAAATCATGTAGTTTTGGTGCCATTTTGGCTGATGGTGAAGATACAATGCATTAAAACTCTGGTGCCATTTTGGCTGATACTTTGGTGCCATTTTGGTGGCATTTTTTGCTGTTTTGGCTGATGTTGTTTTGGTGCTGTTTTGGTGCCATTTTGGATGGCTGCAGTGACTGTTTTGGTGCTGTTTTAATGCTTGAAGATTGATCTCTTAATATGGTTGCGGTGATCATTAATTTTAGAGAAAAATATGGCTGCTATTTTTTGTTTTGTTTTAGAAACAGGAGAAACCAAAGGGCCACGTCTCCCCTCCAGAGTTTTCGAGGGCCAAAGAGCAGGACGTTTGAGTTTTCGAGGCAACTCCCCACGTCTCCCCTCCACTGGCAACTCCCCACGACGCAGAGGGGGTTTTCTTCCAGTCCAGGTAACTCCCCTCCTATTCCATTGCCGCTCCATCTTCCTCCCTCTGCCTCCCTCCTCATTCCATTGCAGCTCCATCTTCCTCCCTCTACCTCCCTCTGCCTCCACCATCAAGCAACTCCCCTTTGCCTCCACCATCGCTGGCCAGGAGGGTAATGGCGGAGGAATCATGGAGCAACTCCCCTCCATCTGCCAAGAGAATGGCGGAGGCATCGTGGAGCAACTCCCCTCCGTCTGCCAAGCATCACCGTGGTGAGGCGTCTGTCAAGGAGCCGCTGGTGGTCGACGACGATGTTCCGGTCCCCGGGCAGAAGCAGGACTACACCGTGGCGCTCAAGGTTGATATCCACCTGAAGGAGAAGCTGGATGTCGTATGCACCAGCAATCCAGACGAAGCCGACAAGAGGATCCGCGAGATCAGGAGGAGGCTCGGCGGCATGCTTTCTCGGTTGATCGGCCTTGATGTCGAGTATACCAGGGAAGACGAACCTCCGCAAATGGCTGCAGTTCTGCAATTATGCGTGGAGGATCTCGTCCTGGTATACCACATCACCGTGGCAACCAAATGGTAAAAACATCTAGTTTTGAAGTTTCTGAAGTTCTGAAGTTTCTGTCTAATTAGTAGTTTCTGAAGTAGATGCAATAGTTCTGAAGTTCTGAAGTAGATGCAATAATAGTTTTGAAGTTCTGAAGTTCTGAAGTTTCTGTCTAATTAGTAGTTCTGAAGTTTCTGAAGTAGATGCAATAGTTCTAAAGTTCTGAAGTAGATGCAATACTAGTTCTGAAGTTCTGAAGTTTGTGAACTGGCTGTACAAGTGTAGTTTTTGAAGTAGATGAATTTGATGCACCAGATTAATTTGATGCAGGCCCAAGGAACTCCGCCCGCTCCTGCAGGAGAAGAAGTTGTACACCTTTGTTGGCTTCTCCATTGGAGGTGACAAGGAGAAGATGAAGTTGTCTGGTTTGGAGATCAACCCGACAAGTTTGTCGACTTGCAGCGCAAATGGAGAGTTCCAGACAAAGGAAAGAAGTGGCAGTCTTTGGCTGAGTTTGTAGCCAGCCTCATCCACGCATCCTACAAGGAAATGAAGCATAAGATCAACAAGAAATTGGACCACAAACTATGGGGGATCAGCCCACTGCCAAACAACCTCATCGAGTACGCAGCGAAAGATGCGTACGTCACCTACGAGGCATGGAAGAAAATCGAAACCATCAAAGAAGGTTTGAAGCAATGGAAAGAGGCGGAGGATCATTGGGATGACCCCTACTACTGGGGATATTGAGTTGTTTGTGGTATTATGTGTCTTAGTTTGTAGTTATGTGGTTGAACAAGTTTGCTTTTGTTATGTGGAACAAGTTTGCTTTTGTAATGATGAACAAGTTTGCTTTTGTTATGTAGTTATGTGATTGTTATGATGCTGGTGCAGAACACTTGTTGTGATTGTTATGATGCTGGTGCAGAAATGAAAAAACACTTATGGTTGTGATGTGATGCAAAATCCTTCAAGTTTTGGTGATCATTTAGTTCAAGTTTTGGTCAGATCATACAGAATGTTGTCTAGTAGTTTTTGTGATCATTTAGTAGTTTTTTTGAACTGAAGATGCTATTTGAACTGAATTTTGCTTCAACTGAACCCATTTCATTGTGAGCAAAAAAATATGCGCCAGCTGGGACTCGAACCCACGACCGTGCGCTTCTTTCACTATGTTTCTACCACTGGGCTAGGACGAGACTATTAGTCTTCCATTCTATGCCAATCCTTTTGAATTTATAAAACTAGTCAGTATCAAGCACACACCTCACTGACAAGTGGGCCACTCGACCCATTTTGCTATTGTACCGAAGCTACCAAAAATATGCGCGTGGCCAAAAAGTATGCGCGCGCGGGGGCTCGAACCCACGACCGTGCGCTTAGTTAACTTGGTTTCTACCACTGGGCTAGGAAGAGATTGTTGGTTTTGTACTCTATGCCCACCCTTAACAATGAATATTCAGTTTGGCAATTGATGGGAATTGAAATTTTTTATGCATGCTCATGGATGAAAGATAAAATTATGGGTTTTTGTGCATGCTCATGTATGAAACAATATAAGTTTCATTTTTTAAATGCTAAACATATGACTCTAACCCTAGCCACGGACGGCCGCCGCGACGAAATCGGCCGGTTTTTGAAAACACCGTAAAAAATTCAAAAAAAATCAAAAAATGGGAGACCTCCACGTCACATCATCAAATGTGGCCTACCAACTAGCAAAAATACTAAACTTGCAATACCGGCGTTTTCTTGAAAAAGTGTTCTCAAAAACGACCTACCAAGAACGAAGATTCATGGCTTTCAAGCCAAACTAGTAATGATATGGTCGCATATGTTGAATAGTTTCTGATAATATGCCCAAAGTTGGCGCATGCCTCCGTCTTGTGATGGCAAACAATGTTGCCAAAGCGAGGTTCCAACTTGTTTAACAAAAAAAACTATTTTTCATTTTTTGAATGCTAAAGACATGCGTTTTTCATGAAGCGGCTACAAGGAGGGTCACCCCAAACGGTGCCATTCCATGTCTATCTCAAAGTAGACCCTATTTTACAGACGGTCGCCAAAAAGCATGCATTTCCGACCCTCGTAGCTACTCCCGGCAATTCAGACCACCTTCGGCCGATTCAGCTGGAACCAGCTGGAATTTGAACTGCGGGTCCTCCATAGCTTGCCCATTATTTTCACTAAAAATGCTTTTTACCTTCACAGGTAGGCATTTCATCACAGAATCGACAACAGATTTGCATGGCTCAAACCCTAGCCACAGACGGCCGCCGCGACGAAATCGGCTGGTTTTTGAGAACACCGTAAAAAAATTCAAAAAAATGGGAGACCTCCGTGTCACATCATCAAATGTGGCCTACCAACTAGAAAAAATACTAAACTTGCAATACCGGCATTTTCTTGAAAAAGTGTTCTCAAAAACGACCTACCATGAACGAAGATTCGTGGCTTTCAAGCCAAACTAGTAATGATATGGCCGCATATGTTGAATAGTTTATGATAATATGCCCAAATTTGGTGCATGCCTCCGTCTTGTGATGGCAAACAATGTTGCCAAAGCGAGGTTCCAACTTGTTTAACAAAAAAACTGTTTTTCATTTTTTGAATGCTAAAGACATGCGTTTTTCATGAAGCGGCTACAAGGAGGGTCACCCCAAACGGTGCCATTCCATGTCTATCTCAAAGTAGACCCTATTTTACGGATGGTCGCCAAAAAGCATGCATTTCCGACCCTCGTAGCTACTCCCAGCAATTCAGACCACCTTCGGCCGATTCAGCTGGAACCGGCTGAAATTTGAACTGCGGGTCCTCCATAGCTTGCCCGTTATTTTCACTAAAAATGCTTTTTGCCTTCACAGGTAGGCATTTCATCACAGAATCGACAACAGATTTGCACGGCTCAAACCTTAGCCACAGACGGCCGCCGCGACGAAATCGGCCGGTTTTTTAGAACACCATAAAAATTCAAAAAAAATCAAAAAATGGGAGACCTCCGCGTCACATCATCAAATGTGGCCTACCAACTCGCAAAAATACTAAACTTGCAATACCGGCGTTTTCTTGAGCTACTCGGTATGATTTTAACCATGATTTCTACAAAATTTACAAAAAACCTTTTTTTTCTACCCCAAACCAAAAGAATTTCCCTCCCACACCAAAATTTTCCCTCCACCAAAATTTCCCTCTCCCAAAATTTCCCTCCACTCCCTCTCCCACTACCAGGCGGGACCCACCACTCCCTCTCCCACTAACACACGGGATCCCCTCCCCTCCCTTCCCAAAATTTCCCCTCCCCATTCCCCATTCCACAATCCTAGCGCCGCCCCGGATGCGCCGCCCCGCTCGGCGCCCCTGCTCTGCGCCACCCCGCCCCGCCGCCCCGCTCCCTCCCCCGCTCCCCGCCGCCCCGCCGCGCTGCCCCACCGCGTCACGCTGCCCTACATCGCCCGCATCGACTACATCACCCGCATCGACTACTTCGACGACGACGGCGGCTACATCGACGACGACGGTGGCTACATCGACGACGACGTCGGCTACATCAACTACATCAACGACGACGGTGGCTACATCGACAATTACGCGATCGACAACGACCACCGCTGCATCATCAACATTATCTCCCCCTAGGTACTTCTCCCCTTGATCCATCTCCCCTCCTCTGGTGGATCCATCTCCCCTCTGGTCGATCCCCCTCATGGGTTAGGATCTCCTGGATCTCCTGTTGTTCATGGGGTTAGGGTTCATGGGGTTCATGGGGTTCATGGGGTTCATGGGGTTAGGGTTAGGACCTCCTGGTGGTTCATTCGATCCGCTTCATGGTTTAGGGTTCATGTTGGAGAGGAAGTGCATGATTTTAGGGGATGGGGATGGATGAGGAAGTGGATGATTTTAGGGGATGAGGAAGTGGATGATGTCTGGTTCATGGTGCTTGTATCAGTATGTGCTAGCATAGATGGTGAATTAGGGTTTCCAACAGCACTACTTGCTTGTATCAGTAGCACTTGGAAAAGAAGCTACTTGCTTGCTTGTTTGTATCAACAGTACTTGCTTGCTTGTTGCCCTTCAATTTCCTTCCTTGCTTGCTTGTTACTACCAGTAGCACTATGCTTGTTTCTATCAGTAGCACTTTCCATGCTTGCTTGCCGGTATTAGTAGCACTTATGCACTTTGCTTGCTTGCAACTAGGGTTAGTATGAACATGTACTTGATTGCTTGTAGCACTTTGCTATCAGTAGCACTACTGGGGTTTGTAGCAGTGTTCTTCTTTCATGATATGTGCATGAAGCTTGTGTTCTTCTTTCCAGTGAACACGAGAATGCTTAGTACTTATTGTGGTATTGGAATTCCTGGTGTGTCAAGGCAGTATGACTAGTTTTAATATATACTAGTTTTAATATAATACATGAAGGTCGATTCTAATTGTCGAAATGTCTTAACTTGTGTGTCTTCTAGTTTGTAGCCATTTTTGGTGTGTAGAGGCAGCATAATATTAGTTGAGAATATTTTTTTCATCTGCTTATGTACTTCTGCAAGTACTGTTGTTTCATGCTTTACCAGTGGCAACATCTAGTTGTTTTGAAGGTCCTCATGATATACTCATCTAGCTGCTGTCAGACATGTGTACATGACACCAATTCACTAGTTCATGTTGCTTGCTTGCTAACATACATGCTTAATTAGGGTTTCCATCAGCAGTACCTGCTTGTATCAGTAGCACATGGAGAAGAAGCTACTTGCTTGCTTATTAATTAGGGTTTGTATCAATAGTACTTGCTTGCTTCTCTTCAGTTTCCTTCATTGCTTGCTTGTTTCTATTAGTAGCACTTTGCTTGCTTGCTTGTTTAGTGTACATATATTTCCAGTGTACATGCATGCTTGTTTACTGCACTTACATGTTTGCTTAATTAATAACACTACATCACTGTATGTGCATGATGGTCCAAATGTTTTCCTTTATTGATACAAGTGCATCATTTTACTTTATCCCTGTTGTATCTGATTGTTGTTTATTCTATTTTGCAAGCACCACCTCAAGATCATCCATGGCAAGGATGACACGGTCAAGCATGAGGCCAACCGTTGGTATGCAACTTGCTCCTAGTGGTTATACTGTCAGTTTCATAAAATCTGTGTCTTAATATGCTAAGTGAAATGTATTGCTGCAATCTGAATAAGCTAGCTTAATTGTGCCTGTGTGCTGTTAGTCTTCCTTACCTGGATAACTAGGATTAGATGATAATAGAATTTCATAAGATATGTTTGGCTGCCTGTCCATGCATTCCAAACATTCACCTAATAGTTACGTTTCCTTTATCATGCAAAGAAGAACCTCTCACCGAGTACGAGAAGGTTAGGGCTAGAAATATCATGAGGAACAATCGGATGTTCCAGTCCCTTGGCATCGGTGCAACAGCGTCGATGATTAGGAAAACAAATGGTGTACAAGAAGGTAGAAGTGATGAGGTTCAAGAAGGTAGTGGAGTTATCAATGATGACCCAGAGTACAGTCCTAATGATGGAGAAGAAGTGGATGATGTTGTAGTGAACAAGACTATTAAGGTGCAAACTCTGTCTTGCTTGGAGGGTTGGGTTCTTTTATGCTATGTTATTCCTTGTGCTCACATATTTCTCTTGTGATCTAATGCTTTTTTCCGTGTTGTTTATACGAGGCACTGAAGGAATCTAGGATGAAGAGGCCTGGTGTTAAGAAGACAATCAGCAAGAAGAAGATGAGCTCAGAAACATTTGCTGCAATGCCTCCAGGAAGGGTGATGGCCCCAGCTCCAGGACAAAAAAAGAGGATCCTGGAACCTGATGAACCTGCCCTTGATAGAGTCACAAGGCAGAAAGCAAAGATGGTGACTGCGATGGACCATCAGGAAAGTCTGCTGCGCATGGACTTTGAGACCTTGGTTCAAATGGGTGATGAGTTGCCGCACATGGATGAAGGAACCACTCTCAGCATGGATGGAAGTGGCACTGCCTGCCTAGATGAAGGAGGAACCATCTGCATTGATGAAGCAGGCACTGTCCACACAGACCTCAGCCCTGTTGCACCTTCTATTGACAGGAATGTTGTCATCAATGAAGAAGAACAGCAGGTTGTGCTTCAATCAGGCAAGTTGACCTTTGCAATGCTATCTTTTACTAGTGCATTTTCCAAATGGAATGATCACGTATGCTTTTGTCGATTCCTGCATTTGTCAATTTCTATTCTAATTTATGAGTTCAATTTCATTTTCAGATGCAATGACTACCAAGACTAGACTTAGAAAGGGCAAAGGGCTAGAGAGGATCACCAAGTCGCTTGGTAGCAAGGTGCCTATCCAAATTGCCGAAGGGATGAAGCATCCAGAGAAGCCTCTGCAGTCAGCAAAGCTTTCTTCTGAGTGTGGACTCATCGCAAGAAGCCATCTTCCAGTTCTTCCTCACTTCAAGCTATACAAAAAATGCTAGTCTATTGGAGAACTATATTGGGAAAGTTGTTGTAAGCTACTTGTTTCATAGTTAATGTGCTATCTATTTTCTGTTACTCCTATGCATGATCACTAATATTGTTCCTACCTTATTTGCTGTCTTCGTAGGCAAATTTTGAGATGAACGCAGACTCGGAGACCATCAAGACCACGTGCAAAGATATTCTGCAGAAACATTCAAAGAACAGACGCCATCAGATCAAGAAGAAGTATTTTGATACCGTAGCCACAAACAAAGTCAGCATTAAGTCTCCGGTCCTAGATCTGACGGATGGTGAATGGCAAGCTCTGGTGGAGATGTGGTCTACCCCAAGACACAAGGTTTGTCTCTGCTTTGTTTGATGCTTTATGTTCTGCACATGATATGCTAGTGCTAGATCATGCTGACAGTATGCTTTTTTGTAGGGAACCTGTGTGTGGAACAAGATGAATCGAGAAAAAGTCATGTACAATCAGAGAACTGGTTCCAGGCACTACACAACACACATTTTTGCCACTATGAGAACTTTTCTCTAGAGACCTTACCGTTTGATCCTCGTTGAATAACATTTCTAATTCTTGCTGAATAACATTTTGATTTTTGTTGAAAAACATTTCAGAAAGAAGAGCGTAAGGGTGAGGAGCTGTCTGCGATTGACTTGTTTAAAGCCACCCACAACAGCAAGAAGCACGGGTTTTCGGAGCCAGTCAAGACTGCTATAGTAAGTCACTCCATGCTTTGTCCATGCCCTGTTTGATTCACAGCCAGCTTTGATGCTGTTTGATGCTTTGATGATTTGATGTTGTTTGATTCGGAGCCAGTTCCATGCTTTGATGTTGTTTGATAGTTCCATGCTTATAGTTCCATGCTAGGCTTAATGAAGATATCAGAACAGCTTAATGAAGATATTTCCATGTTGTTTGATTCACACACGCTGTGTTCCATGCTTTGATGCTGTTTGATAGTTCAACAAAGATATTAGAACTTGCTATAGCTATTTGTTGCATTTTTTATGACATGATGAAATTTGATCTGAATATTAGTTGGGAAGCCATCTTATATAGAACCACCATTCTAGGCTTAATGAAGTGATCATATTGTTCCAATTGCATGTCTCCAGGTCACTAGTCATCATCTTCTTGTATAGATTTTGTGTGCTGGTTTGGTTACTTCTAATAATCCATTTGTGTGTTGGTTTGGTTTCTCCACTAATGCCTATCATTTTCCTCCATATGCTAGCTTGAGATGGAAAAAATGAAGGACACGCCGGTACTAGAAGGTGAAGAGCCAAAGTCTACTGTTCAAATTGTCGAATAAGTGCTGTTGAAATCTGTCAAGCAAAGCACATTCCTCACGAGTGTTGGGCTCCAGTCATCTAGGAACAACTCCCGCAAAGCAACTGCTGAAGTGGCTGCTCATGTTCGTGACCTTGAGCAGAAGCTGGAGAGGTTCGAGCTTCAAGCTGAACTGGTGCAAGAAGAATTGGCGGCAATCAAGATGAAGGCGGAAGAATCTGAAGCTGCACGCGACAAGGAACTTGAGCTGCTGCGCAAGAAGTCTCAAGAACAGGAAGGGATGTTAGCCCACTTGATGGCTCTATTTGGAGCTAAGGTAGTTTGATGGTTGTGCTGTGAACCTCTTTGTCTTTGAGCTAAGGTAGTTATTGCATTTTGAACCTGTGAACCTGGGAGCTGAGCTGAGAGCTGTTGCATTTTGTTGCATTTTGCTGTTTAAACTAGAGCACATGGATCTTGTGAAGTTATGTGATCACTTGTGCACCTGGGCCTTTCTGTGAAGTTATGTGATCTTGTGAACCTGGATCACTTGTGGATCATTTTTTTATTTTCTATGAAGTTATGTGGATCACTTGTGCACCTGGGCTTGTGGATCACTTGTGCACCTGGGCCTTTCTATTTATAGTTATGCAAAATGAGAACCTGGGCTCTAAAAAGGCCAAGCCCAAACAAGAATTAGACCAAAAAGGATTGGGCCTAAAAAAGAAATGACTGTAAGAAAAAAATTTATAAAAGGCTGCATAACAGAAAATAAAAAGGCCAAGGCCCAAATTCGAACTAGACTAAAAAGGTTATGGCCCAAAACAATAGTGGACTATAAAAAAATTCATCAGAAAAAGGCTCCATTCCCAGAAAATAAAAGGCCAAATTATTGGGCCAGGCCCATGCACATAAGCAAAACAAAGAGAGAGAAAATTAAATGGGCCGAATTATTGGGCTTGGCCCATGTAGACGGCTGAAATGGACCGGGCTCATTCTATTTTACAACCTTTTCATTTGGTCGTAATTCTGCCACGTCAACTTGCCACGATGGATCTGACATGGTGTGGTCGGATTGCTAGTGACCAAAATAATTGGTCATTAAATCTACGACCTTTTTTTTGGTCATAAACGTCTACGACCATTTGAGAAGAAAGGTCGCTATAGTCAGTTAACGATGGCCATCTTTTGACCTTATGTTTTTGGTCACAAAAAGGTCACAAATTAAAAACAGTGACCATTCAGTGACCAATAGTGGTGGTCACAAGTTGACATATTTCTTGTAGTGTCTATGTTGATCATATGTACTATATGATTCACGTTCGACCTTTCGGTCTCCAGTGTTCCAAGGCCATGTCTGTACATGCTAGGCTCGTCAAGTTTAACCCGAGTATTCCGCATGTGCAAAACTGTCTTGCACCCGTTGTATGTGAACGTAGAGCTTATCACACCCGATCATCACGTGGTGTCTTGGCAGGATGAACTATCGCAACGGTGCATACTTAGGGAGAACACTTATACCTTGAAATTTAGTGAGGGATCATCTTATAATGCTACCACCGTACTAAGCAAAATAAGATGCATAAAAGATAAACGTCACATGCAATCAAAATATGTGACATGATCTGGCCATCATCATCTTGTGCCTTTGATCTCCATCTCCAAAGCACCATCATGATTTCCGTCTTCACCGGCTTGACACCTTGATCTCCATCGTAGCGTCGTTATCGTCTCGCCAACTACTGCTTCTACAACTATCGCTAACGCATAGTGATAAAGTAAAGCAATTACATGGCGATTGCAATTCATACAATAAAGCACCAACCATAAGGATCCTGCCAGTTGCCGACAACTTTTACAAAACATGATCATCTCATACAACAACGTATACCACATCATGTCTTGACCATATCACATCACAACATGCCCTGCAAAAAGAAGTTAGATGTCCCCTACTTTGTTTGCAAGTTCTACGTGGCTGCTACGGGGTACTAGTAAGAACCGTTCTTACGTACGCATCAAAACCACAATGGTGTTTCGTCAAGTTTGTTGTTTTTAACCTTTAACAAGGACCGACCGTAGGCAAATTTGATTCAACTAGAGTTGGAGAAATAGACACCCGCCAACCACCTTTATGCAAAACAAATTGCATGTCTGTCGGTGGAACCGGTCTCATGAATGTGGTCATGTAAGGTTGGTCCGGGCTGCTTCATCCAACAATATCGCTGAATCAAAATAAGACGTTGGTGGTAAGCAGTATGATTATCACCGCCCACAACTCTTTGTGTTCTACTCGTGCATACATCTACGCATAGATCTGGCTCGGATGCCACTGTTGGGAAACGTGGCATGGAATTTCAAAAAAATTCCTACACTCACGCAAGATCTATCTAGGAGATCCATAGAAACAATAGGGGGAGAGTGTGTCCACATACCCTCATAGACCGAAAGCGGAAGCATTTGACAACGTGGTTGATGTAGTCAAACCTCTTCTCATTCCGACCGATCAAGCACCGAATGTACGGCACCTCCGAGGTCTGCACATGTTCAGCTCGATGACGTCCCTCATACTCTTGATCCAGCAAAGTGTCAAGGGAGAGTTTCATCAGCACGATGGCGTGGTGACGGTGATGGCAAAGTGATCCGCCCAGGGCTTCGCCTAAGCACTATGACAATATGACCGAAGGTGTAAACTGTGGAGGGGGTGCCGCACACGGGTAGGAATCAATGTTGTGTGTTTTGGCGGTGCCCTCCCACATATATATAGGTGGGAGAGGGAGAGGGGCTGCAAGGGGCGCCCCAAGTAGGAGTAATCCTACTTGCGCGCCTCCTCCAAGTCAGCCTCCCCCCTTCCATATCCATCGGAGGGGGAAGGAAACAGAGGGGGGAGGGGAAGGAAAGGGGGAGGCCGAATCCTCCCCTTTCCTTCTCCCTTCTCTTCCTTTACTTCTCCTCCTATTCAGCCTATTGGGGGCGCACCAGCCCCTTTTGGGGCTGGTCTGTCCAACTCTTGGCCCATTAGACCCATATAGCTTGCCAGGGGTTGCCCGGAACCCCTTCTAGTGACCCAATACGTACCCAGTACCGCCAGAACACTTCCGGTGTCCGAATAATAAAGTCCTATATATGAATCTTTACCTCTCGACCATTTTGAGACTCCTCGTCATGTCCGTGATCTCATCTGGGACTCCGGACAACATTCAGTCACCAAAACACATAACTCATATAATACAAAATCGTCATCGAACGTTAACCGTGCGGACCCTACAGGTTCGAGAACTATGTAGACATGACCGAGACGCCTCTCCGATATAAGCAACAACGGAACCTGGATGCTCATATTGGTTCCCACATATTCTATGAAGATCTTTATCTGTCATACCGTAATGATAACATACGTTATTCCCTTTGTCATCAGTATATTACTTGCCCGAGATTCGATCGTCGGTATCCTCATACCTAGTTCAATCCCGTTACCGACAAGTCTCTTTACTCATTTTGTAATGCATCAACCTGCAACTAACTTATTAGTCATATTGCTTGCAAGGCTTGTTATGATGTGCATTACCAAGAGGGCCCATAGATACCTCTCCATTATTCGGAGTGACAAATCCTAATCTCGATCTATTCCAACCCAACAAACACCTTTGGAGATACCTATAGAGCATCTTTATAATCACCCAGTTATGTTCTGACATTTGATAACACACAAGGTATTCCTCCGGTATTCGGGAGTTGCATAATCTCATAGTCAAAGGAATATGTATAAGTCATGAAGAAAGCAATAGCAATAAAACTTAACGAACATTATGCTAAGCTAACGGATGGGTCTTGTCCATCACATCATTCTCCTAATGATGTGATCCCGTTCATCAAATGACAAGACATGTCTATGGTTAGGAAACTTAACCATCTTTGATTAACGAGCTAGTCTAGTAGAGGCTTACTAGGGACACTATGTTTTGGTCTATGTATCCACACATGTATCAAGTTTCCGGTTAATACAATTCTAGCATGAATAATAAACATTTATCATGATATAAGGAAATGTAAATAACAACTTTATTATTGCCTCTAGGGCATATTTCCTTCAGTTTAATACTTACGAATATTCTTTGGCTCCCCTTGTGTCGAATCAATAAATTTTGGTTGAATACTCTATCCTCGAAAACTGTTGTGATCCCCTATACTTGTGGGATATCAATATCACTACTACAAGATGCTGCTAACACGACAATGCGATCAGAGACCCTTCGACGAAACTGTGTGCGATGCCATAATCGCAAACGGTGGTTTAAAAATCGTCAAAAAAGGTGCAAAACATTTGCGATGGAGGATGCATCAAACATGGTTTAAATTTTAGTTGCGTGTGCGATGCAGGGCATAAGGTTTAGCTCAATTAACTCTTTGCAACGAGGAGGAACAAAAGAAACAGGCAGCTAGATGAAGGTGTTTGCGATATACAACATACGGTTCACTCGGATGAACTGTTTGTGATTGGGCAACACAAAAGAAACGGGCAGCCAGATGAAGGTCTGTGTGATATATGGCATGCGGTTCACTCGGATGAACTATTTGCATTGAGGCAAGAGAACAAAAATAGTACAATATAACAAGATGTTTGTCATACGCCGTGAAAAGGTCTGTAACCAGAAATGTGTGCGAATACCGATAATAACAAAAACGATTCCCTAGTGTGGTCCGTGTTCATCTGATCATCATCTCCTTCTTGTGCTAGCTTGATGTTCCTTCTATGCTAAGTTTCCATTAATTAATGGCCTTTTATGAACACGCTACCATTTCCCGCCATTTCCTCACCTGTTTCCCGCCACCCAGAGATATTGCGCATAGGCGGTGCGCGACGCACGGAGGCGACAAGTGCAACCTGTAGCACATCCACCTTTTCCAAGCATGCCAACCCACCAAAGCGCGGCCTTTGCCATCAACCTCGTCGACGAGGAAAACGAGTAGGCGCCACGGCCCGTCCAGGCCGAGGCGCTCCCGGGTAATGCGATGGACGATGCCGTGATGAGCGTCATCGCCAGGGTTGAGCAGACCTTTGGCGCAAGGCGCTTGAGCGCCGCGGATCAAGATAGGCACGTCAGCGCTGACAGGCTGCAGCTCGCTGCACAACATGATTGATGGCGCGCCGCAGAGCAAGCTAGGCACGTCCACGCTGATAGACTGCGGCTCGCCGCACGGCGAGACCGTTGGAGCGCTGCAGAGCGAGAGGTGCATTGC
Organism: Triticum urartu; assembly: GCF_003073215.2. NCBI lineage: Eukaryota > Viridiplantae > Streptophyta > Magnoliopsida > Poales > Poaceae > Triticum > Triticum urartu. The sequence continues at coordinate 168,220,614 of NC_053024.1, read as the reverse complement.
ACCGCACAACAAGGGAGGATCCATCGGTGCTTGCCTGCTGTTGACACAGCGTCGCAGCTGGGTACATGTCCGGTCAGTACCCCCATTCCTCGCCAGGAGTGGGCAGAGGCCCTCAGCGCCATACGTGCACCAGAGGCCGGCCACGCCGTACTTGCACTGGACGCCCGCTGCGTCGTTTGCATGGGTGCCGTTGTTCACCTTGTTCCAGTCCCGCTGGATGCCAACACACTGGTCCATAGGCTCAACCGCCTCCTAGGCCCAGATGTCCACCTGGGCGCAGTAGAGGAACATGGCAGTCGCATCCTCGAGCTGGTGATCTCCAATGGAATAGCCAACTTGGAGCTTGAGATCGTGCTCCAGATGTACGGCGAGCATGTCGACTGCTTGGACAAACGTCTGCACGAGTTCAGGCTAAGCCAAGAGCTACCGTAGGCAAGGGCTGCTGGTCATGGTCTCATGGACGCGTTTTATTTTGAAAAGTCGTTTCGACGTGGATAGCTATGTATTCACAACAATCATAGTATTGGTTTGTTTATTGCTCTGTTTCAATGTGTGTACTCTGTTTTCCATTCTTATATGTTCTGTTTCAATGTGTGTATATATGCTTTCCATTCTATACATGTGGATGATAACAGCTAAATTCAAATTATTATAACAAAACAGATAGAAATGGAATTCATAACATATATATTAAATGTTCATTAGTTCATCATAGAATATATATATATATAATCATCACATATACGTGATGCGACTTAACTACTAGGTACAATATCATCACAGAATACTTAACTACAAGGAACAATACTAAATCTAATAATCCCTCCTGGGGCCAGTATTCTGGCAGCCCCTCGCTAGCCGCTCCCTGTTGCGCGGCGTCTTTTCAGGGAGGAGGCAGTACTCCTCCTCCTCCGCCTCGCAGCACTTGATGTACCGATCTGCCTCTGGCTGGCGGACACGCGCGACCGATCTTGCCATTCCATTGGGCGCCCACAGGAGCTCATTGTCGGTGGCACGACGATACGTCTCCGTCGTATCTACTTTTCCAAACACTTTTTCCCTTGTTTTGGACTCTAACTTGCATGATTTGAATGGAACTAACCCGGACTGACGTTGTTTTCAGCAGAATTACCATGGTGTTATTTATGTGCAGAAACAAAAGTTCTCAAAATGACCTGAAACTTCACGGAACGTCTATTTGGAAATAATAAAAAATCCTTGCAAAAGATGAAGACCAGGGAGCCCACACCCTAGCCACGAGGGTGGGGGCGCGCCCCCTACCTCGTGGGCCCCCCTGGAGCTCCTCCGACCTCAACTCCAACTCTATATATTTGGTTTCGGAGAGAAAAAATCAGAGAGAAGGATTCATCGCGTTTTACGATTTGGAGCCGCCACCAAGCCCTAAAACCTCTCGGGAGGGCTGATCTGGATTTCGTTCGGGGCTCCGGAGAGGGGAATCCGTCGCCATCGTCATCATCAACCATCCTCCATCACCAATTTCATGATGCTCACCGCCGTGCGTGATTAATTCCATCGTAGGCTTGCTGAACGATGATAGGTTGGATGAGATTTATCATGTAATCGAGTTAGTTTTGTTAGGGTTTGATCCCTAGTATCCACTATGTTCTGAGATTGATGTTGCTATGACTTTGCTATGCTTAATGCTTGTCACTAGGGCCCGAGTGCCATGATTTCAGATCTGAACCTATTATGTTTTCATCAATATATGAGATTTCTTGATCCTATCTTGCAAGTCTATAGTCACCTATTATGTGTTATGATCCGTTAACCCCAAAGTGACAATAATCGGGATACTTATCGGTGATGACCATAGTTTGAGGAGTTCATGTATTCACTATGTGTTAATGCTTTGGTCCGGTACTCTATTAAAAGGAGGCCTTAATATCCCTTAGTTTCCGCTAGGACCCCGCTGCCACGGGAGGGTAGGACAAAAGATGTCATGCAAGTTCTTTTCCATAAGCACGTATGACTATATTTAGAATACATGCCTACATTACATTGATGAATTGGAGCTAGTTTTGTGTCACCCTAGGTTATGACTGCTACATGATGAACCGCATCCGGCATAATTCTCTATCACCGATCCATTGCCTATGAGCTTTCCACATATTGTTCTACGCTTATTTACTTTTCCGTTGCTATTGCTATCATCACTACAAAATACCAAAATCATTACTTTTGCCATCATTACCTTTTGCTACCGTTACCACTACTATCATATTACTTTGCTACTAAATACTTTGCTGCAAATATTAAGTTTCCAGGTGTGGTTGAATTGACAACTCAGCTGCTAATACTTGAGAATATTCTTTGGCTCCCCTTGTGTCGAATCAATAAATTTGGGTTGAATACTCTACCCTCGAAAATTGTTGCGATCCCCTATACTTGTGGGTTATCAAGACTATTTTCTGGCGCCGTTGCCAGGGAGCATAGCTCTATTCTTTGAGTCACTTGGGATTTATATCTGTTTATCATTATGAAGAACTTGAGAGATCCAAAAACCATGATTTATCCCTCAACTACAAGGGGAGGTAAGGAACTGCCATCTAGCTGTGCACTTGATTCACCTTCTGTTTTGAGTAAGCTTGCGACACCTAAACCTGCTTCTGCTATTCGTTCTGATATGTCGCATGTTATGGATGATGCCACTTCTGCTATGCATGATACTTATGATGAAACTACTTCTATGCTTGATACTACTGTGCCACTTGGTGAATTTCTTGATGAACAACTTGCTAGGGTTAGAGAGAATGAAAATATTGAATCTGATAATATTGATGAAAGTGATGATGAAGACTGTCCCTCTAATGAATATGAATCACCTATTATTCCTGAGGGTTATGTTTTTGAAAAAGAAGCCGCTCTAGCTATTTTAGCTTGCAAAGATAGATACGAGCTCAAGAGGTTATAAGCTTAATGGAAGAAGCAGTCTCTTAATGCTAGAATGAAACCTGACCCTGCTTTTGCTACTTCACCTATCTGTGTTACTGATAAGGATTATGAATTCCCTGTTTATCCTGATATAATTACTTCGTTTGAATCTGATCCTTTTCATGGCTATGAATCTGAAACTGTTGTGGCACATCTTACTAAATTAAATTATATAGCCACCCTGTTCACTAATGATGAGAGAACTTGCTACTTTTATATCCTTAAAATATTTCCGTTCTCATTAAAGGGTGATGCTAACATATGGTTTAATTCTCTTGATCCTGGTTGTGTGCATAGTCCCCAGGCTATGATTTATTACTTCTTTGCTAAATATTTCCCTGCTCATAAGAAACAAGCTGCTTTGAGGGATATATATAATTTTGTGCAAATTGAAGAAGAGTCTCCCACAAGCTTGGGGGAGGCTTCTCCAATTACTTAATGCTTTGCCTGATCATCCTCTTAAGAAAAATGAAATACTTGATATCTTTTATAATGGACTAACTGATGCTTCCAGAGATTACCTGGATAGTTGTGATGGTTCTGTTTTCAAGGAAAGAACACCGGATGAAGCTGAAATTCTATTGAATAATATGTTGACAAATGAAAATAATTGGACACTTTTTGAGCCACTTCCTGAGCCAGCCCTGAGCCTATTCCTAAACCCACTATGAAGAAAAGGGGTTGAGGGAGTCCTGGATTAGGGGGTCTCCGGACAGCCGGACTATATCCTTTGTCCGGACTATTGGATTATGAAGATACAAGATTGAAGACTTCGTCCCGTGTCCGGATAGGACTCTCCTTGGCGTGGAAGGCAAGCTTGCAATACTGATAACCAATAAGTATAGGGGATCACAACAGTTTTTGAGGGTAGAGTATTCAACCCAAATTTACTGGTTCGACACAAGGGGAGCCAAAGAATATTCTCAAGTATTAGCAGCTGAGTTGTCAATTCAACCACACCTGGAAACTTAATATCTGCAGCAAAGTATTTAGTAGCAAAGTAATATGATAGTAGTGGTAACGGTAGCAAAAGGTAAATATAGTAAAAGTAGTGTTTTTGGTATTTTGTAATTATAATAGCAATAGCAACGGAAAAGTAAATAAGCGAAGAACAATATATGGAAAGCTCGTAGGCAATGGATCGGTGATGGAGAATTATGCCGGATGCGGTTTGTCATGTAACAGTCATAACATAGGGTGACACGGAACTAGCTCCAATTCATCAATGTAATGTAGGCATGTATTCCGAATATAGTCATACGTGCTTATGGAAAAGAACTTGCATGACATCTTTTGTCCTACCCTCCCGTGACAGCGGGGTCCTAATGGAAACTAAGGGATATTAAGGCCTCCTTTTAATAGAGTACCGGAACAAAGCATTAGCACATAGTGAATACGTGAAATCCTCAAACTATGGTCATCACCAGTAAGTATCCCGATTATTGTCACTTCGGGGTTAACAGATCATAACACATAATAGGTGGCTATAGACTTGCAAGATAGGATCAAGAACTCTCATATATTGATGAAAACATAATAGGTTCAGATCTGAAATCATGGCAGTTGGGCCCTAGTGACAAGCATTAAGCATAGCAAAGTCATAGCAACATCAATCTCAGAACATAGTGGATACTAGGGATCAAACCCTAACAAAACTAACGCGATTACATGATAGATCTCATCCAACCCATCACCGTCCAGCAAGCCTACGATGGAATTACTCACGCACGGCGGTGAGCATCATGAAATTGGTGATGGAGGATGGTTGATGATGACGATGGCGATGGATTCCCCTCTCCGGAGCCCTGAACGGACTCCAAATCAACCCTCCCGAGAGGTTTTAGGGCTTGGCGGCGTGTAGCGACCCGACCTCAAACGGTCAAGTCTTTGTGCTTCAGTGTCATCCCTGGATCGGTAATGCTGACACACAGTACTCGAGGATTTATAACAGAGTAGCAATCACACACTTATTACATCGAATGTCTCCAAAGAGAACTTATTACAGTAAATATGGCTTAAGGCCATCTAATACGATAACAGCGGAAGGCTTGGAAGATAAAGTGAGTCCATCAACTCCAAAGGCATAGCTGAGCTGCACGGCAATGATCTACCGAACCTTATAGCTCGTCTGAAAAGTTTGCAACATAATACGTTGCAGCCCGAAAACGGGTCAGCACATGGAATATGCTGGCAAAATAACAGAGTAGAGCAAGAACAGAATAATGCTATCACTACATGCATATTTGGCTGGTGGAAAGCTCTATGGTTATAGTTTTGGCAAAAAGCCAATTTTTCCCTACAACAAAGGAATATATTTTATTTTAACAATCATGGTAGTTGAAACATCATTGAGAAGGTTCCTCCAACTCAATCCCAATTAATGTAATTATCAACCCAACAATATTAATTTAGAGTGATGAGATACATAAGATACTCCAAGTACTAGATACTCAAGATTTGTCCGTACCCGGGGATAGGGCTAACCATGATTAGTTTATACACTCTGCAGAGGTTTGCGCACTTTTCCCCACAAGACCCGATCTCCTTCGTTGGATTTCTCACACTACATGGTGTTTGAGAAACGAATGACCAAGACACAGTTTTTCAGAAACATTAACTCTCTACTCCGGGCAGACTATACCAAACCTACAATCCCACTACCTGCTGATCCACCTCTTCAAGAGCTTCACGTAACTTACTCAACTATTCTAGAGCCCATAATAGCTTGTGGCTGCACACGGAAGTTTCTATCATGAATAATGTCAGTTCCCTTTGAGTCTGGGTGGTGGTCCATAGGAAGATCACACGGGCACTCCGGGATTTCCAAAAATACAGGCAACACTGGGTACTACAGGTGCCTCAATCCACCCAGATGTGTATTTAAGTTGCCACCTTAAGTTCAACCATTAATTAACAATCTCACATCTGTCATGGATTTCACTCACCCAAACCATGTCTACAAGCATAGCATAGCAATATAAGCAACGCGTAGAAGTAACTCCCAAGGGTTTGAATATAACAGGGTAATAGGTTCTACCTCATCAACTACTTCCCAACCCACATGTTAATGACATCCTAACCATGCAATGTTTGAGGGTTGGAACTAATGCATAAAAACTGGGTGATAAAGGGGTATGATCAAAGTGTTACTTGCCTTGCTGACGATCCGCAAAACCTAGAGACTCCAAATAACATGCTTCGCACTCCGGGAATTCTATCGCAAACAAAAAATAGCATACATAAGCAATCAAGCTAAGAAACACGGGTAAAACTCAAAAAGGATCTAACCAGAAAATTCAACTCAAGAACTCTAGTTTGCAAAAAGAATCAAATCGAACGGAGCAATGAAACTCAAACGGCGAAGGAAACAAGATCCGTTTACTAATCTGGACCTAGGTCAAATTTTACAGTAGCAAAAACTTGTGCAAGTTGGTTAAGCAGAAAGAGGGTCTCGAGACGAAGATCTAGGAGCTTGAATCGCCTGATTCCGACTAACGAGCGAAAATATAAACTAGAATGAAAATCGGATCAGAAATCGCGATCAGAAATAATCGCGGATTAATCCGATAAAAGAAAACTGACGAACAGGCTAACAAACAAGCGTCCGTTGTCTGTAACTAACGAGCGAAAACCGTTCGTTAAAACGAATGTACGGACGAACGTCCGCTAAAAAGAAAAACCGGGAAAAACCGGCGAACCGAAGAAAAAAATGAACTAGGGTTTTCTTTTAAAAAAACCGGATCGATTTTCTTTAAAAAAACCGGCGGCTACCTCGTCGGTCCGGCAAGACGCGGCAGCGACGGCAGGGCGAGGCACGGCAGCGGCGCGGCAGCGGCTGTACGTTGGCGTGGCGAGGCGGCACGGCAGCGGCGAGGCGGCGCGGCAGCGGGCGGGGCGCCGCGGCGCGGGCGGGGCGGCGGGTGGTGGTGGTGGGGGGGTGGGTACATAACTGGGGGTGGTGCCTTGGGGGAGGGGGCAAGGCGGCGGCGGAGGAGTCCGGCTCGGACTCGTGTCCGAGTCGGCGGCGGCGGTGGCGCGGTCTCCGCGCGGGAGACGGCGGCGGGTGAGGTGGGCCAGCGGCTGGGCTTCGGCCCAGCTAGGCCTTGGTGCGTTTTTTTAAATAATTCCGCCGAAACTCTGAAAAATCCTAGAAAATAAAATAAAATTCTAAAAATGCCAAAGCAAATTTTCTCCGTCTAAATAAAATATTTAGAACGAGATGAACATTTTCTTGGCCCTAAAATGCAATTTGGAAAACATGCAATTTTGAAGTCATGCAATTTTTCTAATGCAAACAAAATTACAATAAAATCCAAATAAAAGCAAAAAAAGATTCTAATATTTTTCCTCCAATATTTCATTTATTTTGGGGAAGTCATATTATCTCCTCTCATATATTTTAATATGAAATATTTTAGGAGAGAAAAATAATTAAAACCAAAATCCTCGTTTTCAAAGTTTGATAAAATCAAATTTGAAAACCGGGGAAATCCCCAACTCTCTCTGAGGGTCCTTGAGTTGCTTAGGATTTTGAGGATCACGAGACAAAATGCCGTAAAATATGATATGCAAGAATGATCTATGTATAACATTCCAAATTGAAAATTTGGGATGTTACAAACCTACCCCCCTTAAGATGAATCTCGCCCTCGAGATTCGAGTTGGCTAGAAAATAGGTGTGGGTGGTCTTTGCAAAGATCATCCTCTCATTCCCACGTGGCTTCGTCCTCGGTATGGTGGCTCCACTGAACCTTGCAAAACTTGATGACCTTGCTGCGGATGACTCGACTAGCAAACTCCAAAATCATGACTGGCTTCTCCTCATAAGTCAAGTCATTGTCCAACTGAATCGCCTCCAAGGGTACGATATCTCTTAGTGGTATGTGGGCCATCTGAGCATGGCACTTCTTCAACTGGGAAACATGAAACACATCGTGAACTCCTAACAGTCCTTCAGGTAACTCCAACTTGTAGGCAACTTCTCCCATCCGTTCCAAAACACGATATGGTCCTACAAATCTCGGGGCTAACTTTCCCTTAACCTCAAAACGTTTCACTCCTCACAAAGGTGATACTCACAGATATGCTCGGCCTCCAATTTCATAGGTTACCTCCTTGCGTTTTGAATCTGCATAACTCTTCTGCCTGGACTGAGCTATCTTCCGTCTATCCCGAATTAGTTTAACCTTCTCCTCAGACTCTTTGATCAAGTCTGGTCCAAACAACTGTCGGTCTCCAACTTCATCCCACATCAATGGTGTTCTGCACCTTCGTCCATACAGGGCTTCAAATGGTGCCATCTTTAAACTGGCTTGGTAACTATTGTTGTATGAGAACTCTGCGTAAGGTAGATTGTCATCCCAACTAGATCCATAATCTAGCGCACAGGCTCTCAACATGTCCTCCAGAATCTGATTGACTCTCTCGGTGTGTCCATCCGTCTACGGGTGAAATGCTGTACTGAACTCCAATCTTGTTCCCAAAGTCTGGTGCAGCTGATGCCAAAACTTTGAAGTAAAATGTGTTCCTCTATCTGATATGATGGTCCTCGAAACTCCATGCAGACATACGATCCTGGTCATATATATCTTGGCCAACTTTGAAGTGGTATAAGTTGTTTTCACTGGGATAAAGTGTGCCACTTTGGTCAAACGGTCAACTACTACCCATATAGAATCATATCCTGATTTGGTCCTGGGTAATCCGGTGATAAAATCCATGCCAAGTTTATCCCACTTCCATTCGGGTATCGGCATAGGCTGTAACAATCCTGCTGGCTTTTGATGCTCTGCCTTCACTCTCTGATACATCACGTACGGCCACATACTCGGCGATATCCTTCTTCATCCCTGTCCACCAGAAACGTTCCTTCAAATCCAAATACATCTTGGTGTTTCCGGGGTGTATCGAGTATGGTGAGTCATGTGCCTCCTGAAGTATTAACTTCCTGATCTCTGTGTTATTGGGCACATAAACACGGTCCTCAAACCACAAGGTGTCGTGCTCATCCTCACGAAAACCTTTGGCCTTTCCTTCGCTCATTTTCTCCTGTATCTCGGCAATCTCTTTGTCATCCTTCTGAGCTTCTCGAATTTTTCCAACAATGTAGACTGCACCTCCATTGTTGCAACAAAACCTCTAGGAACAATCTCCAATCGAAGTTCCCGGAGATCCTCTGCTAACTCCTTCGGCAATCCCGTGCTTATTAGGGTATTAGCATAGCTCTTCTGGCTCAAAGCGTCGGCTACAACATTGGCCTTTCCTGGATGATAGTGCAACTTCATGTCATGATCCTTTATAAGCTCCAACCATCTCCTCTGCCTAAGGTTCAGCTCCTTCTGGGTGAAAATATACTTCAAACTCTTATGATCCGTGTACACATCGCAATGGTTTCCAATAAGGTAATGTCTCCAAGTCTTCAATGCATCCACTATGGCTGCTAACTCCAGATCATGCGTGGCATAATTCAACTCGTGTGGTTTTAGTTGTCGTGAGGCATACGAAACAACTCTTCCGTCCTGCATAAGCACACTTCCAAGTCCTAAGTGAGAGGCGTCACAATACACTTGACAATCCTTACATATATCTAGCAGTGTCAGCATTGGGGCTCTAGTAAAATGTTTCTTCAGCTCCTGGAAACTTGCCTTGCAATCTTCCGTCCATTTAAACTTGGTATCCTTCTTCAATAATTCCATCATGGGCTCTGCAGTCTTTGAAAAATTCTCAATGAATCTACGGTAGTATCCTACGAGTCCAAGAAAACTGCGGATCTCGCTAACTGAAGTGGGTGCCAACCATTCAGTGACTGACTGAACCTTGTGGGGTCTACTGCTATACCTTCTCCTGATATAACATGTCCAAGGAATCCGACTTCCTTCAACCAAAACTCGCATTTGCTGAACTTGGCATATAACTGATGTTCCCTGAGTTTCTCGACAACTAAACGCAAATGCTCCTTGTGTTCCTCTTCATTCTTTGAATATACCATTATATCATCAATGAACACCACAACAAACTTATCCAAACATTCCATGAACACCTTGTTCATCATGCTCATGAAATAGGCAGGGGTGTTAGTCAGTCCAAATGACATGACCGTATATTCGTATAGCTCGTACCGTGTGGTGAAGGATTTCTTTGGTATATCCTTCACTAGTATCTTCAACTGATGATATCCTGATCGCAGATCGATCTTCGAAAACACCTTAGCTCCTTGCAGCTGGTCAAACAGATCGTTGATCATCGGCAATGGGTACTTGTTCTTAATCATCACTTCATTCAATGCCCGATAATCAACAACCATTCTTAGGGATTTATCCTTCTTTTCAACCCAAAGCACTGGGGCTCCCCATGGTGATGAACTCCCTCGAATGTAACCTTTCTCCAATAACTCCTTGATATGTTTCTTAATCTCCTCCAGATCATTCGCGGGCATCCTATAGGGTCTCTTGGATATTGGCCCTATGCCTGGCAATAGTTCTATCAAAAACTCAATATCTCGATCCGGTGGCATGCCGGGTAACTCCTCTGGGAAAACATCCGGGTAATCCTTTACTACAAGCACTTCTTCCTGAACAACTCCAGTGAGGGTATTTACTTGGCTACTTCATGGCGCATGCCTAGATATATACTTGATCCTTTTTCCCTCCAGGGTGGTGAGACAAATTGACTTACTAACACAGTCAATGCTTCCTCCGTACTTTGACATCCAGTCCATTCCTAATATCACATCCAATCCTTGTGACTCCAAGATAATTAGGTTGGATGGAAAAACATGACTACCAATGGTTAAGGGTATCTGGTCGCACCATCGACTAGCCATATACTCTGCTCCAGGTGAACTTACTAACAGAGGGGTCCTAAGGGTTTGGGTTGGTAGTTTTAACTTATCCATGAATTCCCTTGATATGTATGAATGCGATGCACCAGTATCAAAAAGAACAAGAGCGGTAAATGACTTAACCAAAAACTTACCTATAACCGCATCTGGCTGCTCTTCAACCTCCTCCATGTTAACGTGGTTCACTTGTACTTTGTTGAATGGATTGGGCTTCTTCCCAGCACTCCCGTTTCCGTTTCCATTCTTCCCTTCAGGGCACTCTGTGGCATAGTGTCCAGTCTTCCCACACTTGAAACAAGTAAAGTGGCTTAGGTCCCTCTTGGTGGGTGTGGCTAGATTTGGGCGGTTCTGATTGTTGCTTGCTCCATTCCCATTCCTAGGGCCAATATGATTATGCTTACTCCCTCCATTATGGGTGTGGCCTCCATGGTTATGAACAAGTCCTCCCAAGTTCGGGGTTAGGCGAGGCTTCTGTTGAGCTCCTGAGTTATACCTCCCTTGTCCATACTTCCTCTTACGGCTCTCAATCTGCTGTTGCTTACCTTCAATCATAAGAGCCTTATCTACCAACTCCTGGTAGTTGGTGAAGGTTGCCACCATCAACTGCATACTCATCTCATCATTCAGCCCTTCCATAAACTTCTCCTGCTTTGCGTCATCTATGGCCACATCATCAGGGGCATAGCGAGATAACTTGCTAAACTCATCTGCGTACTGAGCCACAGTACAGTTCCCCTAGCGTAAGTTGTGAAACTCACGCTTCTTCAAATTCATGGCTCCAGTTGAGACATGGGCTGTACAGAAGGCCTGCTGAAATTTGTCCCATGTCACCGTGGCTATAGGGTAGGTGACACTGTAATTCTCCCACCATGATGCTGCTGGTCCATCCAACTGATGTGTGGCAAAACGCACCTTCTTAGCATCAGTACATCCTGCAGTGGTTAACTCCCTTCTAATCCTGCGGAGCCAATCATCTGCTACTATAGGCTTGGTGCTACTGGAAAACACCGGCGGCTGCAACCTCAGAAAACGAGCTAAGTTTTCCACTGGTGGTGGTGGTGGATTGTTGTTGTTGTTGCCTTGGTTCTGAACTAACAACTGCATCAGGGTATTCTGCTGCTGAATCAACTGAGTGAGCTCCGATGGAAATGCAAATTCGGGGTCACGTCTCGGAGGCATCTGATGGGTTTAGAGGGGAGATATTAGAACAGAATGAGGTCTAATGAGAAAGCACTACCCATGTGCATATGAGACAAACACAAACATTTCACTCAATCAATCAAGCAAGGCACACAATCGGTCTAACTGTCGTAAAAGTGCTCGGACTATACTATTTACATGGTGGGGTACTACTACTGATGTGGTGGTCTACTAAAATATTCCTCGGTTGCAGAATCCATGATATCTGCTCCAGCTTCGTCTTCAAAGTCATCATCGCTTAGGTCCGAGTCGGTGCCATCGATGATGATGTAGTCTTCCGGGCGAATCTCCTTGGGTTCTTCATCTTCTTCTAGTGGTGTGGGGTCTCCCATGAATATTCTGATCTTCTTAACCAGGTCATCATTCTTCTCCACCAGTACGGTGATTTCCTCTTCATAATCTTCACGTGTAGCCTTGAGTTCTTCCTCCAGTTCCTCGATCCTAGTCATTGCCTTCGTCAGATCTATCATGCCTGCGCACATCTGATTCTCCTATCGTCGAATGTGTTGGTTTAGTTCCTGGATGAAAGCTGCAATTGATCTATCCTTCCTAGTGCTGATCATCTCCCATTGCTCATCTCGGCGCCCACATATCTGGTAGATAGTGTATTTAAGCTCCTTTTGATAAACTTCTCCAATGCGTCCCATGGTGATGTGAGCTGCCATACTCTTTCCTAGACTCCAGGTTGGTGCATCGAAGGAAAACTCTATGGGTTTAGTGACTGGTGCGAAGGTCCTTCCTGGAACTTGAACTTGAATCATCCATTGCTCCTCTTCTGGTAAAGTGGCGTTGTAAGTCCCGGTGAAGCTTGGTATTCCTATGTTCAGGTACCTAGTGACTTCCTTCAGGTGTCGTCCAAAAGGTGATTCTTCTTCCGGTTGTGCAAACTTGTTCCTTACATCCGCCATCCTAAAGAGTAGAAAATGGAGAGGAGTCAGAAATGAGAAGATAAATAGTGATCTATGGCTATAGCTTAGTGGTCGTGTCCTACACTCAGCGTGTGCTTTGATACCATCTTGTAGCGACCCGACCTCAAACGGTCAAGTCTCTGTGCTTCAGTGTCATCCCTGGATCGGTAATGCTGACACACACAGTACTCGAGGATTTATAACAGAGTAGCAATCACACACTTATTACATCGAATGTCTCCAAAGAGAACTTATCACAGTAAATATGGCTTAAGGCCATCTAATACGATAACAGCAGAAGGCTTGGAAGATAAAGTGAGTCCATCAATTCCAATGGCATAGCTGGGCTGCACGGCAACGACCTAACGAGCCTTACTCCACATTTGAAAAGTCTGCAACATAATACGTTGCAGCCGGAAAATGGGTCAGCACATGGAATATGCTGGCAAATTAACACAGTAGAGCAAGAACATAATAATGCTATCACTACATGCATATTTGGCTGGTGGAAAGCTCTATGGTTATAGTTTATTACCAAAAGCCAATTTTTTCCTACAACAAAAGAATAGATTTTATTTTAACTATCATGTTAGTTGAAACATCATTGAGAAGGTTCCTCCAACTCAATCCCAATTAAAGTAATTATCAACCCAACAATATTAATTTAGAGTGATGAGATACACAAGATACTCCAAGTACTAGATACTCAAGATTTGTCCGTACCCGGGGATAGGGCTAACCATGATTAGTTTATACACTATGCAGAGGTTTGCGCACTTTTCCCCACAAGACCCGATCTCCTTCGTTGGATTTCTCACACTACATGGTGTTTGAGAAACGAATGACCAAGACACAGTTTTTCAGAAACATTAACTCTCTACTCCGGGCAGACTATACCAAACCTACAATCCCACTACCTGCTGATCCACCTCTTCAAGAGCTTCACGTAACTTACTCAACTATTCTAGAGCCCATAATAGCTTGTGGCTGCACACGGAAGTTTCTATCATGAATAATGTCAGTTCCCTTTGAGTCTGGGTGGTGGTCCATAGGAAGATCACACGGGCACTCCGGGATTTCCAAAAATACAGGCAACACTGGGTACTCCAGGTGCCTCAATCCACCCAGATGTGTATTTAAGTTGCCACCTTAAGTTGAACCATTAATTAACAATCTCACATCTGTCATGGATTTCACTCACCCAAACCACGTCTACGAGCATAGCATAGAAATATAAGAAACGCGTAGAAGTAACTCCCAAGGGTTTGAATATAACAGGGTAATAGGTTCTGCCTCATCAACTAATTCCCAACCCACATGTTAATGACATCCTAACCATGCAATGTTTGAGGGTTGGAACTAATGCATAAAAAACTGGGTGATAAAGGGGTATGATCAAAGTGTTACTTGCCTTGCTGACGATCCGCGAAGCCTAGAGACTCCAAATAACACGCTTCGCACTCCGGGAATTCTATCGCAAACAAACAATAGCATACATAAGCAATCAAGCTAAGAAACACGGGTAAAACTCAAAAAGGATCTAACTAGAAAGTTCAACTCAAGAACTCTGGTTTGCAAAAAGAATCAAATCGAACGGAGCAACGAAACTCAAACGACGAAAGAAAGAAGATCCGTTTACTAATCTAGATCTAGGTCAAATTTTACAGTAGCAAAAACTTGTGCAAGTTGGTTAAGCGGAAATAGGGTCTCGAGACAAAGATCTAGGCACTTGAATCGCCTAATTCCGACTAACGAGCGAAAAGATAAACTAGAACGAAAATCGGATCAGAAATCGCGACCAGAAATAATTGCGGATTAATCCGATAAAAGAAAACTGACGAACAGGCTAACGAACGAACATTCATTGTCTGTAACTAACGAGCGAAAACCGTTCGTTAAAACGAACGTACGGACGAATGTCCGCTAAAAGGAAAAACCAGGAAAAACCGGTGAACCGAAGAAAAAAAACGATCTAGGGTTTTCTTAAAAAAAACCGGATCAGTTTTCTTTTTTTTAAAAACCGGCGGCTACCTCGTCGGTCCGGCGAGACACAGCGGCGACCGCAGGGCGAGGTGCGGCAGCGGCGAGGCGCGACAGCGGGCGGGGCGGCACGGCGCGGGCGGGGCTGCGAGCGGCGGGTGGTGGTGGCGGTGGTGGCGGGGGCGGGGTGGGTATATAAGGGGGGTGGTGCCTTGGGGGAGGGGGCAAGGCGGCGGCGGAGGAGTCCGACTCGGACTCGTGTCCGAGTCGGCGACGGTGGCGGCGCGGTCTCCGCGCGGGAGACGGCGGCGGGGGAGGTGGGCCGATGGCTGGGCTTCGGCCCAGCGACGCCTTGGCGCGTTTTCTTAAAATAATTCCGCCGAAACTCGGAAAAATCCTAGAAAATAAAATTAAATTCTAAAAATTCGAAAACAATTTTTCTCCGTCTAAATAAAATATTTAGAATGAGACGAATATTTTCTTGGCCCTAAAATGCAATTTTGAAAAAGTGCAATTTTTCTAATGCAAACAAACTTGCAATAAAATCCAAATAAAAGCAAAAATTGATTCTAATATTTTTCCTCCAATATTTCATTTATTTTGGAGAAGTCATATTATCTCGTCTCATATATTTTAATATGAAATATTTTCGGAGAGAAAAATAATTAAAACCAAAATCCTCATTTTCAAAGTTTGATAAAATCAAATTTGAAAACCGGGGAAATCCCCAACTCTCTCCGAGGGTCCTTGAGTTGGTTAGGATTTCGAGGATCACGAGATGAAATGCCATAAAATAAGATATGCAAGAATGATCTATGTATAACATTCCAAATTGAAATAAAATGCGATGAATCCTTCTTTCTGATTTTTTCCTCCCCGAAACCAAATATATAGAGTTGGAGTTGAGGTCGGAGGAGCTCTAGGGGGCCCACAAGGTAGGGGGCACGCCCTAGGGGGGCAGGCGCGCCCCCACCCTCGTGGACAGGTGGTGGGCCCCCTAGTCTTCATCTTTTGCAAGGATTTTTTATTATTTCCGAAACGATGTTCCGTGAATTTTCAGGTCATTCCGAGAACATCTGTTTCTGCACATAAATAACACCATGGTAATTCTGCTGAAAACAGCATCAGTCCGGGATAGTGCCATTCAAATCATGCAAGTTAGAGTCTAAAACAAGGGCGAAAGTGTTTGTAAAAGTAGATACGACGGAGACGTATCAACTCCCCCAGGCTTAAACCTTTGCTTGTCCTCGAGCAATTCAGTTGATAAACTGAAAGTGATAAAGAAAAAAATTACAAACTCGGTTTGCTCTTGTTGTTGTAAATATGTAAAGCCAGCATTCAAGTTTTCAGCAAAGATTATGAACTAATCATATTCACAATAATGCATAGGTCTCATGTTTACTCATATCAATGGCATAATCAACTAGCGAGCAATAATAATAAATCTAGGATGACAACACTTTCTCAAAACAATCATAATATGATATAACAAGATGGTATCTCGCTAGCCCTTTCTGAGACCGCAAAACATAAATGGAGAGCACCTTTAAAGATCAAGGACTGACTAGACATTGTAATTCATGGTAAAAGAGATCCAGTCAAGTCATACTCAATGTAAACTAACGGTAATGAATGCAAATGACGGCGGTGCTCTCCAACTGGTGCTTTTTAATAAGAAGATGATGACTCAACATGAAAGTAAATAGATAGGCCCTTCGCAGAGGGAAGTAGGGATTTGTAGAGGTGCTAGAGCTCGGTTTTGAAATAGAGGTGAATAATATTTTGAGTCGTATACTTTCATTATTTTCAACATAACAACCAAGAGATGGTAATATCTTCCATGCTACACACATTATAGGCGGTTCCCAAATAGAATGGTAAAGTTTATACTCCCCCTCCACCAACAAGCATCAATCCATGGCTTGCTCGAAACAACGAGTGCCTCCAACTAACAAGAGTCCCAGGGGGGGTTCTGTTTGCAATTATTTTGATTTGATTTGCATAAAGCATGGGACTGGGCATCCCGGTGACCAGCCACTTTCTTGTGAGTGAGGAGCGGAGTCCACTCCTCTTGAGAATAACCCGCCTAACATGGAAGATACAGACAACCCTAGTTGATACATGAGATATTCAAGGATACAAAACATGATATTTATTTGAAGGTTTAGAGTTTGGCACATACAAATTTACTTGGAACGGCAGGTAGATACCGTATATAGGTAGGTAAATGGTGGACTCATATGGAATAACTTTGGGGTTTATGGAGTTGGATGCACAAGCAGTATTCCCGCATAGTACAGGTGAAGGCTAGCAAAAGACTGGGAAGCGACTAGCTAGAGAGCGACAA
This sequence comes from Triticum urartu, assembly GCF_003073215.2. NCBI lineage: Eukaryota > Viridiplantae > Streptophyta > Magnoliopsida > Poales > Poaceae > Triticum > Triticum urartu. The sequence continues at coordinate 168,203,387 of NC_053024.1, read as the reverse complement.
CAGTCATGAACATGCATTAAAATTAATCAACACCGAATGCAACACATGAGTAGGATATAATCCACCATGAACATAAATATCGTGAAGGCTATGTTGATTTTGTTTCAACTACATGCGTGAACATGCGCCAAGTCAAGTCACTTAAATCATTCTGAGGAGGATACCACCCTATCATACCACATCACAACCATTTTAATAGCATGTTGGCACACAAGGTAACCCATTATAAGCTCCTAGCTAATCAAGCATGGCACAAGAAACTATGATCTCTAGTTCTCATTGCAAACATGTTTATCCATAATAGGATGAATCAGGAACGATGAACTAATCATATTTACAAAAATAAGAGAGGTCGAGTTCATACCAGCTTTTCTCATCTCAGTCAGTCCATCATATATCGTCATAATTTCCTTTCACTTGCACGACTGAATGATCTGATTATTAATAATAGTGCATGTGCATTGGACTAAGCTGGAATCTACAAGCATTCAATAAATAGGAGAAGACAAGGCAATATGGGCTCTTTCGTCAGATCAACAATTATGCATATAAGAGCCATTTCAACAATTTAATCATGGTCTTCTCCTATTGACCCTCAAAGAAAAGAAAAGAAATAAAACTATTTACACGGGAAAGCTCCCAACAAGCAAAATAAGAATAAGAAATCTTTTTGGGTTTTCTTTTTAATTACTACTACACGCATGGAAAGTAAACTAATTAAAAGCTACAACTAATTTTTTTGTTTTTTCTTAGGGTTTATTAAACACACAAGAAGAAAGCATAAAAAGGAAAGTAAACTAGCATGGATATTACAATTAAGAAGTATGAGCACCGACATCTAGCAATGAGTGTGTGAACATGAATATAATGTCGGTGAGAAATACGTACTCCCCCAAGCTTAGCTTTTGGCCTAAGTTGGTCTATGGCCACGGTTGGCCTGGCGGATATCCATAGTAATAGTTGGGGTCGTATTGAGATGCAGCAGCTATCGCCTCCTGAGCTGCAGTGTGGTGACGAGCAGCCTCCGCCCTCCTCTCGTACTCATCTGCCTCTTCTCTGGTAATAACATATCTTCCTTTTGCCTGATAATCAAAGAAGGCAGGAGCAGGGAGAGTAATACGGACAGCATGGCGTATGTCAAAGATTAAGCGATACTGGAGAGGTGATTCATTCCTCTCGACAAACTGATGGTGAACCATAGCCTCATAATCCAAATAAGTCGGAGGAAACTCAATATCATCTTCGCGTATGGCTATACTAGGAAAATTAGCTATGCGGGTTGCATAAATTCCACCTAAGAAATCTCCATTAAATCTATTAAGACGCAACCTACGTGCAACAATGGCTCCCAAATTATAAGATTTATCTCCTAACACCGCACTCCTAAGAATACTGAGGTCAGGAACACACATGTGACATGCCTCATATTTACCATTAATGCATCTACCTATGAACAGAGCAAAATAATGTATAGCAGGAAAATGAATGCTCCCTATGGTAGCTTGTGTTATATCTCTAGATTCCCCCACAGTTATACTAGCAAGAAAATCCCTAAATTCAGATTTGCGAGGTTCCCTGATACTACCCCATTGTGGAAGTTTGCAAGTAGTGGTAAAATCCTCTAAGTCCATAGTGTAAGAATTTTCATAAAGATCAAACAGGACAGTTGGAGAATTACGTGAAGATGAAAATTCAAACCTCCTCACAAAGGAACTACTGAGATAGTGATACTGGCTGCACTTATCTTCCTCGAAGCTCACAAGATCAGCGTTATGCAAATATGCGTTAAATTCTTCCTTAATTCCCGCTCGATCCATAAAGTTTTCCGAAGGCCATTCATAAGGATGCACTGGAGCGTTTCTTGGTGGCTCATCATCAGCATCACGAATTGCAATCCTAGGTCCTTGCTTCCTTGAAGAACCACCTTGGTACATTTTCCTAAACATATTTCTTCCTCTGAAAAATTCTGAAATTTTTAGTAACTTCAAAATAAAAGTGAACCAAACTCAATAATATTGATAGCAACTACTCCTACAAGTGCCTAGAACATATCATGCATCAAAACTACTTTTGACCATATAAATTTGACATGCAAGCTCAAGAACAGGGTCATCTAAGCAGCAAAAATTTGCAATGAATAAAGCACTAGAACAGAAACTAATTGGACCAATGGAGGAGTCACATACCAAGGAACAATCTCCCCAAGCAGTTTTGTGAGAGGTGCTTTGAGCAAGGAGATCGAAAATCGCAGCAAAATGAGCTAGAACTCGTCCTTGAGCTGGATATTCTTGTTTGTGGGAGGAAGAAGAAGTGTGTGGGTGCAGGAATAAGTGGAGGAGGGCCACTGTGGGCCCACGAGGCAGGGGGGCGCGCCCAGGGGGGTAGGGCGTGCCCCTGACCCTCGTGGCCAGGTGCCAGCTCCTCCTGTTGTGTTCTTAGTGCCAAATATTCTCAAATATTCCAGAAAAAATCATATTTAAATTTCAGGGCATTTGGAGAACTTTTATTTTCAGGGTATTTTTATATTGCACGGATAATTCAGATAACAGACAGAGAAGTACTATTTTTATTTATTTAATATAAATAACAGAAAGTAAAAGGAGGGTACAGAAGGTTGTGCCTTCTAGTTTCATCCATCTCATGATCATCAAAAGGAATCCACTAACAAGGTTGATCAAGTCTTGTTAACGAACTCATTCCGAATAACATGGAACTGGAGAAATTTCAAATAACACTATGTTACCTCAACGGGGATATGCACATCCCCAATAATAAGAATATCATATTTCTTCTTGATAGTAGGAATAGGAAATTCAAAACCTCCAAATATAATCGATGGAATTTTTCCAATAGAGTTGATACTATGAACTTGGGGTTGTTTCCTCGGAAAGTGTACCGCATGCTCATTACCATTAACATGAAAATGACATTGCCTTTAGTGCAATCAATAACAGCCCCTGTGGTATTCAAAAAGGGTCTTCCAAGAATAATAGACATACTATCGTCCTCGGGAATATCAAGAATAACAAAGTCCGTTAAAATACACTACAAAAAAAGACACATCCGTGACATTTTGGGCCGAACAAATTTTTTTCTATCATACATATGACACTTCTATGACGATAATTGTGACAAAACCCGATATCATCATAGATGTGGTGGGCTCCTACTTCCATGAAAAAAAAATCATGACAGAAAATGGGCTTTTCGTCCTGGGCGGGCCGGAGACGCAGCTGCATGACATTCTTTGGGCCATCCATGACGGAAAAAACCGTGGTAGAAGCGAGGGGGAGGAAAATTTGAGGGAGTTCCCGGTTACAGTGGGAGGTCGGGGGCCGAGCGATGCGCGCTTCTCTCGTACACATACGTGTGTGTGTGTGTGTGCGAGGCGTTGGCTCTAACTGAACCCGAGCGAGGCATTGGGCTCTAACTAAACCCGAGCGATTGCACTGCAGGCTACGCATTACTGAACCCGAGCGATCGATCGACGGCTGTTAACTGAACCCGACCGAGCGATTCCTTCGCTATTGCTGCTAACAAAAGCCGATCGATGCTACCTCTGGATGAACAGTGAGCGTTGCGGGGGGGGGGGGGTTGGATGAACATGACCCCGTGGTGTTGCCTCTGGATGAACAGGACCCCGATCGATCGAGCCGGTTGGGGCTGGATGAACAGGACCCCGTGGAGAGCTGGATGAACAGGACCACCCCGTGGAGGGCAGGATGAATAGTAGATGGTGGAGGGCAGGAAGAACAGTAGCCTGTGGAGGGGTGGTTGAACAGGAGCCCATGGAGAGGGCTGGTTGAATAGTAGCCGGTGGAGTAGTGCGCGGTTGAGGCTGGATGAACAGGAGCCCGTGGATGAACAGTCGCAGGTGGAGGCTGGAGGAGGTCGACGGTGGATGAACAGTAGCTCGTGGAGGCTGGAGGGGGTCGACGGTGGAGATGAACAGTATCCCGTGGAGTCCGGTTTTGCGGTACGCCACACCCCTCCCGATGGACAGGACCCCCGTTTAAACCGTAGCGCTCCAACACAAGTCCGTTTCGTCCATTTTGCGGTACGCCACACCCCTCCGATCAACAGGACCCTCGTTTCGACCGTAGGAGGTCCGTTTCGTCTGTTTTGCAGTACGCCAGACCCCTCCCGATGAACAGGATCCCATTTCGAACATGGCCGGTCGAACACAAGGCCGTTTCCTCCATTCTGCAGTACGCCAGGCCTCGTTTCCGTCGCATGTTTCGTCCAAGCCCTCCTGATGAACACAACGCATTCTGTTGCCTCCCCATGAACACGACAGATTCCGTTGCCTCCCCATGAACACGATGCATTCCGTTGCCTCCCCACGAACACGACGACAATGTTGTTTCTCCATTTCGACCCAGCCATGTACGCGAGCCCTGGCCATACGTATGCGCGAGTAGGCATTCGAGACCCCGCCCGTATGTACACATACGTGGCCGTATTTTCTTTCTTGCACCCTGGCCGCTGTACGTACGTGTACATGCTACGTGCACACTTGTACTATGACACGTGTGCGCCTCTACATCGACCAGTATATATGTACGTACACGTTCGCGACCAGAATGACAACGCTACGTACGCTTCGACCAGGCGGGTGGGTCCCAGCAGTCAGGGGGGCAAAATACGGTGGCCCATCCAGTGGGTCCCCGCTGTCAGGTGGAGGAATAATTATTTTGCACGTAATAAGGAGGCACTTCCTTGCTGCGGCTGTGGACCCAGCAGTCAGCCTCTCCACGTACAGTCCACGTCCGATGGAAGCCGTTCCTTAACCACGTTGACCACGCCGCACCGAGAGCACCAGGGCGGTGGACGACGGCGAGGCCTTGGAAGGGGATGACACGAAGCCATGGAAGACGCAGCAGTGGATGCCCATGCGTAGAGGAGTACAAGGGTTCACTGGTTCGCTGTGGTGTGAGGCTGCCGTCACCGCAGAATAAGAGGGGGTGTGGGTGAGTAGAGGGATGGCCTGGCCAGCGGTGGGAGTAGTAGGGGGCGGTGAGGCCTCCGCCGCATCGCAGCCGGCCACGGGAGGCAGGAGCACGAGGCACGACCGACGCTGTTTTGGGCGGCTGGAGCAAGAAGACCAGAGGTTGAAGAAGCACTACGGCCGTTGGATGGACATCGTACAGACACTGGAGCTAGAATCGTGCATATTGAGTAAGTTGACAAAGCCCTCCGTCCCCGTCAACTTAGTAGGCCCACAAGTCAGCCTCCCACCAAGGTGGGTCCCAGCTAGCAGGGGGTATTCATTTTTTTGAGCGTAATAAGGAGGCACTTCCTTGCGTGCGAAGATATAGCTGGTGGGTCCGAGCTGTCAGCGGCTGTAACATTTTTTTTGCGAAATATAGAGGCCCTTTCGGTGGGTCCCTGATGTCAGGTGGAGGAATCATTATTTTGCGCGTAATAAGGAGGCATTTCCTTGCATGCGGCCGTGGACCCAGCTGTCGGCCTCTCCATGTACAGTCCACTTCAGATGCATGTCGGTCCTTGACCACGTTGACCAGGCCGCGCCCAGAGCACCAGGGTGGTGGACGACGTCGAGGCCTAGGAAGGGAACGACACGTAGGTAGGGAAGACTCGGTAGTTGTTTCCCACGCGGAGGGGACTACGACTATACGAGGGTTTATTGGTTCGTCTGCCATTGCCGGAGAATAATAGCAGGTGTGGGTGAGTAGAGGGATGGCTAGGCCAGCGATGGGAGTATGGTGGGGTGGTGAGGCCTGCGCGGCAGCATAGCCGTCTGCGGGGAGGAGGGAGCAGGCAGTCCCGCTGGTGCTTGTTTGAGCGGCTGGAGCAGGAAGAGTAGAGATTGAAGAAGCATGACGGCCGTTCGATGGACATCCAACAGTCACTGCTTGTGCGTCAACCTTTTTTAGGAAAGCCTCAAATCTGTGGAAAACAACATACAGCCCATCTTCCATTATTTATAATAATTTACAGCTCATTTGCTGATTCTTAAGGCTTTTTTGGAGCCCATATTCTTTTTGTTAGCATTACAGCCCATATTGTGGCCACGGTTAAAAAATTAACGAAATTTTGCATATTTCGATGCGGTCAGAACTGTTTTTAATCCCGAAATTTCTACTCACATTCAAACTGATTTTAAAAATAAATGTATATCAATATAAAATCCAAAAAATTCTCCACGCATAAAAATTAATTTAATTTAAAATCTCGAAATGAAAAAAAAAGATATTTTAAACTAATTGTCGGTTTGATGTGTTTTAAAAATGTACAACTCATTTCTCATTACTGATGGGCCATTTTCTCGGCCAGCCGAATGAAGCTCTCCTCGTCTTGAAAGATTTGTAGCCCAACAGGCCTGACAAAGCGACTTACATGGCAAATAACAAAAAAACTACGCTGTGGCCGTGGACCCAGCTGTCAGCCTCTCCACATACAATACTCTTCTGATGGAAGTCGGTCGTTGACCACATTGACCACGCCGCGCCGAGAGCACCAAGGCGGTGGATGACGGCAAGGCCTAGGAAGGGGACGACGCGGAGCCGGGGAAGACGCGGCAGTGGATGCCCACGCGGAGAGGAGTACGAGGGTTCACTGGTTCGGCTCTGGTGTGAGGCTGCCGTCGCCGCAGAATAACAGGGGGTGTGGGTGAGTAGAGGGATAGCATGGGCCAGCGGTGGGAGTAGTAGGGGGCGGTGGGGCCTCCGCGGCATCACAGCCGGCCACGAGAGGCAGGAGCACGCGGCACGACTGGCGCAGCTTTGGGCGGCTGGAGCAAGAAGACCAAAGGTTGAAGAAGCACTACGGCCGTTGGATGGACATCTTACGATCACTGGAGCTAGAATCGTTCATATTGACTAAGTTGACAAAGCCCTCCATCCTCGTCAACTTAGTAGGCCCACAAGTCAGTCTCCCACCAGGTTGGGTCCCAACTAGCAGGGGGGGTATTCAATTTTCCGTGCGTAATAAGGAGGCACTTTCGGTGGGTCTGAGCTCACAGCGGGGGGGGGACGTTTTTTCGTGAAATACGGTGGTCCGTGTGGTGGGTCCCAGCAGACAGGGGCAAATGTTTTTTCACGAAATACGGTGGCCCGTCCGGTGGGTCCCAGCAGTCAGGGGGTAAACGTTTTTTCCGCGAAATACCGGTGGCCCGTCCGGTGGGTCCCTGCTGTCAGGTGGAGGAATAATTATTTTGCGCGTAATAAGGAGGCACTTCCTTGCGGCTGCCGTGGACCTAGCTGTCAGCCTCTCCACGTACAGTACTCTTCCGATGGAAGTCAGTCATTGACCACATTGACCACGCCACGCCGAGAGCACCACGGCGGTGGACGACAGCGAGGCCTAGGAAGGGGACGACGCAGAGCCGGGGAAGACGCGGCAGTGGATGCCCACGCGGAGATGAGTACGAGGGTTAACTGGTTCGGCTACGGTGTGAGGCTGCCGTCGCCGAAGAATAACAGGGGGAGTGGGTGAGTGGAGGGATGGCCTGGCCAGCGGTGGGAGTAGTATGGGGACGGTGAGGCGTCCGCGGCAGCACAGCCGACCACGGGAGGCAGGAGCATGCGGCACGACCGGTGCTGCTTTGGGCGGCTGGGGCAAGAAGACCAGAGGTTGAAGAAGCACTACGGCCGTTGGATGGACATCGTTGACCACGCCGCGCCGAGAGCACCAGGGCGGTGGATGATGGTGAGGCCTAGGAAGGGAATGACATGGAGCCGGGGAAGACACGACAGTGGCTGCCCACGCAGTGGAGAGTACGAGGGTTGACTGGTTCGGCTGTCGTCGCTGGAAAATAACAGGAGGTGTGGGTGAGTAGAGGGATAGACAGGCCAGGGATGCGAGTATGATGGGGCCATGAGGCCTTCCCGGCAGGACTACCTGCCACGGGAGGCGGGAGCAGGCTGTTCCGATGGTGCTGGTTTGGGCGGCTGGGGCAGGAAGATCAGAGACTGAAGAAGCACGATTGTCGTTAGATTGACATCTAAAGGTCTAACGCTGGTAGAGTCAATTGTTGACTAAGTTTCTTTTTTCAGAAACCTTGTGTATGCATGAACTTAGTAGGCCCACAAGTCAGCCTCCAAATCTGTGGCAGACAACCTAAAGCACATTTGCTATTTTTTATAATTTGCAGCCCATTTGCTAATTCTTAAGTAATTTATTACAGCCCATTTTCTGCCCAGGACCATGGTCAAAAAGTCCAACCTTATTTTGGATATTTCGGTGGAGTCCGAACTGTTGTAATCCTGAAATGATAAACATTTTTAAGAGCTTATTGATTTGCCAAAAAATCGTTTTGTTTTTGTAAGAAAATAAGACGTGGGACAATTTAGTTGGTTTAAGGGAAAACCAGTGGTAAAAAATCAGTGCTGGGTGGAAAAAACAACAAAAATAAGGATGTAAATATGAAAAGGGAATTTTATGTGTTTTCAATATAATGATACGTGTATATGAACTAGTAAAACTATAGGTAGAGATTAGAAAACGGATGTAGGACATGCGTTTCAAGAGGAAAATAGAACTGGGTTGTGTGTTTGATTTAGTAAAAAAACTGCCTGCGGATGTTGTAAGACAAAATATAATTAACGCTGGCAGGCCAGAGGCCAGTAGATACCTACTGGATCTTTGTGCCCCGTTGTCGTCATGGGATGGGCCTGTTAAAAACAAAACAACCCTGGGCAATATACAACCCAGTTGAAACTTGCTCGACCTGAAAAAACAATATACGTGCTCAATAAACGAGAGAATTCTGCAAGTACAGACTGATAACTAGGATGCACCACGGATATTGTTTTTTATCATGATAATAAGTTCATGCACTTGTTTCGAAAAAATTGGAGAACTGGGAATTCGAACGGCGGGTGCTTATGCTACCCATCAAATAAAAATCAGGTGCCTGAAAATTTGTTTCGAAACAAATGATTCAGCTTTATATCCACATCGACCCTCGGCATGATGGTTGGAAGCAAATGGAAGTTCATACCAAAAGATCATTAACAACAATACTAACTTGCGGACGACAAGGTAGTACAACTACCAATACCAAACTAACTTGTAATCTTTTTACTCCTGGCCCTAGTGTTCGTCTGGTAGAAAATCTTGCAGAGGACCAGCTCCCGCTCCTTCTCTTGCTCCAGGTCCCCGAGGTGGTACTGGTGCATCACCCAGTTGGTCCTCTGTTGGTCAAAGTTCTTGTTGGTGTGCAACACCAGAACCTTTTTTGCTGCCCGTCTGCCGGCCGTTGACCATCACCGGCAAGGTATTGCCGGTCTTGTGCCACATCGTGTGCATGCCGCACTCCGACTGTATCTTGCGACGCGTCCACGCGCCCCTTTTGAACACCCTGGAATTGCGTTGGAAGAAATGCTTCCTTAGGCCACTCAGTGTGATACCTGCAGTATTGTGGAATACAGGTTTTAGTGTACCTAGTTGGCATTTTCATATCATCTTTGGCATGTTGCAGTCACCTGTTTCACTTTTTATTAACTGTCAAATTGTAATTGCTTCACCAGGTCTATGTCTAAATAGAAAAATAGAGCTATAAACAAAGGAATATGTTTGTGCAAGTAGACGGCCGTTCGGTGTCTTACCTGGAAGTTTCTCAGGTTGGGTGTAACATATACCGTGCTCGCTGTCGATGGTTGGTATGAACAAATCGATGAGAGACTGAAATCTCGCACTGTCAGCACTCACTTTGGCCTCAAGGTGCTCGATCAGCTCCTGATCCGTGGGATTGAACTTGACGCCAGCCGGCAGCACGGGCCAATCCTTCTTCGACTTGCATCGGTAATTCCAGTTATATGGTACTCAATGTATGATCAATCGACTGTTTTAAGTGAATGATGAAAGATTTCGACAGATAAGTGGTACTCCAAATCTGAAGTCCAGAATACCCGAACACACCGCCGGGATTCTTGTGTCACCTCACGCGCAGCGTGTTGTCACGTCAATTCAATGTGTGGACATGATGAATAATTTGACCGACGTATACTAGTACTGCTACTGTACTACTTACTAGTCGTATTTAGTGTCACAATTTATACATAGGTTTAACTAACAAGTACGCACTAGAAGCCTAACTGATATATATATATAAGGAGTGCTTCAAACTAACAACAGTACATAATATCAAACAAAAGAGGGTCGTGCTACAGCAACAGAATACATGGCTCAGTCTAGATATCAGCACGAATCAAGTTGTGCATATTTGCTGTTGGCGTGAACCACATCACCGCATGTCGGATTTGCAAAAGCCATCCATCGCATGGAAGCTTGATGCCTTTCACACACTGAAGATTATCTGGCAACAAGCTGTGTTGACGAATCTCTGGATATGGTGATTCATGAAACCCATGGTATGATGTGTAAACACAGCCCCCCTCGCGAATGGAAGTTGCATAGCATAGTAATCATCGCCGGTGATATGATCGTTGATTGGTTGGATGATCGGATAATTGAGCCCGAGGAACAAGGAGTGGTTGTCGAGGCTTTAAACCCGCCTCCTGTTGAATATGCCTGGCCCAACGGAGCTGGGATCTTTCTCGAACACAAAGCAGCCATAGCCATCAATGTCACGAACGCCCCATGCATTGTACTGCATGTGGTTTGATGTAATGGTTTGGTCAATTTGGTACGTGCGAATGAGCATCAAATGACCGCCGTCAGCTGAACGAGTGATAAACCACCACCCATCGGTAGGTATGATTCCAGGTCCTGGAATCATGAAGGCCAGTGCATTTGCGTCTGCTGCAACAATTCAAAATGGAGACCAAAAGGACCAAAATAAACAATCATGTTCAGAGTATGTGTGGAATTAAGATTATTATAACAGTGACACATATCATAGATAGAGAATTGCAATGACGTGGTCATAATCATACCCCAAGTTAAAAAAATAAGCCAATGGCTTTCATATTCTAGCAATATGTCATGGTTCAAACATCATGTAACAATGAGAGGAAAACAACTATGACAGCGCCTACTCATATTCTACCATAGCACTTATTACTACTGTTCTCATATCAACTCTAAGCAATAACATGCGTTGTTATAAAAATCTTGTAAACGAGAGTAACATATAGCAATCATGATGTTATGCTCATAATATGTATTCTAACAATCATTAGATGCCAATTGTTCTCATATCAACTCTAACAATAACATGTGTGGTCATAAAAATCTAGGAAATGAGAGGAACATATAGCAATGATGTGGTTATAGACATGCTATGCATTCTTAATTTGTAACAAATGAACAGGCAGTCGTATTCATAAGGTAAAGATGAGATGAGATATAACAATTACACGACGATAGATTCCACCAATATAGGTAGCCAATCTGTGCGTCGACCGCGTAAACGATGCCATCGTGCACTATAGCATCAGATAGAAATGTTTCCTCAACAGGATTGATGATGAGCCATAACCATGTATGGCGACCGGATTCCAGATAGACTAATCCCTTGTTGAACAACACAATGAGCTTGTAATCCATGTAGTCTTATGATGGTGTGGGCACTTCGCAGATTACAACTTTCTGCAAACAGAGGTCGAGCCAAAAGCTTGACGTGTCTCGTGCGTAGTAGGCAGGAGTGTGCGGTGGGCCGCGAGGCTCGATGGCGGCGGTATCCAACGATGGAAGGGTGATCTCTCGCTGGGTGTAGATATCCACGAGACGCCACAGACTACCGGTGTGGTGAATGAGGACGATCCAGTTGGCCTTTGAGGGAGTCCTGGATTAGGGGGTGTTCGGATAGCCGGACTATACCTTCAGCCGGACTCCTGGACTATGAAGATACAAGATTGAAGACTTCATCCCGTGTCCGGGAGGGACTTTCCTTGGCGTGGAAGGCAAGCTTGGCGATACGGATATGCAGATCTCCTACCATTGTAACCGACTCTATGTAGCCCTAACCCTATTCGGTGTCTATATAAACCGGAGGGTTTTAGTCCGTACGACAACATACACATCAACAATCATACCATAGGCTAGCTTCTATGGTTTAGCCTCCTCGATCTCGTTGTTGATCTACTCTTGTACTACCCATATCATCAATATTAATCAAGCAGGGCGTAGGGTTTTACCTCCATCGAGAGGGCCCGAACCTGGGTAAAACTTCGTGTCCCTTGCCTCCTGTTACCATCCGGCCTAGACGCACTGTTCGGGACCCCCTACCCGAGATCCGCCGGTTTTGACACCGACATTGGTGCTTTCATTGAGAGTTCCTCTGTGTCGTCGCCGTCAGACTCGATGGCTCCTACGATCATCGATAGCGATGCAGTCCAGGGTGAGACCTTCCTCCCCGGACAGATCTTCGTCTTCGGCTGCTTCATACTGCGGGCCAATTCGCTTGGCCGTCTGGAGCAGATCAAAATCTACGCCCCTGGCCGTCATGTCAGATTTGGAAGTTTAAACTACACGGCTGACATCCGCGGGGACTTGATCTTCGACGGATTCGAGCCACTGCCGAGCGCGCCGCACTGTCACGACGAGCATGATCTAGCTCTACCGCTGAACAGTGCCCTAGAGGCCGCACCCGCATCGGCTCCGACCCTTAATTCGGAGCCAACCGTGCCGATCGAGGATGGGTGGTCGGACGCCGCCTCGGGGGCTGCGATCCCAACGGCGATTGAGCCGAACACCAGCCCCGCACTCCGTGAAATTCGTGACTCCAAGGAGCCGGACTCCTCTCCGGACTCCGAACCCTCCGCGTCCCTGCCAATCGAATCCGATTGGGCGCCGATCATGGAGTTCACTACCGCAGACATCTTTCAGCACTCGCCTTTCGGCGATATCCTAAAGTCACTGAAGTCTCTCTCTTTATCAGGAGAGCCCTGGCCGGACTACGGTCAGCAAGGTTGGGGTACGGACGATGAAGAAATTCAAAGCCCACCCACCACCCACTTTGTAGCCACTGTCGACGACTTAACCAACATGCTCGACTTCGACTCTGACGACATCGACGGTATGGACGCCGATGAAGGAGATGATGAAGAACCAGCGCCTACTAGGCCCTGGAAAGCCACCTCGTCATATGACATATACATGGTGGACACCCCAAAAGAGGGAGATGGCGACGGAACAGCGGAGGATGACCCCTCCAAGAAACAGCCTAAGCATCGGCGTCAGCGGCACCGCTCAAAATCCCGCCAACACAAATACGGCGATTCCAGCACGGGAGATAATAATACTCCGGAAAGTGCTGAAGAAAACGCCCTCCAGCAAAACTTAGCACAGGAGGATGGAGAAACCAGCCCTCATGAGAGAGCGGCAGATAGAGAGGTCGAGGACGATAATTATATGCCTCCCTCCGAAGACGAGGCAAGCCTCGACGACGACGAATTCGTCGTGCCAGAGGATCCTGTCGAGCAAGAGCGTTTTCAACGCAGGCTTATGGCCACGGCAAGAAGCCTCAAGAAAAAATAGCAACATCTTAGAGGTGATCAAGATTTGCTGGTCGACAGATGGACTGAAGTCCTTGCGGCCGAAGAGCATAAACTCGAACGCCCCTCCAAGAGCTACCCAAAGCACAGGTTGCTACCCCGATTAGAGGAGGAAGCACTTGATGCGGCCGACCGGCCACCTCGCGGCCGCGACAGAGAGGCCTCCCGGCCCTCCACTCAAGCCGCACCCCGTACCAAGGCACGGGAATATGCGCCGGACTTACGAGACATGTTGGAGGACAAGGCAAGGCAAACACGATCGATCTACGGATCGCGTGCGCGACCCATGGCTCGAGACGGTAACCGTCACGCCGGCCACAAATTCAGCAGGGCCGAACACAGCTCATTGGAGCTACGTCATGATATCGCCCAGTACAGAGGCGCCGCACACCCACTATGCTTCACAGACGAAATAATGGATCATCAAATCCCCGAGGGTTTCAAACCCGTAAACATCGAATCATATGATGGCACAACAGATCCTGCGGTATGGATCGAGGATTATCTCCTTCATATCCACATGGCCCGCGGCGACGATTTCCATGCCATCAAATACCTCCCACTCAAGCTTAAAGGACCAGCTCGACATTGGCTTAATAGCTTTCCAACATGATCAATCAGTTGTTGGGAGGACCTGGAAGCTGCATTCCTCGACAATTTCCAGGGCACTTATGTGCGACCCCCAGACGCCGATGACCTAAGTCACGTAATTCAGCAGCTAGAGGAATCGGCCAGGCAATTCTGGACACGGTTCCTAACAAAGAAAAATCAAATAGTCGATTGTCCGGACGCTGAGGCCCTAGCAGCCTTCAAGCACAATATCCGTGACGAGTGGCTGGCCCGGCACCTTGGACAGGAAAAGCCGAAATCTATGGCAGCACTCACGACACTCATGACCCGCTTTTGCGCGGGAGAAGACAGCTGGCTTGCTCATAGCAACAATATGACCAAGAACCCTGGTAATTCGGACATCAGGGACAGTGGTGGCAGGTCGCGTCGCAACAAGCAGAAGCGCCGCATTAACGGCGAAAATGCTGAGGATACGGCAGTTAATGCCGGATTCAGAGGCCCTAAATCCGGTCAGCGGAAAAAGCCATTCAAAAGGAATCCTAGGGTCCCGTCCAGTTTGGACCGAATACTCGACCGCTTGTGCCAGATACATGGCACCCCCGAAAAGCCGGCCAATCACACCAACAGGGATTGTTGGGTGTTCAAGCAGGTAGGCAAGTTAAACACCTGACATGAAGACAAGGGGCTGCATAACAATGATGACAAGGAGCCCCGGCCGCCGAACAACAGTGGACAGAAGGGTTTTCACCCACAAGTGTGGACGGTGAACATGATATATGCAACCCACGTCCCCAAAAGGGAGCGGAAGCGCGCGTTAACGGACGTATACGCGGTAGAGCCAGTCGCCCCAAAGTTCAACCCATGGTCCTCCTGCCCGATCACCTTTGATCGAAGGGACCATCCCACTAGCATCCGTCATGGAGGATTCGCCGCATTGGTCCTAGACCCAATTATTGACGGATTTCATCTCACTAGAGTCCTTATGGATGGTGGCAGCAGCCTGAACCTGCTTTACCAGGATACAGTGCAGAAAATGGGCATAGATCCCTCGAGGATTAAGCCCACCAAAACGACCTTCAAAGGCGTAATACCAGGTGTAGAGGCCAACTGTATAGGCTCAGTCACACTTGAAGTGGTCTTCAGATCTTCAGATAATTTCCGAAGCGAGGAGTTAATCTTCGACATAGTCCCGTTTCGCAGTGGTTATCACGCACTGCTCGGGCGAACCGCATTCGCTAAGTTCAATGCGGTACCGCACTACGCATACCTTAAGCTCAAGATGCCAGGCCCTCGAGGAGTAATTACGGTCAATGGAAACACCGAACCCTCCCTCCGAACGGAGGAGCACACGGCGGCCCTTGCAGTGGAAGTACAAAGCTGCCTCTCCAGACAGTTCTCCAGTCCGGCCACTAAACGACTGGACACCGTCAAGCGCGCCCGGAGTAACCTACAACAAGACCGCCTAGCACGATCCGAGCAGGTGTAGCAATGCGGCCCCAACCCCAACCCTCGCAAAAAGGCGATGCCAGTACTTCGCGTGCATAACTACGCTCTAGAGATACCATGGGTACAGGGGGAGGGGCACCATCACGGCACGCCCAAAAATACGGCTTAAACCGTACCAGGGGATGCCGATTTTTTAATTTTCTCTTACTTTCAGGACTCCATCCTTCGGAAGGCCTGTTCGGCAGTTCAATTGCCGCACAAACGATGCAAGAACCAGGGAAGCAGACAAGCCATGCCGCATTATGGAACTCTCAGGTGGTCTCTATCACGAGCAGTATACCCGTTCCGCGTACTATTCCGCAGCTTGCCCCTGGAATGGACATGTTAACTAGTCCAACCTTCCACTTATCGCATTACTTGTATCGTTCTACCTTGATCGCACCCCTTTTTAATAAACAATGCATAGCTTTCGTCTATTTTTGCATTACCTTTTTTCTTTATATATGTTCCTTAATGACATGTTACACCCGTACACGTTGGTACGGCCAAAATACGCCAGGGGCTTTAGTACCCCTCAATATGGTGTGAGAAGTCCGAACACTTTAACAAGTGCGGCACCCCGAACTTATAGCATTATATGCATCGGCTCCGAATCATGTCTTGGGTCAATAGTTGGGTTTTCTCAGCTCCTATGTTTTGGTGCCTTACTTTCCGCTATATCGGCTAAGGTAGCACTAGGAGAACCACTGCGATTGTGCCCCAGTTGAGCTGGGTCGAGCACCTCAGTGGAGAAAGCTAAAACTGACTGTCATGATGAAGCGAGAGCTGGTCGCTGTTCGAGAGGTTTTTTCGAGTCCCTAAAGACTTATGCCGCTTAGGGCGAGGAGCCGGCTCTGTCCGGCCAAGGCGTGGATAGCGCCCCGAACTCGGTCTTCCGAATACTAGGGGCTTCGCCGAAATTTAAAATTATAGAATTCTATGGCTAAGTGAGAGTGTTCGCGCATTATAGTCCGATTACCTTGTCCGTTGGGCTGAGCGCCTCCCTCGAAGGACCCAAACATGGGAAAAAGAGCGCTCAGGTTTATCCCCGAACACCCCAGCACTAGCGGCATGGGGGCAGAAGACGACGACTTGCCATCTCTCAGAATTGATAAACAGCCACACAGAAGGTAATATTTTAAATTCCAACAGCATTGCTTAGCGCATATAAACAAGTTTTACTCAAAAATTACATCCCTAGAACATTCATCTGCCACCAGGCAGGTACCCTTCAGAACATCCTTATAGTAATTCTCGGGCTTGCGATGCTCTTTCCCCGGCGGTGGCCCATCCTTCACCAGCTTCTCAGCATCCAGCTTACCCAGTGCACCTTAGCATGGGCAAGGGCCCTACGGGCACCTTCAATGCAGACGGAGCGCTTGTTGACTTCGAGCCTTGGACAGGCCTCCACCAACTGCCGCACCAGCCCGAAATAGCTCCCAGGCAGAGCCCCTCCAGGCCACAGCCGAACAATGAGGCCCTTCATGGCCTGTTCGGCCGCCTTGTGGAGCTCGACCAGTTGCTTCAGCTGGTCGCTCAGGGGTACGGGGTGTCCGGCCTCAGCATACTGAGACCAGAACACCTTCTCTGTCGAGTTGCCCTCCTCGGCTCGATAGAATGCGGCGGTGTCGGACACACTCCGGGGAAGATCTGCGAACGCTCCTGGAGAGCTCCGAATTCGGGTAAGTAACAAGTAACTCACGTTTATGTGTTTGCTTTGCATAAAGAATTCCTTACCCGCCGCTATCTTCTTCACCTCATCCAGCTCCTGGAGGGTCTTCTGGGATTCGGCGTTGGCAGACTTGGCATTTTCAATATCCACCGCGAGCTCGGACGCTCGCGTCTTTGAGTCAAGCTCCAAACTCTCATGTTTTTCCACGAGAGCCTGGAGCTCTTGCCGCACCTTGCCAACCTCGGCCTCATACCTCTCCCGCTCGGTGCGCTCCGAGGCCGCCCTCTTCTCGACCTCGACCAACGCTTGCTTAAGGGTCGCCACTTCAGACGTGGCCCCTAAAATAGCCACGATAATCCTGTCATTCTTTGCAATTGCACCTTTTTATATATATATTTAAAAACAAGGTATTTCTTACCTTCATTGTCCTCGAGCTGCTTCTTGGCACGACCGAACTCTTGCTCGAACCGCTCGAGGTTCTGCTTTAGCGTGTCCACTTCCGCAGTCAGTGCGGCGGACGCAAGCAGGCAAGCCTGCATATGCATATTGACTCATTTTTGTTAGACTCATGCGAATTCTATTTGATCCTCTATTCGGCTTTTCTTCCCGAATGCCAAACAGAGCATCAGGGGCTACTGTCTATGCGGTACTATTATTTACACATTCTTAACTCCAAGCCTGTCAAAAGGCTAGTACAAGCTTCAGTCAGTCCGCTCTTGGCGGACTGAACCTTCTGGACCACCGCACTCATAATAGTGCGGTGTCCCTCGTCGATGGAGGCGCCGTGGAGCGCCTCCAACATATTGTCCGGCGCCTCCGGTTGGACGGGGGCCACCGGCATGGTGGACTTTCTCCTCTTCAGGTCCCCCGCCGGACTCTGGAACCTTTGAAGGTTCCGGAGCGGTGTCCGTCTTAGAGCCAGACTTGGAGCCCTGGGGGTTTCATCCCCTTTACTCCTGGAGTCCGGGAGGTCGCCTTGCGACGCCTCCAGGACCACCTCCTCCCGGCTTGGAACCTGTTGGGACAACACTTCGGTGTCATCCGTAGGGCGGGGGGACGAAGTCGTCGGAAGTGAGTTCACATCTGACGAGTCCAGTGAGCCGCTCGACGACGCGTCGAGCCGGTCTTTGGGTGGGCTGCATAAACATATTCGACGTAAGGGAAAGCTGTGCAATAAACGAATACTATGAATTACTCTGGTATCCGGATACTTACGATTTTGCCAGGGGCTTGGCCCTGGGCTGCCACTCCTCTCCGCCGTCGGCGTCGGTGGAGTAGTCCGGAGGAAGGGTTTTCCCCTTCTTGGACCCTCCGGCCTCCCCAGAGAGGGCGGCCTTCCTTTTCTTCTCTCCTCCCGCTGGAGGGGGAGAGTTCTCCTCTTCTTCCTCCTCGTCTTCACGGGAGGAATGCACCTCGGAACCATCGGATGATGGATCCTACGCTTCCTGGCGCCGGGCACTCTTTCGAGTCCCCGCGGCCTTTTTCGCGGCCTTCTTCTCCGGCACCACATAGGGTGCCGGAACCAGCAGCTTCGCCAAGCGAGTGTCCGCTGGGCCTCCGGGCAAAGGAGCCGGATAGTTGATCTGTCTGGACGTCACCTGCCAATCCTGTCAAAGGTAAGGGAGCTTAGATCCCGCATGGAGTCAAACTATGAAAAACTAATACCCTGTAAAAGGAAAAAAGCAGCTTACCGCGAGAGCGTGACGCTGTGCACTGAATCCGCGATCCTCGGTAGCGGATGCGGGAGCCTCGGCGCCTTTGAAAAGCACCTTCCAGGCATCTTCGTACGTTGTGTCGAAGAGCCTGCTTAGAGTTTGGTGCCGTGCCGGATCGAACTCCCACAGGTTGAAAGCCCGTTGTTGACACGGGAGGATCAAGCGGATGAGCATAACCTGTACTACGTTGACAAGCTTGAGCTTCTTGTCCGCCAGGGTTTGGATGCATGTTTGGAGTCCGGTCAGCTCTCCTTTTTTACCCCAAGACAGGCCCGTCTCCTTCCAGGAGGTGAGCCGCATGGGGGGTCCAGACCGAAACTCGGGGGGTGCGACCCATTCGGTGTCGCGCGGCTCAGTGATGTAAAACCGCCCCGATTGCCACCCCTTCAGGGTCTCCACAAAGGAGCCCTCGAGCCATAGGACGTTGTCCATCTTGCCCACCATGGTGCCTCCGCACTCCGCCTGGTTGCCGTGCACCACCTTCGGCTTGACGTTGAAAGTCTTGAGCCAGAGGCCAAAATGGGGGCGGATGCCGAGGAAGGCCTCGCACACGACGATAAACGCCGAGATGTTGAGGACGAAGTTCGGGGCCAGATCGTGGAAATCCAGGCTGTAGTAGAACATGAGCCCCCGGACAAATGGGTGGAGAGGGAAGCCCAATCCGCGGAGGAAATGGGGGAGGAACACCACCCTCTCATGGGGCTTAGGGGTGGGGATGAGCTGCCCCTTTTCGGGGAGCCGGTACGCGATGTCATTAGACAGGTATCCGGCCTTCCTCAGCTTTTTGATATGTCCCTCCATGACGGAGGAGACCATCCACTTGCCTCCCGCTCCGGACATGCCTGGAGAAGGTTGAGGTGGGGAGTGCGGACTTGGGCGCTGGAGCTCGAGTGCGCAAGAATGGATAGGCGAAGGAGGAAGAAGGCGTAGGTGAAAAGGTGGATCCTTATCCCCTTATGTGGGTGGACGCAACTACATGTCCCCACCAGCCTGGTAAAACTCGCTTATCTCCAAGCGCCATAATCAATGGCGCAGTTGGGTTACCCACGCCCGTATTGATGAGAATCCCGGAATAAGGGGACACGATCTCTGCTTTAACAAGACGTGCCAAGGAAACCGCCTCACATGACGCGCTGAGGTGGGATAATGAAACGACTCGGATAAAGGCTTGGCCGTGGTGTGTCACGCTACGGAATACGTCAGCAGATTAGATTTGTGTAAACATTATTCTCTCTACGGCAATATGTGGAAACTTATTTTGCAGAGCCGGACACTACCTTTGTGTTCAAAATCTTCTACGAAGTACTTGGAGGAGGAACCCGCCTTGCAATGCCGAAGACAATCTGCGCGCCGGACTCATCATCATTGAAGCCTGGTTCAGGGGCTACTGAGGGAGTCCTGGATTAGGGGGTGTTCGGATAGCCGGACTATACCTTCAGCCAGACTCCTGGACTATGAAGATACAAGATTGAAGACTTCGTCCCGTGTACGGGAGGGACTTTCCTTGGCGTGGAAGGCAAGCTTGGCGATACGGATATGCAGATCTCCTACCATTGTAACCGACTCTATGTAACCCTAACCCTATTCGGTGTCTATATAAACCGGAGGGTTTTAGTCTGTAGGACAACGTACACATCAACAATCATACCATAGGCTAGCTTCTAGGGTTTAGCCTCCTCGATCTCGTGGTTGATCTACTCTTGTACTACCCATATCATCAATATTAATCAAGCAGGACATAGGGTTTTACCTCCATCGAGAGGGCCCGAACCTGGGTAAAACTTTGTGTGCCTTGCGAACATCGGGGAGGGAATTCCAATCGCGGCTCTGCGTGTCAGTCGGTTCTTCCATTGCATTTTTGGAGCCTGCGAGCCAGCAGGGAAATGGATTCGGGCGGGCGAGCGAAGAAGCTTCTCCTCATGTGGCCGAGCAGTGAGCGGGGGGATATGGTACGCACGAGCTACCAAGGAAGATGGCACGGGCGGGCGAGTAGTGAGCGGGGGTAAATGGTGTGCGGTCGACGATGGGGAAGAGAGGAGGAAGAAGAAGAGAGGAGGAAGAAGAAGAGACTAGTTGAATAGTTCTCTCTGACCGAGATGGGGAATAAATGGATCGCGAATACTTCCTTTCTAGAGTATCCCTATGCCTCTACGCTCACTTCACTCATTTTGCTCCGTACCTAGTCACTTGTTGAAATCTGTAGAAAGACAAATACTCCGTATTTGGGAACAGAGGGAGGCTTTTACTCCGTACTATTTGGGAACAGAGGGAGTATCACCATATGGAGGGAACAGAGGAAGCTTGAAATATGAACATGTCAATGGGAGGGAGTAAGCCCCATGCATGCATGCATGCAACATGCAGCACTCACATGTACACATGGACGCACGCAACACTCACGCACCCATGTAGCACACAGCACACGACGCAACACACACGCTCACGCTCAAGTGCTCAACCTACTCCCTACGTCCGTGAAAGACTGTACATTTAGAGATTTACACATTGACCAGGGCATAATTAATGCCCAAAAGTAGCATACTTATGTGTGCATGCGACCATTGAGATAAGAAGATTAAATGAAGGCCGTTGCATGCTGTAATTAAGGATAGACATGTAGCCTGTACCTACAGCACAAGTTGGTGCATTAGTCAATCAATATCGATTTAGATTAAAGGCTAAACACGTTGGAAGTGTAGATGTACATCATGTAGTACACTCTTTGTTGGAAGACCGAGGGAGGACACGTGCATGCACTCACATACACAGCTAGGGCGGTTCGTGCGCAAGGGTTGGACTCGTGTCGCGCCTGCGTAAAGTTTTGTTTAACTGATTTCTTTGCTTTGCCAACTGACAGGTGGGACCCAGAAACCAGGTGACAATTTAACCAGTCAACAAAGTGCCATGTCGACTATGTGGCCGGTCAGTAGGGTGCAATACGGTGCTCTACGATGATCACCGCAAAACTATATGTAGTGACCGTAAAGAGCGTACTGTTACATACGTTGACCGCCAGTGTATTTTTCTTGTTTCAAATTAAGCCATATTAATCGGAAAGGACGCAGTATGGACTACTACTACTACTACTAGTACTGCTTTGATGTGTCCCGTCAACTCGCCGAACGAGGAGAAGCTTGCTTACTACGCCTCTCCCTCGCCCACGCACGCGGTGGTTCGCAGCACGAGGAGAGGGTTTTGACTACAGCGCCCTCTCCCTCTCCCTCTCCCTCTCCCTCTCCCTCTCCCTATCCCTCGCCCTTGCCCTCGCGGTGGACGTGCAGCAGTTCAGTCGGTCTCAGATTGCTAGAAGCATATTGTACTGTAGTATCATCATTGTTGGACCTTCCGAAGAGGTGAAGAGCCAAGTGCATGTTTCACACGAGTACGAACTGTTGAACCTCCCAAAGAGGCAAAGAGCCAAGCGCAAGGTTTTATAGGAGTTGTCGTCCTAGTAGGAGTGTACTAGTACAACTATAGCGAACGATGCTACTGTATGATGCCGCCTCGTCACGTATATCCAAAGTTGTGCCACCTTTTTTCTCAAAGAGCGTGTTGGAGCCCGTGCAACAACCATGCAAGTTGCACGTACACATAACACATTTACTAGTAATAAATTCTAAAGGACAAATGCTAGTATGCCACATAAGTTCATCTCCAACTCATGTGATAAATTTGTGCACGACTAGTCTACATATATTCACAGCGCTACCATTCACAATTACCGTACTCCACTTGCACATTATAGATGGGCTACATGTCCTCCTCCAGGTTCCAGTCCCAGGTGTTCTTCATGGATGGCACGATCCATAGCGGTGGGGAACGGGAATCATTATCGCAGCTTTCTAGTCCGGTTCCACACGATGGAGACTCATCCAAGCTGAAGCGCCATAAATCAGGGATAGCATGTCCCAGCATGTCGTTCACCCGGCGGTGCGCACTGAAGACACAACCATGCTTCATGAACAGCAGGCCTTCCGTATCGTGCACGGAAGGTGGCATCCGCTTCACAATGGGGTAGTTGTCCCCGATGAAAAGCGAGTACTCTCCAAGAGTGTTCCTCGGCACCCACGTAGCATCACGGGGGTCGAACTTGGCGCCGTTCATCTGGTACACGCGGCATCCCAGATCTAGACACATGGTGACGTACATAGTCAAGGTCCATGCATAATAATGTTGTGCTCAAATGTGGCGGTCAGTAATACTGTGCAGCAAATAGTACTACTCCGGTATAGAGGAAGTAAAATAACCGGCTCATTATATATAGCCACTCTTGGCTACATGGATGAGATAGTAAGACATGGAAAAACAAAAATGGTGGTAGCTAGTGGGTTCAAGTCTTCAAGGGCCTAGCTAGCTATACACGTCCTCCAAGGTAAAAAGTACTCCTACTAGTACTACAAAGTATACTACTAGTACAACAATGAAAGAGAAGGCGACAGGGTTAAAAATGGAATACCTGGGTAGATGGTGACGGTCCGATCATGGTAGATTATGTGACCATGTTGCACATCAGTGGTACCATGGGTAACGACTGCTAAGATAGTTGATCCCAATATGCCAAAGTGAGCTACAAGGTTCTAGGTTAGACCGAATCGCGGATGCAAATGCACATCCAGGATCAGCGATCTTATTTTGATTGGGGGATGACTGGTCCTTGCAAAATAATGGATTACCGTTAGGGATGCAAATGATGGTTTGTGCATTCCATTTGTAATATCCCGTACCGTAGGATGTCAACCAGATGAAACAAGTCCCCTGGATTGTCACCGCGAAGATGCGGCCTAGATGGTGCATGCCGTCTTCGAACGTGTAGGGGTACAAATCTGCCGCCGCCAACATGCGCCAGCCTCTGCCGTTACTGCCTCCTGCATTGATGGCAATCCTTATGTCGAACACCGCGATGAGATAGTAATCGTCGTAGCCGTGTCTCTTTGTCCGCGGGTCCGCAATTGCTATCTTCTGCAATCTCATGTACGCATCATCATACGTATTCTTGCCCAGCCAGTCCGGAAGGCCGATCCCAATGGTGGGTAAGGGGTCTACCGGAATGGCCGCATTGCTGTGGATGTTGTGCAAAATGATGGTGGTATCCGGCCGGAGTTTTGCAAGCCAATCTTCGTTGGCACCGATCCAGACCTATATATAAGACAGTGGGCAGCGGAGAAATTACGGGATGGAAATGGAATAACTAAGTACTACATGATCAAACTCCATTACTGACCTGCTCATCGGACAAAATCCGACTACCTCTCAACGTTGGCAACTCTAGCGGAGTCAACGTGCAACCATGGCCAGGGAGCGGTGGACTGTTCGAAGGATTGTCCCATAGAAGAAACTTCTCCTCAAGGATGCATGGAAGACCAACAAGCATGGCCTGTTTAAGCAGCGTCTTGAAAAAGTTGGTGCAGGAAGCACCGAGTCTTGCAGCGGCGAGGACGTCGGAGCGGCGTGCGATTTCTCCCACAGGATCGTCCTCCAAGGTCTCCCAGCCCCGACGAGGAGGAGAACCGCCTGGCGAATCCATGGGAGCAGTGACGAACTGCCTTCTCTTCAGGGGGAGGGGAACTGGCGAGGAGGAGATAAGAGCATTTTAACCGCAGGGCCTCGTCCCATCCAACTGTAGATCGTTCCTCAGCGAAGGGGTGAGGCTATTATTTACTACTAGTACTCCCTCCGATTCTTTTTACTCTGCGCATAAGAGCAGACCCGGATACCAAGGCAGGGGCTCGCTGCATGCTTTCTGGACGGAAATACCCCTGGCGCATGGATGGGAGGAGTTAGAAGCTATAAATGCTCCATGTAGCCCATTGGCTGTCCGCCCGGGTTCTCCTCTCTCTGCATGCTGCATGGATGTCTCCCTCTCTCTCACATGACTGCATGCGGTGGCGCAGGCCTATGAGAAGCTCGCGTGGAGATAGCAATCTTCTGTTCAGAAGAGATTTTTTTGAAAGAAAGGGATTATGGAACGTTATGGGATTGCATTATATTGTAAATAATAGCACTAGTAAGAAATTTTTGGCACTAGGTAGTAGTTTTTGGCGTGGATTAAGAAATTTTGGGTATGTTTTTGCCATTTTTTGTACACGCCAACTAGTGTCAAAAAACGTATTACATTATGTGACGGAGGAGTACGTACTCGTACTGTAGCAGTGCTAGTACTACTTTTCTCAACTAGTAGTGCGATGTACTGTACTTCTAGTCTAGTCTAGTATAGTGCACCAGTTTTGAACTCTTGAATCTCAGGGCCAAAGAGCTACAGTTGGAAGTGGAGGGTACTACTGTTCTCTAGAACCATCGCTGTACTATCAATGCAGGGGAAGTACACCTGCGTAGTGGCCTAGTGGGTACTCTCGGTGCTCTATTCAGCCGCTCCTCTCACGTAGCTGTCCTACTCAGCCACTCCTCTCAGGCACACACTAGCAGCATGTTTATCAGCGACGGTTACTGCGGGGGTAGAACATTTAGTTATTTGATACAGCGAGAGTAGGCTTTTCGCTTCCATTTGTGGAGGTGTGATGGATCTTGTCGAACTTTGTTAGTAGTTCCTTCTTTATGAATGAGATGAAGCAAAGCTTTTTCCTCTGTTTCAAAAAAAACACGGCAAGAGGAATTTCTTTTATAGTAGAGCCGATAATGGAGTGAAGTCCATGCATGCAACGCCACAAGCTACAGAGTAGTAGTAGAGCACTTTACGTACAGAGCCATATTGCACAATTCTTAATGCCCCGCCAGGCTTTTCCGGCTCCTCAGGCTTAATTGGGAGGCGCTAGTTTAAATATGCTACTAGCTGGAAGCTGCAAGCGAGGTGCGGCTAGGGTGAGCACACGAGCCACAGGATGCTGGGAAGGAAAACCTGTTCACGTGGCTAGGCTTTCCAGTGCACCCAGATTGTGGGGCCGCACGTCCGTTTGACTTCAAAACTCAAACTACCCGTGTAAAATATTGGCTCGCAGCGAAGTGTAGTAGTACTATTTTTTTTAAAGGCCGCCGCGTGTTCGTCCGGGATCGAACCCACAAAACGAGGTATACACTCCCGTGACCACTAGTAGTACTCGTTGGAGTACAATGCAACCTAGAATCGCCTTTTGTCGCTAGTAGTACGTACATTGTTCCTTACAAGAAACCCCTAAGAGCATGGTTAATAGTATAGCCAGCTGCTGGCTATAAGCCAGTGCCATGTCATCTACAGCCCATCTTATAGCCAACATGTAGTAGTAGTTTATTTCTTATAGCCCGCTGACTCAGCTCTATTGTACTTGCTCCAATAATGCAAAAACCACTAAAATGCCAAGAAACTACTACCACTTGCATACGTGGCAGACTTAAGATAAGACTACCTTATCAACCATTGTACATGCTCTTACCAACAAAAATCCTCGAGTGACCTCCTACCTCCGGCCCGTCCACCTAGTCATCCTCGGCCATGGGACGCGGCTACCGCCGCCAGCAAAAGGCGAGGTCAAAACCGCCGGCGGTGCGGAGCCCATGTTGCGGCAGCCCGGATGCCAGCTCCATCCGGCGCTCGCAGCCACTAGCTAGCCAAGATAGCTCCGTCCAGCTGCTTGTCTGCAAGGTTTGCTAGCTAGATTGGCAAGGCAGCGCGGCAGCTTGCTCGCGCACGCTGCGCTAAGGCCAGCCATCTGGCTCGAGCGAAGGCCAGCGCGGCGGCTTGCTCGCTCGTGAGTCATGCTCGGGCCAGCCTGCCAACCTGTGCGGAGGCCAGCGCGGCATCCGGCCCATCCGGCGAAGCGGCGGCCAACTCGCTCATCACCGACACCACCGACGAACACACATCAGTACTGTTTGAAGTAATGTTCAGGTAAAATAATGATTCGAGGGGGAATAACAGGATAGAAGGTCAGATGTGGGTCCCTCATGTCAACGGTCAAACAAAATGTGTTGGTTTAAGCTGCCTCGTCAGCACGGACATGTGGGCCAACCCTGTCATAAATGGGTTTAAACGAACCTAATCGGTAGGAGTACTAGGTAGTTTTTGGCGTGGATTAAGAAATTTTGGGTATGTTTTTGCTATTTTTTGTACAATAGATTCCTCCTAGGGCTGGTTGAAAGTGGTAGTTTTTTTGTTAAATACTCTACATAGTGTAAGTAGGAGTGAAAGTTAAGCTTTGGAAGCCAATAAGCAAGGCTAGTTACATAGTGCATACGTGTACATGATTGAAAGTAAATATCAACCATGAGTGACTAATATCTTGATGGAAAACTCGAAACTATGGAATACTAGGAAAAGAAATGCATGGTTGGAAATACTAGCAATGTTCACGTCCGTTGCAATGAATCATAATTAGAATAATACTTATTCACAAACTTGGTATAAAACACTCTAATTTTGATATACACATGTCACTAGAGATATATTATGTTTCAATTAGAATATACTAGTCATCAACCCGTGCATCTGCACGGGCTAGTTTTCAAATGTTTTTACTTCTGTACTTGTAGTGATCATTAGTTGTTTGAAGCCGGCATTTTTTGAGTTGCTCTCCCTCCAGCCTCCACATGTCGACGCCACCTATCAAGTAGTGTTTCCACCATATTTGACTTTTCATTACATTTTCTCATGGATGATAGGTCAAAGTTTCTCATAGTAATGTCTGTTTCTTTTCTCACGACAAAGACGTAGAAAATTTTATTTGTGTGATCTTTCAACACTTCAATGTACATAATTGTTTAATATGTGCATTTGTACAGTTAACTTAAGGAATAACAGTTGTATACTTACACTAATACTCCATCCGTGCATCTTAACTTTAGTACAACTTTGTCCTATTGAGACACTTGTTTTGGGACAGAGGGAGTATGGCACGGGACCACATCACGCGTAATGCAACCATTATTAAACATATCGGTAATTGGTCTTGATAAAATTGACATGTAACTTAGCATTACGAAAGTAATTTCCTTATTCATTCCTATTGAGTTTGAACACTTTTTAGAACCCAGTTTTTGATAATTCTTATAATTCTAAAAAATCAATATTGTAACTTTGTATTTGGAAATATTTTATCAAATATGACTCAAAATGTTGTCTTTTGCCACATACATGTCTATGAAATAAGTACCCCCTTATTTGGAATGTGATTTTTATTATGTAATATTTTGAATCGTATATTACTATGTTATTATTTTTAAATCGTTCATTTTAGTTATTATGCTTACATTTTTGAACTCTATCTTTGGCATTATAATTTAGAATTAGCTTTAGCAGATCTGACACCATATCTTTGTAATATTTTTATCGGTTTCCCAAACCAAAACTCCATGTGACATGCTCAGGAAAAAAACTCCAAGTGACACATAATTTAGTGTTTGCTCTGGAAAAAAATCACTCAGTTGAGTTCAGAGTTCTATATAATTCCCATTACACATTAACTTACATTTTTCTCAATAGTAAAACTAATTATTTAACCTCGGTCACTATATTCAACTTCGCAAGACATACGGTAGTTTTATGTTATAAAAATGGTTAAAATCCGCAAATGTAGAGGCCACATACGACATACATATGTGAAATTTGGTAAAATATTGTGACAATATTTAACTCACAGAAAATATTATGATAATTTATGATACTTACGGAAATTTTAATACATTTTTACGACATATGTTACTGTTACCTAGTGTCGCTTTGTGCATGAATAACTTAATTTCCTATTTTGTCAGTTTGAAAAAGATGTTTCCTCATATTTATATACGTGTCTATATATGCTTACATGCATGTAAATTTTCATATTTAAAGTAAAACATAATCTGATTTCCTCAAGTTACTTTATCATGATGTCCAGTTAGTGGAGGCCGTTTCAAGCTACTTTTTTCGTAATTGTTGGATTTCACGTGTATGCGAACAAATCCTACACATGAAAGTAACTCACTGTTTGATTACGGGGAGATTCATTGAGCGCCTCATCGGCGAATATAGTCGCTGGAAAAACTGAATATCAAGAAACAAACTTTCCAGGTCAAATAGAGATCTTTTTATTTTGGTTGACGTTATCACAATTGCTTACGGGAGATCGGAGTTGATTTTGAGGCGGAGATTGTGCCTCGTTTGCTCATCTACTCTAGGAGCAGGTAGTCAGAACATGATCCGCCAGCGATCCGCAAACACCGGCAAAATGTGGAAAGGAGGAAAAGTGGCTCGTTTGCAAATCCTTCTGCAGGAATCTCATCCACTCAATAGCCTGAACACCATTGGTGTGATGGATTAGCTCAAGATCCAGGAGTGTACGTATGTACGTCTGTGCACCATGCATCGTATAGATATCCGGCTGCCGGCTAGGTTTATCTATGTGCGTTTATCAATACCAAAATTGGCAATCAACGCATATCCGAGGCCAGCTTTAGACAGCGCCATAATGCCGGCCGGAGAGTCGTCGGTGACTTGCATTCGGAAAATCACCAGATCGGGCTTGCGCCAATGATTTTTTGTTGTTGAGAAGTGCGCAATGCTTCTTGCCGTAGCATGTATCTCAACAGGGCAACATAAATTAATTCGTTTATTCGAGGAATCGCAAGGAGATAGAGACCATGGAAAAGACAACTTACTTGCGTGGGATAGCAGAGGGGCATGCTAGGCTTCATGCACCGCTACAGCTACATTAAGTTTTAATCGAGGAATAAAACTACTTAATTAACTCTTTGAGGCACCTTTTTTCTTTTTAGTTGTGAACGTGGGAAGAATTGTGAGTACTCTTTGAGGCACCTTTTTTTCTTTTAGTTGTGAACGTGGGATAGAGTGTGAGGACTCAGTCAACTTCATCCTACGGCTGCAAATTTATAAATTGCCGATCTAACAGAAAATTTATTACGTTTTTCTAGCATTAAGGTGGAGCCCTGATTGGTGCTTGAAATTAGTAAACATAAGATTTTCTAACATGGGGCTCTTTCTAGTGGAAATCGTAGGCATTGAGGACTCTTTTATGTACCCATTTTTCCCCATATCAGAGGAAGGCCGGTGGATTTTGTGTAGGTTGAAAGTTAACATGGTTTCCGAGGACTCTTCCATGTACGTGTTAAATAATGTACATGTTGGTTTAATCTATTTTATATGCATGCTGATTTTTCTACTAAAATTCTTCTAGGGTCTTCTAATAGATCCTCACAATTAAATTATTGTACATGTTTTTTCCATCACAAACGGAGACGGCACATGGACTTTCTACATGTTGAAACTGAATCATGCCTATTTTTTATAGGAAACGTAGGTACTGAGGACTCTGATGTACGTATCTCTTTTTCCATTACAAAGCAAGGCACGTGGACTTGGGTAGGTTGAAGCTTCACGTGCATGTACGTGTTGGTTTAATCCTTTTTATGTACGTGCTATATTTTTCTCTTCAGTTTTGTACGATCTTCTAATATAACTTGACCATTAACTTTTTAATCTCATGGCTACATTAATCTTGCTGATGTGGATTAACGTGAAGACTCATATGGTGCCTCCAATTAGTAAATATAAGATTCCTTGGGCTGTTTTGGTGAGGTTAGAGAGGGATGTGGTTGGTTTTAAGATACTAATTATGGGTTTTTCTGCAAATTGGTAGACAAGTGGGATGTTGGTGAGAAAAGGCAACAACTTACCTCACAATCATTAGATGTAGATCTAATGGTCAGAAACGACGGATGGCGGACACACCAGCATCACTAACTTAGTCTTGTGTAGGAGTACTAGCAAGATCCATGCATTGCACGGAACATCAAGATGCATTTTTTTATAAAACACTTGTTGTGATTGACCCTTGCGGGAGTAATCCCATGTGTAAAAACTAATGATATCTCGAGAAATATGAGATAAGGTGAAGAGGAGTGGGGTGTGGTGGTGGTTGGTGGTCGAACTGAGCGGAGGCATGGGGATTGACGACGCCGGCAACGGCCACCAGGCCAGTTTGTTCCAGAGGCTTCCTTTCTTAATTGCTCAACAATGAGGTTTGTTGGAGATAAGGATGAACGAGGGAAGGCCTTGTCAGCAAATGTGGAGAGGGATGCGGGTATCATTTAGTTTAATTTCCATCCGTCAGATATAGATCGGACGGTCTATATTGCAAGATGGCACACGTACCATCATCACCAACTCGGTTTTTTATAAGAGAAGAAATATAAGTATGCAGATACAAACGTATTATCGATACTTGCTTCCGTAAACTAGCATCTACATTCTATTCAACGCCTTGGCATGTGAGGCCTTAGCACAATGACTTCTCGACTGTGTAAAACGAAGATTTTGCCGTCACCGACAAGAAGGGGGTGACGGCGGCGCACTTTTTGGCTTGCTCTAGTCCTAGTAGTCATACTAGGTGGTCTAAGCATGTGTAGATTTATTATTTTTCACGTCTCGTGTTTGCCATACTGCCACGACTGTTCATGAATAGACGGTAAGTTATTCACGGGGAAACCCTTATTGAGCGTGTTTGCGAGAGAGAGAGAGAGAGAGAGAGAGAGAGTGCGTGTGTGATATGTTAGAGACTGAGGCAATGATAACAGATTCTTTGTGTCTATGTGTGTGGAGGATAGAGAGAGACATGTACATGGGGCTTTGTGTTGTGTAACGTGGAGACACATATACATAATTAGAGAGTGAGTGTGTGAGATACACATGCAGACATGAGGAGAGATGAGGATCCAGGTAAATGGGTGTTTGTGCGTGTCTGTGTGTGTTTGTGCACGCGTTTGTGTGTGAGAGGGGTAGAGTGTATGTGGAGTAGAGAGACCACTGATGATGTAAACCTAGTATAAGGGAAGGGGGAATGGTGTGACATGTGTAGTAGCAAGATAGCACGGGTGCGGGCGGGGAGAGCAGACTATTTGGAAGAGACATCGAGTGTGTGTGTGTGGGAAAGGGGTGTGAGAGCGAGAGAAAGAGAGAGCTGGCGACGGAGAGAGAGAGAGAGAGAGAGAGAGAGAGAGAGAGAGAGAGAGGAAGAGAGGGGGCGAGGGGGGTCGTTTGTGTCCATAAATGGCATATAGATAGGGATACAATGTTGATGTTGTCCGAATTTGGCCTATGAACGGAGACGCAAGGGAAGCGAGTCATCATGTGTATGATAGGGACTTCATGAGAGAGCTAGAATAGATGGTGTAGAGAACAATGTGCGAAATCGAGAACGATTATACATTAGGGAGCTATGCAAAGAGTCACGACATATATGTATACAGGGAAGGAGCTGGGGCGGGTCCGCATGTGGGAGAGATAGAAAGAGGAGAGTGGTGCACAAGGAGACAAAGTGTGCTTGTTTGCAGTGGGGGTGGTGTGTGAGGTGAGTGTGCGAGAACCACATAACTAGGGAGATAGATGTTTGGGGGGCGACATTTTTGTGTGTATGGGAAATATACACTCTACATAGTGCGTGTGCTTGGGTAAGAGAGATAGCGGGAGACCTAGAGAGTGAGGGAAGAGATGTGTGCATGCCCGAGAGACAAAGTGATAGAGACCTATGTTGGCGTCTGGACTTTACAAGAGAGAGGGGTGTTAATGTGCTCGTGCGTTGGTGTTTGGGGGAGAGAACGACTGCTGTGTGTGTGGGGGGGGGGTTGACTTCAGATAAAGAGTGAGGTGTCTATATTTGAGGGACTTTAGTGTAATTGAGATATTGTGCACTCATGGTTGATCAATTTGTTTCACATTTTGTACTATGAGATAACGATACTTTTGAACATGCGTGATATACCTTGATGTACCAGAATTACAAACCTAAGATTGGAATTTTGGAATTCGACTCCATCATTAGCTTTTGTAATTCATTTAAACGGAGGTACATTTTTTAAGCCGGATTTCGTGATTTCAAATTCATGTATCAAACCTAGAGATATACACATACGGGCATGTTCAAACTTTATAATCATCCACTTTATTCATACACATACACATTTTTGCTTTTGTCATCATATTTAGGATAAACATATTTAGAATTTCATTTGAATTGGACCGTATGATGGTATTTGCTTGTAGTAGCTCAATGATCCATATTTGAATTGAATGGAAAATCTAAGTTTTGAGTTGGAGACATTGATTTTCAAAAATTGCACATTTTTTGCATGCAAAACAAACAAATTGTCGGCCATGATATCATAGTCGGCCGTACGAGAGCAGAATACTTATAATTTTAGGCGCCAAAAGCTTTCAAACTTCCCGCTCACATCGAAATATCACGCGCCCGAAAATTTAGCCCTGCGATATTCCTGTTTTACCCCTGCCACATGAACGGAAAAGGGCTACTTTGGTAACTCCATTGTTTTCCCCTCTTCGCCCCCAACATTCTTCCCCAGAGCCCCTC
Organism: Triticum urartu; assembly: GCF_003073215.2. NCBI lineage: Eukaryota > Viridiplantae > Streptophyta > Magnoliopsida > Poales > Poaceae > Triticum > Triticum urartu. The sequence continues at coordinate 168,170,233 of NC_053024.1, read as the reverse complement.
CCCTTCCCCTCCCCGACCCCCAACCACGGCAAGCCGCCGAATCTAGTCCTCCGCCGCAGCGGTGGACCTCACACCCCGCCGGATCTACCTTTAGCACCTTGGAACCCCCAACTGCCAACTCACCACTTCATCGGAGCCGCTTCAGCGACTGGCTTGTCCACCGCTCCAGATCTCCTTGACCGCCATTATGGTCCACCGCACCGGATCTGCTTAACCGGCGCCCTCATCCACCACAGCGTAGGCCCTTCACTGACTCCCTCGTCTGCCCCTTCGCTGGCCCTTCATACAAGCCCTCGTCCACCGCAACAGATCCGCCTCACCGAAAGCACTGTACAACGCGCCCGCCGAAGCCTTCGTCCAATGCACCGGACCCGCTCCACGGACTCCATATTCAACTCCACCGGCCCTGCTTTACCGACGCCGCAGCCTCATCAGGTTATTTTGATTTGTACTCCTTCGGTTTTTCTATTTATCGTGCAACTGTTCACTTACCACAGATGAGCTTTCTTGTATGTCGACAGGCGCCGCAACCGTAGCACCGGAGCCGCTTCAGTGACGGCGACAGCCGACCCAAACTCAACCGCAACACGAGCACCATCGACGATCCTTAGCTATCAAGTATGACAACGATACCCATACGCCGCCCAGAATCAGGTACTATTATCCAACGGCCGGCGCCTATGTTCACTTTCCTAGCATAAGCACCGCACCTTTGAATTTCTTCAGGGCATCATTCAGTCTTTCATGACACGTGTTATTCTGCTTGCACCTTTTTTGACATAAAGACTGTAAGGGACCCCCTATAGTATAATTGGTGCAACAAACCCAAATTGCAAGTACCGTGCCTTGAACCTGGGTGGGTGGGAAGGCATCAGCCCCTTCCCACCACTAGGCTATGCCTTAGTCTGCCTGCTTGCACCTGTAGGGCCATACTTCTGGCAGTGAACATGTTACATGTGCTAAATTGCATACCAGTGCACATATAATTAATATGCTTTAGTTTTGTTCTGATGCCACCTGTTGGTTCCATTAGACTTCTTAATGTTCTCTATGCTTAATTACACATCAGCAAACTAGCATGTGGTTCCGCTGCTTTTTGTTCGTTTTACCCTACATTTTCTGATGCTAGCTATTACATCACTGCTCCGAGCCTCTGTTCAGTACTTGTTTGTGTGTTCTTGATCTTCCCAAGTTGCATGACTAATTTGATGCTTCTATTAATTATGGCGCTGCCAACCCCATCAAGCAAAATATTTGTTCTTTTGGGGCTGGCACCTCGAACTAGCATAAAAATAGAGGGAAGCAGATATACTCCCTCCGATTCTATTTACTCTGCGCATAACTCTTGACCCGCATACCAAGGAGTGCACTAGTTTAATTTTTCTGGACTAATTTGCTAATTAATTAGGGCAGAGGCGGATGGGCGGGGCATAAAAGCAAACCAGCACTAGGAATCGGCAACGCGCAGACTAATACGAGAAAACTGAGAAAAAGTTATACGCAAAGTAAAAAGAATCGGAGGGAGTATTGTCGTGTATGCACACACCCTTCTTTCATTAGTTTAGATGAACCATTGATGATCAATTCGGACCAGTGCATGCGATTAAAATTAATTTTACCTAAATAGATGGTGCAGGATAAACTACAACAACTAGATTTGCAACCACGGGATGCTGACGATATCTTCAAAGAACATTGCAACAGCAGCTAGGATTCACAACAACATATGGTAAGCCAGTGTGTTTTAGTACATGTGAAATGTAATGCGAGTGGGCTGCTTTCTTGGCTTGTGCCCTCAACGTGTAATCCTATCGAATTACCAATAGTTCAGTTGTCTGGTTTGCTGCATTGCTTGATTCGAATTCTTATTTGTTGTTACGCTATACCTGAGTTGGCCAATATGTCAGCAGTGCCTGTTGTACTATCGTAAAGAAATGCATGCCTATTTCATTTGAGTCCTTAACTTTTCCTCTCAACTTCATCACAAGACTGTCTTCGTAGTTTATACGAGGCCACACTGTTAAGTGCTTTCTCAGATTATTTCAACTGCTTAGATGCCTTGGCAACTTAAATATAGCGGTTGTACACTCCCTTTCAACTAGGGATGTCAACTGGGTCCCGTTTAATCCTGATTAAAGTCCACTAGTGGTATGATAGTTCAAAAGAGTTTTTGTTTTTTGAGGAAATGAACTAGGGAGGTAGCAAAAACTAACTAGATGGGACTGGTGGATTTCGTTTATTTTCCACTTACATCCCTAGTTTCATCTTACCATTTTAATTTCTTTTCGGCTGATGCTGCTTCGAACCATTTAAATATAGTTTGCCATGCTCGGCAATAATTCGTCCGTCGTTTACCATGTAAGCTTACTGCCTGGATCATACAATAACTATCTCTTACTGATGTCCAGCGCAAACCTTTCAGGATGCCGTTCACACTAGGACACAATGTACAACCCTAGAATTTATTTGTGGAAGCAGTGCGCCATCCATGTTACCAGATGGTAGCAGTTCAGAGGCAACACCGCCGGAGAGCAGTCTGAGCACATATATTATAGTGCTTGAGGATCTACTAGAGGCAGAAAGAGATGGTGTGGCTGCCATGAATGAGGGAATATTTATCTTGAGGCTGGAAATTACGGAATTAGCGGCACGCATTATGCAAGCAACCCAAGAATTGGAGGAAGTAAGAATGTTGCATTTGAAGACGGAGGAGGTCCTGCTGTTTCTGCTATCTGAAGCCCAAGATAATCCCGGTTCTTCTTTAGATACCAGTTGAAATTTTCATTAGATTATTGTACTTGCATGTTGTGTCATGTCTCTGAATGGATTATGTTGCAAGACCCCCTATGTTGTCCATGTGTTGTATGATCCGAATTTTTTAGGCGAGGTAATCCTCAGAACTTGTATGATTGACATAAGGTGAACTGTTTGTCGTGTGAGCATATTGTATTGGATGAAATAACTGTTTGACTCGGAGTGTATCCAACCTACTGAATTAGAAGATCACGGCATTTCTAAATCATAATCATATATAAAGGTGGAATAAATCTTTGTTGTGGTTTTGAAGAAATAAATAACAAAACGTATAATTATCTGTGGATATTCGTAATCGAATACAAATTGGATTTGAATTTATTTTGCCAGGTCCCAGGGCAAACGTGAATGCTAATTCTCCCAAGTTTTGAACGAAGCGGCTAAACACCCACTATAATTTGTGGGCTGCTCGAAGCAAGTTCTTGCGAGATGGAAATTACTGTCTACCCCTGACACTTGACATCCTTATCGACAGGATTTACACTACTGTCGATAGGGGTAGACTAGTAACTTCAATCAGATGTGACACGACAGCCTCTGAGCCCATTCAGACATGGTGGGCGCCAAACGTGGGCAGAAAAACACATTTGATTCAAGCTCGTCTGAAAGACATGTGTCTCTTCCTCCATTTCCCCATTCATACACGGTGGGCGGCAAAACAAACTCTCCTCGTCCGAAATCGATGTAGGCTTATATTTTAAATAGGGGCAGATGTGTAACTTCCATCAGAAGTGGCACAACCGCCCTACCTGTCAGCCCCGTTCATACACCGTGGGCGCCAACCGTGGGCGGCAAAACACCCTCTCCTCGCCCGAAATCGATGTAGGCTAATATTTTAAATAGGAGCAGATGTGTAACTTCCATCAAACGTGACACAACTGCCCTACCTATCATCCCCGTTCATACACCGTGGGCGCCAACCGTGGGCGGCAAAACACCCTATCCTCGCCCGAAATAGTTACCGACAAATATTTGGGAGATGCGAGATTACTGTCCTATCCCCAACCAACGCGGTGTCCGAAATTTTAAACAGGGGATAAGTTCGTAATTTTCCCCCATTTCAGAGAAGCGCGTCCCAAAGTTTGAGATCCCCTCCCCTCAATTTCCCCATTCATACACCGTCGGCGGCACGACAACCTCCGCACTGCGGCCAGCCTCCTCCGTCCGCCACCCCATCCTCCACCTTGCCGGAGCCGCTACCCCTACCCGTCATCCACTTCAAGAGATGGACGTCTCTCATCCACGAAGCTGGACCAGCATCCTTTCATCGCCTCTTCTCACTTCATCGGCGCCGTCGTCCACCTTGCCGTTGCCGCTCCTACGACTGCCTCGTCCACGGCAACAGGATATATCCACCGACCCGGCCGTCTGCCGTCTAAAGTCTTCTTCCCCGCCGCCGACAGCCATCGCACCCGCAGCACCCTCAACGTATCAGCATAGGCCTACACGGCGTCACAAGAGAGGTGGTACTCTTCCATATGTGCTTAAGTTATTGATCTCACCCGGAAAATAGATCGTAATTTGTTTACTGTACTTTTCTTGTCCATACCAAATCGTAGTGGCTAGTTGAAAGCAAACATTGGTTGCGAAGTAGCTTTGTCCGGTTTGCACCTTCAGATCCGCCATGGCACGGGCACTATACTCGTAAAGCTTATGGTTTCCCCCCTTTATATTCACTACCATCATCGTAGGTGCTTCGTGTCGTGCTAGCACTGCTCCTCAAGACCTCAACCCAAAGCTTACGTGTTCAAATACGAATCTGATATGATGCTCATATCACTAAAATAGAGAACGATTAATTGGTCACCTAATGTTCCTATATTCGTTTCGAAAAGCATGTGCGCCACCCACTGGTCCAGCTAGTTCCACTTTCCTGATTTTTCTCTTGATGCTTAGGGTTTTCCCCTTTTATCTACTCTACTATGATCTGCGTAGGTGCTTTCTGTCGTACTAGCATTACTCCATCCTTCAAGCTAAACAACACAACACTCAGAATTCAAAAGCTTAGTTGTTCAAATATGATTGTGATATGATACTGATATTAGTTAACCGACACATTTAATTGGTTAGCTAAAGGTCCCACTTGAGTTTCCAAATGCACGTCGCGACATATAGAGAGAAAGCATAATTGCATTTCTTTGTCACTTGTTGACTGTACTTTCTTGTCCATACCAAATCTTAGTTGTTATTTGAAAGCAAACATCGGTTGCTAACTACCCTTTGCGCGATTTGCAGCTTCAGATCTGCCATCCCACTGCCACGGTCAACACTGTACCCATCATGCTTATGTTTTCCCCATTTTATGATGACCACAACCAGCCTACGTGGTTTGTGTCGTAATAGCACTGCTCCACCCATCGAGCTAAACAAGCTTAGTTGTATAAATTCATATATGATATTATTGCTGATATTAGTCAAACTGAGAGATGTTTAATTGGTTAGCTCAATGTTCCTACTTTAGTTTCGAAATGCATGTGAGCCACATATGGAGAGACCGGAAAGAATAGTATTTCTCTGTGCGCTCTGGTTCATCATGGGTGGCCAACCGACATTGTATTAAAATACTTGTCATATCTTCAATCTGCTTGCTCTTCTGCTCTTCTGCTCTTCTTTAAGATGATACTCTTCTCTTGCGGTCGACTGGTCAGGTCGATTTGTTCTCCCTTAGTATATTTTGAATCTGTCAGGTCAGGTCGACTTGTTCTTCTTTACTATATGTTGAAGCTATCATCTGCGAAGTGTCATCACTTCTGGAGCTCTCATATTTTGAGTAGTAGGACACATTATATTAATGCACACAACAAATTAAAGCATGCATGGCATCTTTTAAAAGAATTGCAGAGATAGCACAAAGGGGTTTACAGGGAGGTAGTATTGGATTAGAATCACTTCTATATTACAAAGAAAATCTCACTTGTTTTTATGTTTTCATGCATGTCAGATATTGAACATTATCAAAATGAATATGAGAATGGGTGCGCGAGAGGAATATTGCGGAATGATCCACTGCCTAACAAACTTGGCATGGTGGAGGATGGCCTATCTTATTCACCCATCAAGGTGCTTGCTCTAACTTTGCAAAGTTGTATTGGTTGCACATATTTTGCTTCTGACCTCTTGCATTACTTCTACTTTGTTACACCATCTGCTTAGTTAAAGCATCATATATGAGTATATGCCATACCTATCCATTTTCTGTACCTATTCCATGTGTCGTCACACTATGTTTTTCTAGTCAAATGTTGTTCTTTGTTAATAGGTGTCCAAAAGGAAGAGGGTGAGTGCAGGTCATCAAGGAGTACAAACTAGGTATTTGGAAAAGGTAGTGATACCTGTTAAATCACATAGATCAGCAGCCACAGAAAACACAGGCCCAACTGTACCACACTTTACCCCTACTCCAGTGGCCAAACCCCTATTAGAACTGTTGGGAGCCAAGCGTCAGGTACTGTCTATGATATCAATTCAAAATTTGGACTCCTAAATTTCTGCTTGTGCCTTACCTTCTCTCTTGTATGAAAACTAATTTCAGATGAATCTCCTTGCTCAAAGGATCATACGATCTCAAAACAATAATGGGCTCTACATTGCTCTTGTCAGTACCTCTCTCCCTTTTGCCTTGTAACGTTGTACTTAATTAATTGCTATTTGATTATGTATCATCAGTCTGCACCTGAGCTTCATTATCCTCTGTTTCTTCCAATATTATTTGATCTATATCTACTCTTTGCAAAATGTAGAATAATGGCAACGCTTATAAAGAATTTTCTTTGGGGAATTTATTGAATCATCATTCCATCAACATGGAGAAGGGCTTTGTCCAGCCCGTGTTAACATGTAATGTAAGTTCATCCTTCTCAAGCCTTCAAACTTTGTTCTAGTATAGATTTGGATAGGCATCATTTCCTCCACTGTTGTTTGCTTTGCTGTTTACATCTGATTGGATGTTTGCAATAACTACCAATTTCATACTGTAGTTGTAAAAACATATTCCTTATGTAGAACAGATCCATTTATTTGCTTATATAATTGTGAAACCTGTTACGTGTCTCCTTGTTTCTCTTTCAGACTCGTATCTCTTACGCCAGGCAGAACTTTAGGGAAGATAGTGAGCCAAACCATCTTGAGGACAGCGAGATGACCCCAAGGTCCTGTCTTGATGAAGACAGTGAGTTGAAGCTACTCACCAGCAGGTGTGAGACAACCTCTGTGCAGTCGCTGCCTCAATCAGTTCGACTTCTTCAGTCTCAACTTAAAGCGGAAAGGCTTGCTTCAGCTCAGCTCTGACTTGAAGTCAAAGATGCAATGAAGATGTCAGAGGACTGTCGTGCGCACCATCATGCCTTAAATCTAGTGTTGATGCATCTATTGTTGACACAACTAAGGTCTACTCAGTGTGGGGGGGGCGACCTAGTCAGGCCTAGTGCCTTCTGAAGTGCTCTCAGTTTTGTATATTCTTTTGTCGGCGCGTTTATTTGCACTCGTGGCGAACTTTGATGCCCAATGGATGTAATATGTGTGATAGCCATGATAGCCTAGCATAAGTTGCTTGCTTATTTATTTCCTTGTTGTCTTGTTTATTTGTTTGCTTCTAGTCATTGCAGTTCTTTTTCCGCGGTTTGCTAGTGGCTGCAATAACCTATTTTTTAAAACTAGGCCACAATAACCATGGGCTAATATTTACTGTAGTGACACTGGGCCTCCTACGGGCCATAGAAATAGTGGGCCTTCTACGGGCCGTAGAAACAATGGGCCTTCTACGGGCCATAGAAACAATGGGCCTTCTACGGGTCGTATCATCAATGGGCCTTATACGGGCAGTATGATCGATGGCCAAACATGGGCCAATAACAAGCCGCGTTATGGTCGTAAACGGGCTAGAGTTGGAATCGTCCGTTCATGGCCCGACCATAACGGGCCATCGTTAATAGGCCGTATTTGATGATGCTATGAAAACGGCCCAACGTATTAACGGACCACAAACGGGCCGACTGTAACCATGGGCTGAATTTGGCCCACAAGCAGAAAATGACAGTAACGGGCCGTAAGTAAACGAATGCTGGAAATGAGCCCAATAATAAATGGGCTCTGAGAAGGCCGAAAGATAACATGGGCTGGAAACGGCCCAACGGAATAACGGACCGTTAATGGGTATAAAGTGATACACTGTTCATTACGGGCCGTTAATGGGTGTAAAGTGATACACTGTTCATTACGGGCCAGTTTCACCACGGGCCATTAATAGCCCAAGAGTTACATAGGGCCTCATATGGGTCGAAAGACGTCATGGGCCATACATGGGCCAGAAGTGAAAACGGGCTGGAATCATATTGGGTGGCCCAGATGACGCTACTGGGCCTAATTCGGATAAGGCGTAACGGGCCTTGGATTAGCGGGCTATAAATGGTCTATATGCGAACAGGCCTTTAAAAGGCTTTACATGGGCCGGCCCGCCCCCTTTTGAACAAGTCAAACGGGCCGGCCTTTTCATAGGAATGGGCCTCTGTTGGGCCGTTCCATGTGTCGACGTATCATAGGCGCCTATCTGACCCACTGACGAGCTGACACATGTTTCGTCCGGCCAATAAGAATTTTACACGTGGAAATTTCCCATTGGTCGGGGCTGTTAACGGGTTATCGGATCCAAAATCCGACCCGATAGCTTAATGGCGTTCCGTTACGGTGGATGCCACGTGTCGGTCACCCTTGACGAAAGCACTTCTGTGACGCGTGATTTATCGTCATGGAAGTGGACACTTCTGTGATGATAATTTTGGTAATGTCATGGAACACTTCTACGACAGCACATGTATGACTATCTTGATTCTGTCATAAATTTGTCATGGATGTACATGCATGACAAAAAACGTGACCTACTGTGACAAACACGTATCATCACGGAAGTGTATTTTTTTGTAGTGATAGTAACGTTTGCAACTACAACAGGCACATCCTCACAAATACCGACAGGTATAGCAGTTGATTTATCAGCCATTTGCAAAGATATTTCAGTAGGTGTCAACTTATTCAAATCAAGTCTATGATATAAAGAGAGAGGCATAACACTAACACCGGCTCCAAGATCACATAAAGCAGTTTTAACATAATTCCTTTTAATGGAGCATGGTATAGTGGGTACTCCTGGATCTCCAAGTTTCTTTGGTATTCCACCCTTAAAAGTATAATTAGCAAGCATGGTGGAAATTTCAGCTTCCGGTATCTTTCTTTTATTAGTAACAATATCTTTCATATACTTAGCATAAGGATTCATTTTGAGCATATCAGTTAATCGCATACGCAAAAAGATAGGTCTAATCATTTCAGCAAAGCGCTCAAAACCCTCATCATCCTTTTTCTTGGATGGTTTGGGAGGAAAAGGCATGGGTTTCTGAACCCATGGCTCTCTTTCTTTACCATGTTTCCTAGCAACAAAATCTTTCTTACCATAACGTTGATTCTTTGATTGTGGGTTATCAAGATCAACAGAAAGTTCAATTTCTATATCATTATCATTACTAGGTTGAGCATCATCATTAACATTATCACTAGTTTTAGGTTCATTGCCAGATTGTGTTTCAGCATCAGAAATAGAAATATCATTTGGATTCTCAGGTCTTTCAGTAATAGGTTCACTAGAAGCATGCAAAGTCCTATCATTTTTCTTTTTCTTCCTTTTAGAAGGACTATGTGCATCCACATTATTTCTCTGAGAATCTTGCTCAATTCTCTTAGGGTGGCCTTCAGGATGCAAAGGTTCCTGAGTCATTTTACCACCTCTAGTCATAAGTCTAATAGCATAATCATTATTCTTACTATTAAATCCATTGAGCAAATCATTTTGAGCCTTAAGTACTTGTTCTACTTGAGTGGTAACCATAGAAGCATGTTTACTAATAAGTTTAAGTTCACCCTTGACATTAGCCATATAATCACCCAAGTGTTCAAGCATATTTGAATTGTATTTCAATTGTCTACCAAAATAAGCATTAAAATCTTCTTTCTTAGCCATAAATTTATCAAACTCATCTAAGCATGGGCTACCAAACTTAGTAAATGGAATTTCAGCTTTATCATATCTATAGAGAGAATTTACATTTACTACCTATGTCGGGTTCTCAAGACCATGTACTTCTTCAATAGGTAATGGATTAAGATCGTATGTTTCTTCAACAGGCGGTAAATTAAGACCGTATATTTCTTCAATAGGAGGTAAATTCTTAACATCTTCAGCTTTCATACCTTTTTCTTTCATAGATTTCTTTGCCTCTTGCATATCTTCAGGACTGGGAAATAGAATACCCCTCTTCTTTGGAGTTGGTTTAGGAATAGGCTCAGGAGCTGGCTCAGGAAGTGTCCAATTATTTTCATTTGCCAACATATTATTCAATAGAATTTCAGCCTCATCTGGTGTTCTTTCCCTGAAAACAGAACCAGCACAACTATCCAGGTAATATCTAGAGGTATCGGTTAGTCCATTATAAAAGATATCAAGTATTTCATTTTTCTTAAGAGGATGATCAGGCAAAGAATTAAGTAATTGGAGAAGCCTCCCCCAAGCTTGTGGGAGACTCTCTTCTTCAATTTGCACAAAATTATATATATCCCTTAAAGCAGCTTATTTCTTATGAGCAGGGAAATATTTAGCAGAGAAGTAATAAATCATATCCTGGGGACTACGCACACAACTCGGATCAAGAGAATTAAACCATATCTTAGCATCACCCTTTAATGAGAACGGAAATGTTTTAAGGATATAAAAGTAACGAGTTCTCTCATCATTAGTGAACATGGTAGCTATATCATTTAATTTAGTAAGATGTGCCACAACAGTTTCAGATTCATAGCCATGAAAAGGATCAGATTCAACCAAAGTAACTATATCAGGATCAACAAAGAATTCATAATCCTTATCGGTAACAAAGATAGGTGAAGTAGCAAAAGAAGGGTCAGGTTTCATCCTAGCAGTAAGAGATTGCTTATTCCATTTAGCTAATAACCTCTTGAGTTCGTATCTATCTTTGCAGGCTAAAATAGCTAAAGCAGCTTTTTTTCAAAAACATAACCCTCAGGAATAACAGGTGAGTCTTCATCATCACTTTCATCAATATTATCAGATTCAATATTTTCAGTCTCTCTAACCCTAGCAAGTTGTTCATCAAGAAATTCACCAAGTGGCACAGTAGTATCAAGTGCAGAGCTAGATGGCAGTTCCTTACCTCCCCTCATAGTTGAGGGATAAATCTTGGTTTTTGGATCTCTCAAGTTCTTCATAATGATAAGCAGATATAAATCCCAAGTGACTCAAAGAATAGAGCTATGCTCCCCGGCAAAGGCGCCAGAAAATAGTCTTGATAACCCACAAGTATAGGGGATCGCAACAGTTTTTGAGGGTAGAGTATTCAACCCAAATTTATTGATTCGACACAAGGGGAGCCAAAGAATATTCTCAAGTATTAGCAGCTGAGTTGTCAATTCAACCACACCTGGAAACTTAATATCTGCAACAAAGTATTTAGTAGCAAAGTAATATGATAGTAGTGGCAGCGGTAGCAAAAGGTAACAATAGTAAAAGTAGTGTTTTTGGTATTTTGTAATGATAATAGAAATAGCAACGGAAAAGTAAATAGCAATGGAAAGCTCGTAGCCAACGGATCGGTGATGGAGAATTATGCCGGATGCGGTTCGTCATGTAACAGTCATAACATAGGGTGACACAGAACTAGCTCCAATTCATCAATGTAATGTAGGCATGTATTCCGAATATAGTCATACGTGCTTATGGAAAAGAACTTGCATGACATCTTTTGTCCTACCCTCCCATCGCGGCGGGGTCCTAATGGAAACTAAGGGATATTAAGGCCTCCTTTTAATAGAGTACCGGAACAAAGCATTAGCACATAGTGAATACATTAACTCCTCAAACTATGGTCATCACCGGTAAGTATCCCAATTATTGTCACTTCGAGGTTAACGGATCATAACACATAATAGGTGACTATAGACTTGCAAGATAGGATCAAGAACTCTCATATATTGATGAAAACAGAATAGGTTCAGATCTGAAATCATGGCAGTCGGGCCCTAGTGACAAGCATTAAGCATAGCAAAGTCATAGCAACATCAATCTCAGAACATAGAGGATACTAGGGATCAAACCCTAACAAAACTAACTCGATTACATGATAGATCTCATCCAACCCATCACCGTCCAGCAAGCCTACGATGGAATTACTCACGCACGGCGGTGAGCATCATGAAATTGGTGATGGAGGATGGTTGTTGATGAAGATGGCGACGGATTCCCCTCTCCGGAGCCCCGAACGGTCTCCAGATCAGCCCTCCCGAGAGATTTTAGGGCTTGGCGGCGGCTCCGTATCGTAAAACGTGATGAATCCTTCTCTCTGATTTTTTCCTCCCCGAAACCAAATATATAGAGTTGGAGTTGAGGTCGGAGGAGCTCCAGGGGGCCCACGAGGTAGGGGGCACGCCCTAGGGGGGCAGGCGCGCCCCCCACCCTTGTGGACAGGTGGTGGGCCCCCTGGTCTTCATCTTTTGCAAGGATTTTATTATTATTTCCGAAACGATGTTCCGTGAAGTTTCAGGTTATTCCGAGAACTTTTGTTTCTGCACATAAATAACACCATGGTAATTCTGCTGAAAACAACGTAGTCCGGGTTAGTTCCATTCAAATCATGCAAGTTAGACTCCAAAACAAGGGCAAAAGTGTTTGGAAAAGTAGATACGACGGAGATGTATCAAATACGGATATGTAGATCTCCTCCCTTATAACCGACTCTGTGTAACCCTAGCACCCTCCGGTGTCTATATAAGCTGGAGGATTTAGGTCCGTAGGACCACAACAATCATACCATAGGCTAGCTTCTAGGTTTTAGCCTCTACGATCTCGTGGTAGATCAAGTCTTGTAATACTCATATCATCAAGATCAATCAAGCAGGACGTAGGGTATTACCTCCATCGAGAGGGCCCAAACCGGGGTAAACATCGTGTCCCCTGCCTCCTATTACCATCCGCCTTAGACGCACATTTCGGGACCCCCTACCCGAGATCAGCCGGTTTTGACACCGACATTGGTGCTTTCAGTGAGAGTTCCACTGTGTCGTCATCATAAGGAGGGATGGCTCGTCTCATTGTCAAGAACAACATCACCTCTGGGGGAGCCCTGGCTGTAGGCCAAACTCTCCGACTAGGCGGCTTCGTCATGACCGCCCGCTCGGCCGCTGCGCCGATGATGACTTCTCGGGTCATCGAAAATAGCCTCCACATCGGCTCGAAATTCATCGAGCAGATGGATCCAATGGAGCTCTCCTCTTTGAATGAGCTCTTGGACCGCATCGCCACTCTGGGAGTCGCTACGGACTATTATCGGATTGGGCTTAAACCCGATCAAAGGAAGATTAACTCTCCGCCGGTCACCCATCAGATAGCGGTGGTGGAGGAGCAATGCGGCGAATCTTCCTATATCCCGAGGATGAACTATGTTCGGATTCCCGAGCTCTCCGAGCCGGAGACCCGTCCACGGGAGGACATCGCCCTAACTCTGAACCTAGAATCAGGCAGTATGCCGAACCTGCGGGGCAACATCCCGGAGCCCGAACTTCCTAGATCGAAAACTCCTCCGCCCCTGGGTCTCAGATTGGGTCAAGGTCTGGACTTAAATCCACCCACCCACCCAGATATAAACGATCTTTCCCACATTATGCAAGAGCCCCAAGAGACAGTACATCACTATTGGGCCAGATTCCTCCTTGTCATGAACAAGGTCAAGGACTGTCGCGAGGAAGACGCAATTTCATTCGTTTGCAACAATTGCACGGACAAGGGAATCCTCAACGCCATAAGTCGCCGTGACATAGAACACTTCGCTGACTTGGCGGCCATAGTACGGAAGTATTGTGCGATGGAAAGCGCCTGGAAAACCCAAACAAAATTTTGGGATAATCCGGCTCTGACAAAAACCCCAGTCTAAACTAAAAGGGTGCACTCTCATAAGTTGCCCGAATCAATTACAAAGAAGCAAAAGCCCACTATAGGGCGTGGAACCGTATTGGAAGGATGGCTTAACGGGCCCTGCAAAATTCATAGTACAGCGGATACCTTACCACCACGCAGCCTTAGAGCATGTTGGGTACTCCGACAGGTGGCTAAGAGCGGTGAGGATCTCCTCATTCAAAACACCGCAGAGCACCATGCCATGGATAACAATAAAGTATTGACGGTCTTCGAGACCTTCGCCTCAAATAATAGGCATAAGCGAGCGCTCCGCAGCCTTGCCGAAGTCTGCCACATGGCAGCAATAAATCCATGGAGCGACACGTCTATCACCTTCAATGCCAGTGACGAACCTAAATTCCGAACAACCCGAGCACGAGTCGCCTTGGTCCTCAGTCCAATTGTGGACGACTTTCGGCTTACCAAAGTGCTCATGGACGGCGGCAGCGGACTAAACCTCATTTATGAGGAGACTCTTCAAAAAATGGAAATAGACAGAAGCCGTATCGAGCAAAGCAGCACGACCTTCCGAGGAATCATCCCTAGTCGGGAGGCACGCTGCCCTGGGAAAATCACACTAGATGTGGTATTCGGCACTCCGGAGAATTACAGCTCCGAAGAAATTACATTCCAAGTGGCCCCGTTCAGTAGCGGATACCACGCCCTTCTAGGGCGTGAGGCATTCACGATCTTCCAAGCCATACCCCATTACGGGTACATGAAGCTCAAAATGCCCGGGCCCAATGGAATCATCACTCTAGCTAGTGATTCGGACATAGCACTCTGCGCCGAAAACAAGACAGCCGCACTGGCCCTCGAGGCATTATCCGAAGCCCTTGCGGTGGAGGAATTAACTGCGTTGCGCTCCACAGTGGACAGGGACGACGTGATACTCGATAAAAGATCCAAGTCCACATCTTTTAAACCAACGGATGAAATAGTCAAATTCTAAGTCCATCCAACGGACCCCACAAAAATAGCATCCATCGGGGCACAGTTAAACCCCACTGTAGAAGCCGCACTACAGGAGTTCCTGCATGAGAATTGGGACATATTCGCTTGGCATCCTTCAGACATGCCAGGAATCCCACGCAGGTTGGCCCAGCATAGCCTTAACATTCTAAAAGGATTCAAGCCGGTCAAGCAGACTCTTCGGCATTTCTCTGAACCTAAGCGACAAGCCATGGGAGAGGAGCTAGCCAAGTTACTGGAGGCCGGATTCATTAGAGAAATAAAACATCCGGACTGGCTAGCAAACCTGGTGATGGTACCAAAGAAGGACAAATCCTAGCGCTTATGCGTCGACTCCAAGGACCTTAATAAGGCTTGCACAAAGGATCCCTTCCCCCTCCCTCACATCGATCAAATTATCGACGCTACCACAGGACACGACTCATTGTGCTTCCTCGACGCATACTCTGGTTACCACCAAATTAAGATGGCGGAGTCCGATCAAGCTGCAACGGCATTTATCACTCCATATGGCCCCTTCTGTTTTAACACAATGCCCTCCGGGCTCAAAAACGTTGGCGCAATGTGTCAGCGCATGATTCAGACATGTCTGGAAAAGCAGATCGGCAAAACAGTGGAGGCATACATAGACGATGTGGTCATTAAACCAGACACGTCGACTCCTTAATAGACGACTTGAGGCTCATGTTCGACAATCTCCGAACATATGACATTAAGCTCAATCCGGAAAAATGCGTTTTCGGCGTACCCGCCGGAAAGCTCCTGGGCTTCGTCGTCTCCAGTGGAGGAATTGAAGCAAATCCGGCTAAAATCCGAGCCCTTTCGCAGTTGCCTATCCCAACTGACCTCAAGAAAATCCAAAAGTTAACTGAATGTGGGGCGGCCTTAAGCCGCTTTATCTCCCGATTAGGAGAAAAGGCACTCCCCCTTTATCGCCTTCTTCGGCGCACCGAACACTTCGAGTGGACGGACGCAGCCACGGCCGAATTGGAAGCAATAAACGCCATCCTGGCCACTAACCCAATCTTGGCCGCGCCAAATCTCGGCGAACCAATGCTGTTATATATAGCGGCAACTCACCAAGTTGTAAGCGCAGTGCTCGTCGTTGAACGAGAGATGGACGGACATAAATTCCCACTTCAAAAGCCGGTATATTATGTATCCACTGTCCTCACTCCATGCAAATCACGGTACCCACATTATCAAAAGATAGCAAACGCAGTATTCATGGCATCCCGGAAATTATGACACTGCTTTCAAGAGTGTTCAATTATGGTGGCCTCAGAAGTACCACTCAACGACATAATAAACAACCGCGATGCCACGGGCCGGATTGCCAAATGGGCTATCGAGCTCCTCCCGTTCGACATAACATATAGACCATGGCGATTCATTAAGTCGCAAGTACTGGCCGATTTCGTCGCCGAGTGGATAGAAGCCGAACTCCCTAAAGAGTACGGTGCGTATTGGATCATGCACTTTGATGGCTCTAAAATGCTGGCTGGTCTAGGGGCTGGCGTCGTCCTGACGTCCCCCATCGGAGATACAGTCCAATACATACTTCAAATACTATACACAGACTCCAACAATGCAGCCGAATACAAGGCCCTATTACATGGTCTCCGGATGGCAGTTTCCATGGGCATTCAGCGCCTGGAAGTGCGTGGGGACTCGAACCTCACAATATCTCAAATAAATGGATACTTCGATGCCAAGGATCCAAAAATGGCGGCATATCACAACACCGTCCTCAAAATGTCAGCTCGGTTCGAGGGGCTTGAATTCCACCATGTGGCTCGGGAAAACAATCAGGTGGCGGATATCCTCGCCCGTATCGGTGCTAAGCGCGACCCTATCCCACCTAACATCTTCCTGGAAAAGCTGTTTAAGCCATCCGTGGTATGGGAAGGGGACACCGGTAACAATAGTCTGGACCCGGCCACAACACCAGATACCGAACACTCTGACACAATCGGAGGCTCAGCCATCGAAATAACACCTTCAGCCCACGTGATAATGGTCGTCATCGCCCTGTGGACAGAACCATTCCTGTCCTACCTAACCAGGCAGGAACTACCCGAGGACCAAAATGAGGCACGCTACATAGTGCGGCGATCTAAAGCCTACAAGGTCCACGAGGCAGAGCTTTATAAGAAAAGTACTACCGGAGTCCTTCAAAGGTGCATCTCCGAAGAGGAAGGGCGGAAGCTTTTGGCAGAAATCCATGCTGGACTCGGCGGCCACCACGCTGCAGCCCGGGCCCTTGTAAGCAAGGCCTTCCATACAGGTTTCTATTGGCCGACGGCCCGAGCAAATGCACAGTATCTGGTCCAACGTTGCATTGGTTGCCAGCTTTTTGCAAACCAAAGCCATATGCCGCCTACCGCTCTCCAAACAATCCCCATTACTTGGCCCTTTGTGGTCTGGGGGCTCGATATCGTCAGACCCCTCAAAGGGGGAACCCATAAGAAAAAATACTTACTGGTCATGGTGGATAAGTTCACCAAATGTATAGAAGCCAAACCCATTAAAACGGCTGAATTCGGACCGGTGATAGACTTCATATCTGGGGTTGTACACCGTTATGGCATCCCCCACAGCATCATCACTGACAACGGCACGAACTTTACAGCCGACAAGGTAAAACTTTGTTGCAGCAACATGGGCATCAAGCTCGATTATGCTTCTGTCTGTCACCCGCAAACTAACGGTTAAGTCAAGCGAGCAAATGGTTTTATCATGAGCGGCACCAAACCCAGACTAGTGCGGTCCTTAAAGGAATCAAACACGCACTGGGTAGAGGAGCTCGACTCCGTACTATGGGGCCTGCGGAGCACACTGAATCGCACTACCGGATACACACCATTTTTTATGGTGTACGGCGCAGAGGCGGTTCTTCCTTGCGACATAATTCATGACTCACCTCGAGTGCGCATATACGAAGAAAAAGAGGCCGATCTCGATCGGCAGGACAGTTTGGAGGCCCTGGAGGAGGAGCGCGATGTGGCAAAAGCCCATTCTGTATTCTATCAGCAACAGGCCAGAAGGTATCAAAGCAGAGAAGTACGGGCCAGAACCTATAACGCTGGCGAACTAGTTCTACGCCTGCCGGAGAAGAAAAAGAACATGCTCAAGCCTAAATGGGAAGGTCCCTTCATTATTGACCAAGTTCTGACCGGTGGAGCGTACCGTCTACGGGATGCATCGGACAATCGACTCGAGCCAAACCCATGGAACGCAGCCAGACTCCGAAGATTCTACGCCTAGTGCCGGACTCTATGTTCGTCTCCTTACCCCCGTCAACTTTTTGCATATCCGTTATCTGTGTTTTCTCTCTTTCTCTCTTGTTTTTTCTTCTCCTTAAGGCCTCAAAAGGCTAACCTGTGTCTTAACTACACAATCTTGACGCGCTAACCACGCTCATTATACCTGGGGGCTTCTTATATAGAAGCTTAATATAACTATTTTTCTGGGCTTTATGCCCCACACATGTGTTACTCTTCCGCATGTACCTTTTTCGCCATTATATGCATCGATATGACTTATGTTTTGACCAAGCTGGGTTGCCTGGATCTTGTATTTGTGCCCTACGTTCCCGTTAATTCGGCTAGGACATAAGGGGAGAACCTCTGCGATTGTTATTGTCGGGTCAGCCAGATGTGTACCTCAGACTGGGTGAAGCCGAAAGCTAGTGTTCTTAAGGGAATATTCGGTCGGTGAACAAAAGATGACTTTTATTTATTTTGATACATGCCCCTAGATGTTTATAGTCTATGTCTCTTTTCGCAGTTCGGACATGCACAATAGGGCATGCGTACCTAGGGAAAGGAACCCTTAACGGAACTATTCTTCCTAGAAGATGTTTCTTACTATCCATGTAATATAACATAGCTAGTTGGGTACTTGTCTGTTCAATCACTTATGACCCCTACGCCTGGTTTCCACACATACCCCGGTTTTCACATAACCGAGCGGTTATTCGGATACACTCCGGACTATCGGGTCCAGAGGTTGAAGCGAAAAGATCCGCCATGACAAATGATTTACAATCCGGCTAGGGACATTATATATGTCACTTAAAGTACACAGTCACTAAGACTGATTAAATTCTTCTTCTATACCATCCAACAGGCTGTCTAGCCTACAATCCTGTTGGGAATACTTTGCGGCTAATTCTACTTGGTCATACACCAAACTGACGGGGATCTCTTTCCCATCGGGCCCCACAGGTCCGACCTCGCCATGTGGTTTGTGTCAGCTTTGGTATATGGCGTCTTTACCATGGCCCAGGCTTCCCTTGCACCTTGTCGGCAGGCTGATATCTTCCATAATCGGAAGCGCCGCCGCGCTCCCTTAAGCTTCTCCATAAGCTCCCCCATGCCTACTGGTGGGGAGGCAGATGGCCACAATGCTTGGGAAATACCCTGCATCACCTGCCGAACTTGTTCGTGCAATTGTGAGAGCTCTGGTAGAAGATCACCCGCAGACCCGGACATCTCCTCCGCGGGACGACCCGTCAGCATACCTGCAGACATAACTCTGTTAGCCGGCTTCTTCGCCGAACTCTTTCAAAAGTTCGCTCAAGCACTTACTGAAAAATGCCACGTCGAAGCTGCTTATTCTCCTTCACGAAGTCCGCAAGCTGGGCTCG
The DNA here is from genome assembly GCF_003073215.2 of Triticum urartu. NCBI lineage: Eukaryota > Viridiplantae > Streptophyta > Magnoliopsida > Poales > Poaceae > Triticum > Triticum urartu. The sequence goes on along the minus strand of NC_053024.1, from coordinate 168,150,785 downwards.
GACATCTTTCAGTTCCACGCCCAGCTGGATATTGGCGTCATGGAGATTATTTTCTCCTGCCAGACCCGCGTAAGCACGCGCTTGCTAGCATTTAGCTGTCGATTAGCACGTTGCGCATTCTCTGACGCGACCTCCGGATTCACTCTGGAGTCATCTGCAACATCTATTGTTAGATTTGCATGCCTGTCGCATACTATCTCGTACCTGTCATTCTTTGCAATGGAAGCAAGTGTTACCAGAGGGGGCCTTCTCGGACTCCTTCAAGGCGGCAACCGCGGCTCGTAGCTGGGCTTTGCACTCTTCCAGCTCTTGAGACAATTGGGTATTCTTCTCTGTAAGAACCTGCACAAATAATGATCCTTAAATCAGTTGTGTCAATTGTTTCAAGTCTCAGGGTCTACTGATATATATAATCATCAAATTTTCTTACTCGTATATCCTTTACATACTGGTCCGTGGCTTTGGCAAGACTGTTTTGAGCAGCACGGATGTACGCATCTCCTGAGTTGAAGGCATCGAACGCCTCTTGGGAGAAACAAGCGTCACGGAGTACGGCCCGGTGACGCCTGTGATTCATGGCGCTCTCCACTTCAGAATTTGTAGCGGATAGTCTATCCGCATCCTCTGTAGGAGGAGCATCCGGCGTTCGCCCCGTGTTAGCTTCCACCTCTATGTCCGGCCCTGGAGCCCGACTGGTGGAGGCATGATTGGCAACCTCTCCGGATATAGTCCGGCGAGCGTTTTTCCTACTAGGAAACATGGACGTCATTATATTTTAAGAAAGACGACAACCACGGAGCGAGGTTCTGTATCATACCTCTGCGCCGGCATCTTACTCCTGACCGCCTTACTTTTTAGCCCACCCGGCTTCGGCGTCCCTTGTTGGCGAGTCCCTGCGGAGTCGGCATGGCGTCCTGAGGGCCTTTCCTGTAAAACACCATATGTGTACGGTAGGTGAAGTGCATAAAAGGGGATCCTTCTCGGAAGTTGGGACTCCGGTTTTTCTTAAATGCGATGCAGGGAGTAGCCCAGGATAGTCGGCTATGATGGCCACCATGGCATCATCACAGCTCAATTGATAGAATGTCATGTCAATCAGCTCCACAAATATGTCCGGATCCTCTTCGAGTCCGGGATCGAGGGCCCGGTCAGGGTCCTCCGGTTGTGGAGGTGGGCCGTTGACCTCCCTTACGGCTTTTTGCAGTTCCTGTCATGAATCGGCAAGGTGAGTATTTATGACAAAGGATGCGGGAAGGTTGGGAGTAAAAAGTGACAGCTCACCCAGCTTGGGGGGGGGGGGGGGGGGGTTGTACATGGAGAATCCATCCCGTGCCTTAATACGGATGAACTCCTCTTCCTCTCCCTTGAACAAATCAGACAGAATTTTTGCTAGGGCAGCAACTGAGTCCGGTCCCTTACGCCCGTAGTGGGTGGCATTATCTTCCCCGTTAAAGCGCCACATGGGGTGCCTTCGATATTGAAGTGGCTGCACCCCCCGCATTATACATATTGACATAACCTCGATTATTGTCAGTCCTGATTGAGCTAGCACTTTTATCCGGCCCATAAGGTAAAGGACTTCTCCGTTATCTTCCTCCTGAGGGCTCCGTCGGCGCCAGCTTCGGCGTTTCTTCAAAGGGGCATTGTCGAGCTCAGGAAGACCCATCCGAATAGGATCTGGAAGGGGGACGTCCTCCATGTAAAACCACTCCGAAGGCCAGTCCTCGGACGTCTTCTTTGGGGTACCGGACAGGTATTCGGTCTCGACGATGTGCCATATTTCGGCTCCGCCCACTTGATATATTGACCCCTCCTGTGTGCGGGGCACAAGGCAGAATAGCCTCTTCCACAGCTCGAAATGAGCTTCGCAGCCCAAAAACAGCTCACAAAGAGCAACATAACCAGCGATGTGTAATATGGAAGCGGGGGTGAAATTATGCAACTTGAGGCCATAAAACTCCAAGAGCATGCGGAGGAATGGATGGATCAGAAATCCAAGTCCCCTTAGTAAATAAGGGATAAGGCATACCCGCTCCCCCTTGGAGGGATTGGGGAAGCTCTCCGCTTACTCCGCGCCATTATAGGTGGCGAGCCCGGCTCGAACGGGGACCATATACGCTGGAGGGAGAAATCCCTAGGTCTGCAACTCTACTAATTGGCTGTGCGGGACGGAACACTTCTCCCAGTCACCGGGCTTAGGGCTACGGGAGCGGGAGGAAGAGCTGCGATGGCCGGCCATGTTGGAATGGATTTTTCCGAGCACGCTCCGATGGATACTCGCCGTGGGAGGATGGTGTGGTATGGATCTAAGAATCCCCGTATCTTTAATAGACAGTTTACTTACATGGCTAGGGTGGCGAATGTAAAAATGCCCTGGCTCCTCGGATTCACTCGAGATGTGGAAGATAGCCCTTATTGGGCGTGGAAGCCAAGAAGTGCAACATTTATGGGGAGCCGGACACTACTCAGCATATATTCAGAATATGGAGAAGAATCCGCCTTGCAATGCCGAAGACAAATCTGCGCGTCGGACTCATCGTCATTGAAGCCCGGTTCAGGGGCTACTGAGGGAGTCCTGGATTAGGGGGTCTCCATACAGCCGGACTATATCCTTTGGTCGAACTCTTGGATTATGAAGATACAAGATTGAAGACTTCGTCTCGTGTCCGGATAGGACTCTCCTTGAAGTGGAAGGCAAGCTTGGCAATACGGATATGTAGATCTCCTCCCTTGTAACCGACTCTGTGTAACCCTAGCCCCCTCCGGTGTCTATATAAGCTGGAGGGTTTAGTTCGTAGGACGACAACAATCATACAATAGGCTAGCTTCTAGGTTTTAGCCTCTACGATCTCGTGGTAGATCAACTCTTGTAATACTCATATCATCAAGATCAATCAAGCAGGACGTAGGGTATTACATCCATCGAGAGGGCCCGAACCTGGGTAAACATCGTGTCCCCTGCCTCCTATTACCAGACGCACAGTTCGGGACCCCCTACCCGAGATCCGCCGGTTTTGACACCGACAGGGGTATTCTATTTCTCAGTCCTGAAGATATGCAAGAGGTAAAGAAATGTATGAAATAAAAAGGTATTAAAGCTGAAGATGTTAAGAATTTACCTCCTATTGAAGAAATACACTATCTTAATTTACCGCCTGTTGAAGAAACACATGATCTTAATCCATTACCTATTGAAGAAATACATGGTCTTGATAACCCGACACAGGTAGTAAAGGTAAATTCTCTCTATAGATATGATAAAGCTGAAATCCCATTTACTAAGTTTGCTAGCCCATGCTTAGATGAGTTTGATAATTTTATGGTTAAGCAAGAAGACTTCAATACTTATTTTGATAGACAATTGAAATACAATTCAAATATAATATGCTTGAACACTTGGGTGATTATATGGCTAATGTCAAAGGTGAACTTAAACTTATTAGTAAACATGCTTCTATGGTTACCACTCAAGTAGAACAAGTACTTAAAGCTCAAAATGACTTGCTCAATGAATTGAATAGTAAGAAAAATGATAATGCGGTTAGAGTTATGACTAGAGGTGGTAGAATGACTCAGGAACCTTTGTATCCTGAAGGCCACCCTAAGAGAATTGAGCAAGATTCTCAGAGAAAATAATATAGATGTACCTAGTTCTTCTAAAAGGAAGAAAAAGAAAAATGATAGGACTTTGCATGCTTCTAGTGAACATATCACTGAAACATCTGAGAATCCAAATGATATTTCTATTTATGATGCTAAAACACAATCTGGTAATGAACCTGCAACTAGTGATAATGTTAATGATAATGTTCATGATGATGCTCAACCTAGTAATGATAATGATATAGAAATTGAACCTGTTGTTGATCTTGATAACCCACAATCAAATAATAAATGTTATGATAAGAAAGACTTTGTTGCTAGGAAACATGGTAAAGAAAGAGAACCATGGGTTCAAAAACCCATGCCTTTTCCTCCCAAACCATCCAAGAAAAAGGATGATGAGGATTTTGAGCGCTTTGCTGAAATGATTAGACCTATCTTTTTGCGTATGCGATTAACTGATATGCTCAAAATGAATCCTTACGCTAAGTATATGAAAGATATTGTTACTAATAAAAGAAAGATACGGGAAGCTGAAGTTTCCACCATGCTAGCTAATTATACTTTTAAGGGTGGAATACCAAAGAAACTTGGAGATCCAGGAGTACCCACTATACCATGCTCCATTAAAAGAAACTATGTTAAAACTGCTTTATGTGATCTTGGAGCCGGTGTTAGTGTTATGCCTCTCTCTCTTTATATCGTAGACTTGATTTCAATAAGTTGACACCTACTGAAATATCTTTGCAAATGGCTGATAAATCAACTGCTATACTTGTCGGTATTTGTGACGATGTGCCTGTTGTAGTGGCAAACGTTACTATTTTAACGGACTTTGTTATTCTTGATATTCCCGAGGACGATAGTATGTCTATTATTCTTGGAAGACCCTTTTTGAATACTGTAGGGGTTGTTATTGATTGCACTAAAGGCAATGTCACTTTTCATGTTAATGGTAATGAGCATACGGTACACATTCCGAGGAAACAACCTGAAGTTCATAGTATCAATTCTATTGGAAAAATTCCATCGATTATTTTTGGAGGTTTTGAATTTCCTCTTCCTATTGTCAAGAATAAATATGATATTCTTGTTATTGGGGATGTGCATATCCCCGTTGAGGTAACATAGTGTTATTCAAAATTTCTCCGGTTCCATGTTATTCGGAATGAGTTCATTAACAAGACTTGATCAACCTTGTTAGTGGATTCCTTTGGATGAGCATGAGAAGGATGAAACTAGAAGGCACAACTCTCTGTACCCTCCTTTTACTTTCTATTATTTATATTAAATAAAATAAAAATAGTATTTTTCTGTCTATTATCTGAATTATCCATGCAATATAAAGATACCCTGAAAATAAAAGTTCTCCAAATGCCCTGAAATTTAAATATGATTTTTTTCTGGAATATTTGAGAATATTTGGCACTGAGAACACGGCATGGGGGGCATCCACCTGGCCACGAGGGTGGAGGGCACGCCCTACCCCCCCTGGGCGCACTCCCCTGCCTCGTGGGCCCACGGTGGCCCCCTCTACTTATTCCTGCACACACACACTTCTTCTTCCTCCCACAAACACGAATATCGAGCTCACGAGTTCTAGCTCATTTTGCTGCCATTTTCGATCTCCTTGCTCAAAGCACCTCTCACAAAACTGCTTGGGGAGATTGTTCCTTGGTATGTGACTCCTCCATTGGTCCAATTAGTTTTTGTTCTAGTGCTTTATTCATTGCAAATTTTTGCTACTTAGGTGACCCCGTTCTTGAGCTTGCATGTCAAATTTATATGATCAAAAGTAGTTTTGATGCATGATATAGGCTCTAGGCACTTGTAGGAGTAGTTGCTATCAATTTTATTGAGTTTGGTTCACTTTTATTTGAAGTTACTAAAATTTTCAGAAATTTTTCAGAGGAAGAAATATGTTTAGGAAAATGTACCAAGGTGGCTCTTCAAGGAAACAAGAGCCCAGGCTTGCAATGCGTGATGCTGATGATGAGCCACCAAGAGATGCTCCAGTGTGTCCTTGTGAATGGCCTTCGGAAAACTTTATGGATCGAGCGGGAATTAAGGAAGAATTTAACGCATATTTGCATAACGCTGATCTTGTGAGCTTTGAGGAAGAAAAGTGCCGCCAGTATCACTATCTCACTAGTTCCTTTGTGAGGAGGTTTCAATTTTCATCTTCACGTAATTCTCCAACTGTCCTGTTTGATCTTTATGAAAATTCTTACACTATGGACTTAGAGGATTTTACCACTACTTGAAAGCTTCCACAATGGGGTAGTGTCAGGGAACCTCGCAAATATGAATTTAGAGATTTTCTTGCTAGTATAACTGTGGGGGAATCTAGAGATATAACACAAGCTACCATAGGGAGCATTCACTTTCCTGCTATATATTATTTTGCTCTCTTCATAGGTAGATGCATTAATGGTATATATGAGGCATGTCACATGTGTGTCCCTGACCTCAGTATTCTTAGGAGTGCTGTGTTAGGAGATAAATCTTATAATTTGGGAGCCATTGTTGCACATAGGTTGCATCTTAATAGATTTCATGGGGATTTCTTTGGTAGAATTTATGCAACCCACATAGCTAATTTTCTTGGTATAGCCATACGTGAAGATGATATTGAGTTGCCTCCTACTTATTTGGATTATGACGCTATGGTTCACCACCAGTTTGTCGAGAGGAATGAATCACCTCTCCAGTATCGCTTAATCTTTGACAGACGTCGTGCTGTCCGTATTACTCTCCCTGCTCCTGCCTTCTTTGATTATCAGGCTAAAGGAAGATATGTTATTGCCAAAGAGGAGGCAGATGAGTACGAGAGGAGGGAGGACGCCGCTCGTCACCACGCTGTAGCTCAGGAGGCGATAGCCGCTGCATCTCAGTATGACCCCAACTATTACTATGGATACCCGCCAGGCCAACCGTGGCCATAGACCAACTTAGGCCAAAAGCCTAAGCTTGGGGGAGTACATATTTCCCACCGACATTACATTCATGTTCACACACTCATTGCTAGATGTCGGTGCTCATACTTTTTCATTGTATCATCCATGCTAGTTTGTTTCCCTTTTTATGCTTTCTTCTTGTGTGCTTAATAAAACCTTAAGAAAAACAAAAAAAATAGTTGTAGTTTTTAATTAGTTTACCTTCCATGCTTGTAGTAGTAATTAAAAAGAAAACCCATAAAGATTTCATGTTCTTCTTTTACTTGCTGGGAGCTTTCCTGTGTAAATAGTTTTATTTCTTTTCTTCTCTTTGGGGGTCGATAGGAGAAGACCATGATTAAATTGTTGAAGTGGCTCTTATATGCATTATTGTTGATCTGACAAAAGAGCCCATATCACCTTGTCTTCTCTCTTGAATTGAATGCTTGCAGATTCCAGCTTAGTCCAATGCATGTGCACAATTATTATTATGCACATCGTTCGGTCGTGCAAGTGAAAGGCAATTATGACGATATATGATGGACTGATTGAGATGAGAAAAGCTGGTATGAACTCAACCTCTCTTGTTTTTGTAAATATGATTAGTTCATCGTTCCTGATTCAGCCTATTATGAAGAAACATGTTTGCAATGACAAATAGAGATCATAATTTCTTGTGCCATGCTTGATTAGCTAGGAGCTTATAATGGTTTACCTTGCGTGCCAACATGCTATTAAAATGGTTGTGATGTGGTACGATAGGGTGGTATTCTCCTCTGAATGATTTAAGTGACTTGACTTGGCACATGTTCACGCATGTAGCTGAAACAAAATCAACATAGCCTTCACGATATTTATGTTCATGGTGGATAATATCCTACTCATGCTTGCATTCGGTGTTGATTAATTTTAATGCATGTTCATAACTGTTGTCGCTCTCTAGCTGGTAGCTTCCCAGTCTTTTGCTATCCTTCACCTGTACTAAGCGGGAATACTGCTTGTGCATCCAGTCCCATAATCCCCAAAGTTGTTCCATATGAGTCCACCATACCTACCTATATACGGTATCTACCCACCGTTCCAAGTAAATTTGTATGTGCCAAACTCTAAACCTTCAAATAAATATCATGTTTTGTATGCTCGAATAGCTCATGTATCAACTAGGGCTATCCGTATGTTCCATGTTAGGTGGGTTATTCTCAAGAGGAGTGGACTCCGCTCCTCACTCACGAGAAAGTGGCTAGTCACCGAGATGCCCAGTCCCATGCTTTATGCAAGTCAAATCAAAATAATTGCAAACAAAACACCCCCTGGGACTCTTGTTAGTTGGAGGCACTCGTTGTTTCGAGCAAGCCATGGATTGATGCTTGTTAGTGGAGGGGGAGTATAAACTTTACCATTCTGTTTGGGAACCGCCTATAATGTGTGTAGCATGGAAGATATAGCCATCTCCTGGTTGTTATGTTGACAATGAAAGTATAATGCTCAAAATATTATTCACCTATATTTCAAAACCGAGCTCTGGCACCTCTACAAATCCCTGCTTCCCTCTGCGAAGGGCCTATCTATTTACTTTCATGTTGAGTCATCATCCTCTTATTAAAAAGCACCAGTTGGAGAGCACCGCTGTCATTTGCATTCATTATTGTTAGTTTACATTGAGTATGACTTGACTGGATCTCTTTTACCATGAATTACAATGTCTAGTCAGTCCTTGATCTTTAAAGGTGCTCTGCATTTATGTTTTGCGGTCTCAGAAAGGGCTAGCGAGATACCATCTTGTTATATCATATTACGATTGTTTTGAGAAAGTGTTGTCATCCGAGATTTATTATTATTGCTCGCTAGTTGATTATGCCTTTGATATGAGTAAACATGAGACCTATGCGTTATTGTGAATATGGTTAGTTCATAATCTTTGCTGAAAACTTGAATGTTGGCTCTACATATTTACCACAACAAGAGCAAACAGAGTTTGTAAAAGTTTTTCTTTATCACTTTCAGTTTATCAACTGAATTGCTTGAGGACAAGCAATGGTTTAAGCTCGGGGGAGTTGATACGTCTCCGTTGTATCTAATTTTCCAAACACTTTTGCCCTTGTTTTGGACTCTAACTTGTATGAATTGAATGGAACTGACCCGGAATGACAATGTTTTCAGCAGAATTACTGTGGTGTTATTTATGTGCAGAAACAAAAGTTCTTGGAATGACCTGAAACTTCACGGAACGTCTGTTTGGAAATAATAAAAAATCCTTGCAAAAGATGAAGACCAGGGGCCCACACCATAGCCACGAGGGTGGGGGCGCGCCTGCCCCCCTAGGGTGCGCCCCCCTACCTCGTGGGCCCCCTGGAGCTCCTCCGACCTCAACTCCAACTCTATATGTTTGGTTTCGGAGAGAAAAAATCAGAGAGAAGGATTCATCGCGTGTTACGATACGGAGCCGCCGCCAAGCCCTAAAACCTCTCAGGAGGGCTGATCTGGAGTCCGTTCGGAGCTTCGAAGAGGGGAATCCGTCGCCATCGTCATCATCAACCATCCCCCATCACCAATTTCATGATGCTCACTACCATGCGCGAGTAATTCCATCGTAGGCTTGTTGGACGGTGATGGGTTGGATGAGATTTATCATGTAATCGAGATAGTTTTGTTAGGGTTTGATCCCTAGTATCCACTATGTTCTGAGATTGATGTTGCTATGACTTTGCTATGCTTAATGCTTGTCACTAGGGCCCGAGTGCCATGATTTCAGATCAGAACCTATTATGTTTTCATCAATATATGAGAGTTCTTGATCCTATCTTGCAAGTCTATAGTCGCCTATTATGTGTTATGATCCGTTAACCCCGAAGTGACAATAATCGCGATACTTACCGGTGATGACCGTAGTTTGAGGAGTTCATGTCTTCACTATGTGTTAATGCTTTGGTCCGTTACTCTATTAAAAGGAGGCCTTAATATCCCTTAATTTCCGCTAGGACCCCACTGCCACGGGAGGGTAGGACAAAAGATGGCATGCAAGTTTTTTCCATAAGCATGTATGACTATATTCGGAATACATGCCTACATTACATTGATGAATTGGAGCTAGTTCTGTGTCACCCTAGGTTATGACTGTTACATGATGAACCACATCCGGCATAATTCTCTATCACCGATCCATTGCCTACGAGCTTTCCACATATTGTTCTTCTCTTATTTACTTTTCCGTTGCTATTGCTATCATCACTACAAAATACCAAAAACATTACTTTTGCCATCATTACCTTTTGCTACCGTTACCACTACTATCATATTACTTTGCTAGTAAATACTTTGCTGTAGATATTAAGTTTCCAGGGTAGAGATATTCTTTGGCTCCCCTTATGTCGAATCAATAAATTTGGGTTGAATACTCTACCCTCGAAAACTATTGCGATCCCCTATACTTGTGGGTTATCACATGCTGGAGCTTATCAGCCCACCTCCATGCAGCGACGAGGCACCTAGTGCCTATGACCTTCCTCGCGAAGTACTCATCTTCGTACACCTCCTAGGCACGACGACGCGCTCGGCCCCAAAGCTCTGTCGCCTCATTTTTCCAGGCGGCATCACGGGCTTCACAGGACGCCTGGTACCTGGCTTCCTCGTCCGCCATCTCCTTCTTGAATGCCACTTGCCTGGCTTTCTCAGCCGGCAGAAGCGACTTCCACGGACAAAGATTGTACTGGCCCCAAAACCAATCCAAAGTTGGGGGGTCCGGCGCAACCTCGTCAGGCGGCGCGTAGTGGTCCTCGTCGCTGCTAATTGAGTGACCATCCTTGGGGGGCGGCGACTCCTCGTCGGCATGTGGGAATACTGGCGGCGCCATGGCAGATATTTGAGAGAGAGAGAGGGCGAGCGAGGAGAGGATGTATATGAGAATGCAGGCGGGACGACGTGAGCAAGGTAGTATTTATTGGCGGCCAGAATATAGATCGACGGGGATAGTACACACGCCGGTCGCCGGAATTTGTGAGTACTGTAGTTTGAATTACACACGATTCCCGCAGCAAAATCTGTGTGTGAACATAATAGCCAAAATCCGTGTGTGAACATAATAGCTGACGGTTTCCAATGCAGAATCGTGTCTGATTAATGATCCCCGCCATTCACCTACCAAACCACGAGCCGCGAGATAAACTGCCAATCATGTGGGGGGCGGTTGTCTTGCCAGATCTTTACATTTTCCTTTTTGAACACCAGATATTTACATCGTCTGGTGATTTTTTAACTCGCACACAAGTACACAAAAGTATGATTTTTCAAACCATTATGGTTAGGTGTTGCATGTAGATGTAGTTCAAATTTGAATTACGGTCATTAAAATGGTTAGAAAATCACTTAAATGTCATTAAAAGGTCAAATGACCCCTGAAATTTTCTAAATTTTCACAAGACAGTTGTATTAGTGCATGTTAAATGTTGAAAAAAATTGAAGGCCGTAAGAGGAAGCTATCTCCCGTTCGTCATCAAACATGCATTGTTCCCTCTCGGAACCACGAACCTTCTAGTGAGTTGCTCCGGTTTGTGAGGGGTGTGTGTCCAAACTTTCGTCAAACAGGGCAATTTTTTACCACATCATCCTGGTGGCATGACATTAAATCAAGCAAGGTTTCATGTTTTTCTGATCATTTTTTAATTCTTTGGAATTAAAATGCCATGCTACTCCATGCATGTGTGCCCATGCCTTGAGACCAATATGTTTGAACATTCCTTCTAATTTACTGCACATGGAATTAACTCGCACACAAGTACACAAAAATATGATTTTTTTTCAAACCGTTATGGTTAGGCGTTGCATGTAGATGTAGTTCAAATTTGAATTACGGTCATTAAATGGTTAGAAAATCACTTAAATATCTTTAAAAGGTCAAATGACCCCTGAAATTTTCAAAAATTTCACATGACAGTTGTATTAGTGCACGTTAGACGTAGAAAAAAAATTGAAGGCCGTAAGACGAAGCTATCTCCTGTTTGTCATCAAACATGCATTGTTCCCTCTCGGAACCACGAACCTTCTAGTGAGTTGCTCCGGTTTGTGAGGGGTGTGTGTCCAAACTTTCATCAAACCGGCCAATTTTTTTACCACATCGTCTTGGTGGCATGACATTAAATCAAGCAAGGTTTCATGTTTTTCTGATCATTTTTTAATTTTTTGGAATTAAAATGCCATGCTAGTCCATGCATGTGTGCCCATGCCTTGAGACCAATATGTTTGGAACTTCCTTCTAATTTACTGCACATGGAATTAACTCGCACACAAGTACACAAAAATATGATTTTTCAAACCGTTATGGTTAGGCGTTGCATGTAAATATAGTTCAAATTTGAATTACAGTCATTAAATGGTTAGAAAGTCACTTAAATGTCTTTAAAAGGTCAAATGACCCCTGAATTTTTTAAAATTTTCACATGACAGTTGTATTAGTGCATGTTAGACGTAGAAAAAAATGAAGGTCGTAAGAGGAAGCTATCTCCCGTTCGTCATCAAACATGCATTGTTCCCTCTCGGAACCATGAACCTTCTAGTGAGTTGCTCCGGTTCGTGAGGGGTGTGTGTCCAAACTTTCGTCAAACAGGCCAATTTTTTTACCACATCATCTTGGTGGCATGACATTAAATCAAGCAAGGTTTCATGTTTTTCTGATCATTTTTTAATTTTTGGAATTAAATGCTATGCTACTCCATGCATGTGTGCCCATGCCTTGAGACCAATATGTTTGAAAATTCCTTCTAATGTACTGCACATGGAATTAACTCGCACACAAGTACACAAAATATGATTTTTCAAACCATTATGGTTAGGCGTGGCATGTAGATGTAGTTCAAGTTTAAATTACAGTCATTAAATGGTTAGAAAATCACTTAAATGTCTTTAAAAGGTCAAATGACCCCTGAAATTTTCAAAAATTTCACATGATAGTTGTATTAGTGCACGTTCGACGTAGAAAAAAATTGAAGGACGTAAGAGGAAGCTATCTTCCGTTCGTCATCAAACATGCATTGTTCCCTCTCGGAACCACAAACCTTCTAGTGAGTTGCTCCATTTTGTGAGGGGTGTGTGTCCAAACTTTCGTCAAATAGGCCAATTTTTTTACCACATCATCTTGGTGGCATGACATTAAATCAAGCAAGGTTTCATGTTTTCCTCATCATTTTTTAATTTTTTGTAATTAAAATGCCATGCTACTCCATGCATCAGTGCCCATGCCTTGAGACCAATATTTTTGAAAATTCCTTCTAATTTACTGCACATGGAATTAACTCGCACACAAGAACACAAAAATATGATTTTTCGAACCTTTATGCTTAGGCGTTGCATGTAGATGAAGTTCAAATTTGAATTCAGACATTAAATAGTTAGAAAATCACTTAAATGTCTTTTAAAGGTCAAATGACCCCTGAATTTTTCAAAAATTTCACATGACAGTTGTATTAGTGCATGTTAGACGTAGAAACAAAAATGAAGACCGTAAGAGGAAGCTATCTCCCGTTTGTCATCAAACATGCATTGTTCCCTCTTGGAACCACGAACCTTCTAGTGAGTTGCTCCGGTTTGTGAGGGGTGTGTGTCCAAACTTTCGTCAAATAGGCCAAATTTTTTACCACATCATCTTGGTGGCATGACATTAAATCAAGCAAGGTTTCATGTTTTCCTCATCATAATTTTTTGTAATTAAAATGCCATGCTACTCCATGCATCAGTTCCCATGCCTTGAGACCAATATGTTTGAAAATTCCTTCTAATTTACTGCACATGGAATTAACTTGCACACAAGAACACAAAAATATGATTTTTCGAACCTTTATGCTTAGGCGTTGCATGTAGATGAAGTTCAAATTTGAATTCAGACATTAAATAGTTAGAAAATCACTTAAATGTCTTTTAAAGGTCAAATGACCCCTGAATTTTTCAAAAATTTCACATGACAGTTGTATTAGTGCATGTTAGACGTAGAAACAAAAATGAAGCCCGTAAGAGGAAGCTATCTCCCGTTTGTCATCAAACATGCATTGTTCCCTCTCGGAACCACGAACCTTCTAGTGAGTTGCTCCGGTTTGTGAGGGGTGTGTGTCCAAACTTTCGTCAAACAGGCCAAATTTTTTACCACATCATCTTGGTGGCATGACATTAAATCAACCAAGGTTTCATGTTTTTCTCTTCATTTTTTAATTTTTTGGAATTAAAATTCCATGCTACTCCATGCATCTATGCCCATGCCTTGAGACCAATATGTTTGAAAATTCCTTCTAATTTATTGCACATGGAATAAACTGGCACACAAGTACACAAAAATATGATTTTTCAAACCATTATGGTTAGGTGTTGCATGTAGATGTAGTTCAAATTTGAATTACAGTCATTAAATGGTTAGAAAAACACTTAAATGTCTTTAAAAGGTCAAATGACCCCTGAAATTTTCAAAAATTTCACATGACAGTTGTATTAGTGCATGTTATATGTAGAAAAAAATTGAAGGCCGTAAGAGGAAGCTATCTCCCATTCATCATCAAACATGCATTGTTCCCTCTCGGAACCACGAACCTTCTAGTGAGTTGCTCCGGTTTGTGAGGGTGTGTGTTGATGTCTACTACACAACTTTCTTCTTGTAGACATTGTTGGGCCTCCAAGTGCAGAGGTTTGTAGGACAGTAGCAAATATCCCTCAAGTGGATGACCTAAGGTTTATCAATCCATAGGAGGCGTAGGATGAAGATGGTCTCTCTCAAGCAGCCCTCCAACCAAATAACAAAGAGTCTCTTGTGTCCCCAACACACCCAATACAATGGTAAATTGTATAGGTGCACTAGTTCGGCGAAGAGATGGTGATACAAGTGCAATATCGATAGTAGATAATAGTTTTTGTAATCTGAAAATATAAAAACAGCAAGGTAACGAATGATAAAAGTGAGCGTAAACGGTATTGCAATGATGGTAAACAAGGCCTAGGGTTCATACTTTCGCTAGTGTAAGTTCCCTCAACAATACTAACATAATTGGATCATAAACTATCCCTCAACATGCAACAAAGAGTCACTCAAAGTCACTAATAGCGGAGAACGAACGAAGCGATTATGGTAGGGTCTGAAACCACCGCAAAGTTATTCTTTCCAATCAATCCGTTGGGCTATTCCTATAAGTGTCACAAATAGCCCTAGTGTTCGTACTAGAATAACACCTTAAGATACAAATCAACCAAAACCCTAATGTCACCTAGATACTCCAATGTCACCTCAATTATCCGTGGGCATGATTATACGATATGCATCACACAATCTCATATTCATCTATTCAACCAACACAAAGGACCTCAAAGAGTGCCCCAAAGTTCTACCGGAGAATCACGACGAAAACGTGTGCCAACCCCTATGCATAGGTTCATGAACCCGCAAGTTGGTCACCTTAACATACATCAAGTGGCGCGGTATCCCATTGTCACCACAGATATCCACGGCAAGACATACATCAAGTGTTCTCAAATCTTTAAAGACTCAATCCGATAAGATTACTTCAAAGGGGAAACTCGATCCATTACAAGAGAGTAGAGGGGGGAAGAAACATCATAGGATCCAAATATAATAGCAAAGCTCGCGATACATCAAGATCGTATCATCTCAAGAACACGAGAGAGAGAGAGATCAAACACATAGCTACTGGTACATACCCTCAGCCCCGAGGGAGAACTACTCCCTCCTCATCATGGAGAGCACCGGAATGATGATGGCCACCGGAGAGGGAATACCCCCTCTGGCAGGGTGCCGGAACAGGGTCCCGATTGACTTTTGGTGGCTACGGAGGCTTCTGGCGGCGGAACTCCCGATCTATGTTGCGTTCTGGAAGTTTTAGGTCACGTAGGTATATATGGGTGCAGGAGGTACGTCAGAGGAGCCACAGGGGCCCCACGAGTCAGGGGGCGTGCCCTAGGGGGGGCGCGCCCCCTACCCTCGTGGGAAGCTCCCGTATCTTCTGATGTGGGGTCCAAGTCCATCAGGTGTGTTTCCTTCCAAAAAAAATAACTTCTCCAGTTGATTTCGTTCTGTTTCGACTCCGTCTGATATTCCTTTTCGTCGAAACACTAAAATAGGCATAAACAGCAAATCTGGGTTGGGCCTCTGGTTAATAGGTTAGTCCCAAAAATAATATAAAAGTGGAAAATAAAGCCCAATATTGCCTAAAACAGTAGATAATATAGCATGGAGCAATCAAAAATTATAAATACGTTGGAGACGTATCAAGCCTCCCCAAGCTTAATTCCTGCTAGTCCTCGAGTAGGTAAATGATAAAAAAGATAATTTTTGATGTGGAATGCTAGTTGGCATAATTTCAATGTAATTCTTCTTACTTGTGATATGAATATTCAGATCCGAAAGATTCAAGACAAAATTTCATATTGACATAAAAATAATAATACTTCATGCATACTAACTAAGCAATTATGTCTTCTCAAAATAACATGGCCAAAGAAAGCTATCCCTAAATCATATAGTTTGGCTATGCTCCATCTTCACCACACAAAATATTTAAATCATGCACAACCCCGATGACAAGCCAAGCAATTGTTTCATACTTTTAATGTTCTCAAACTTTTTCAATCTTCACGCAATACATGAGCGTGAGCCATGGACATAGCAATATAGGTGGAATAGAATGGTGGTTGTGGAGAAGACAAAAAGGGAGAAGATAGTCTCACATCAACTAGGCGTATCAACGGGCTATGGAGATGCCCATCAATAGATATCAATGTGAGTGAGTAGGGATTGCCATGCAACGGATGCACTAGAGCTATGAATGTATGAAAGCTCAACAAGGGAAACTAGTGGGTGTGCATCCAACTCGCTTGATCACGAAGACCTAGGGCAATTTGAGGAAGCCCATCATTGGAATATACATTCAAGTTCTATAATGGAAGATTCCCACTAGTATATGGAAGTGACAACATAGGAGACTCTCTATCGTGAAGATTATGGTGCTACTTTGAAGCACAAGTGTGGTAAAAGGATAGTAGCATTGTCCATTTTTTTTTAATATATTTTTTTATTTGGCCTTTCCCTTTTTTATTTGGCCTTTATTTGGCCTTTCTTTTTTTATGGCCTTTCTCTTTTTTTTGGGGGGGGGGACAATGCTCTATTGAATGATGATCATCACACTTCTATTTATTTACAACTCGATGATACAACTCGATACTTAGAACAAGATATGACTCTATATGAATGCCTCCGGCGGTGTACCGGGATGTGCAATGATGCATGAGTGACATGTATGAAAGAATCATGAACGGTGGCTTTGCCACAAATACAATGTCAACTACATGATCATGCATAGCAATATGACAATGATGAAGCGTCATGATAAATTGGATGGTGGAAAGTTGCATGGCAATATATCTCGGAATGGCTATGGGAATGCCATAATAGGTAGGTATGGTGGCTGTTTTGAGGAAGGTATATGGTAGGTGTATGATACCGGCGAAAGGTGCGCGGTATTAGAGAGGCTAGCAAAGGTGGAAGGGTGAGAGTGCGTATAATCCATGGACTCAACATTAGTCATAAAGAACTCATATACTTATTGCAAAAATATGGAAGTTATCAAAGCAAAGTATTACGCACATGCTCCTAGGGGGATAGATTGGTAGGAAAAGACCATCGCTCGTCCCCAACCGCCACTCATAAGGAAAACAATCAATAAATAAATCATGCTCCGACTTCGTCACATAACGGTTCACCATACGTGCATGCTACTGGAATCACAAACTTTAACACAAGTATTCTTTAAATTCACAACCACTCAACTAGCATGACTCTAATATCACCATCCTCATATCTCAAAACAATTATCAAGCATCAAACTTCTCATAGTATTCAACACACTCATAAGAGAATTTTATTATTCTTGAATACCTAGCATATTAGGATTTTAAGCAAATTACCATGCTATCAAGACTCTCAAAATAATCTAAGTGAAGCATGAGAGTTCATCTATTTCTTCAAAATAAAACTACCACCATGTTGTAAAAGATATAAGTGAAGCAATAGAGCAAATGACAAACTACTCCGAAAGATATAAGTGAAGATCAATGAGTAGTCGAATAATTATGCAACTATGTGAAGACTCTCTAACATTTAATAATTTCAGATCTTGGTATTCTATTCAAACAGCAAGCAAAGCAACATAAAATGACATTCTAAGAATAGCAAACATCATGTGAAGAAGCAAAAACTTAGGTTCAACCGATACTAACCGATAGTTGTTGAAGAAGAAAGGTGGAATGCCAACCAGGGCATCCCCAAGCTTAGATGCTTGAGACTTCTTGAAATATTATCTTGGGGTGCCTTGAGCATCCCCAAGATTGAGCTTTTGTGTCTCCTTAATTCCTCTCATATCACGGTCTCCCTAAATCTCAAAAGTTTCATCCACACAAAACTCAACAAGGACTCGTGAGATAAGTTAGTATAAACCATTGCCAAAACCTTATCATACTCTACTGTAGCAAATCACTAAAATTATTATTAAACATTGCATACTAAATGCCTCTTCATATTTAATAGTCCTATCCTCAAATAGAATCATTAAAGAAGCAACCATATGCAAACAATGCAAACATAACAGCAATCAGCCTAAACAGGATAGTCTGTAAAGAATGCGGCAACATCCATACTTCCCTAGCTCCAACAATTATGAAAGAAAAATCCCACTGTAGTAAATTTATCAGAGCTTAATATGCAAAAGGTTTCAACATTTTATCACATTCTGAATTTTCTAGGGAATTATTGAACAGCGGTAAACTTTCTGTATTCAAACAGCAACATGTGGACTTCTAAAATAGGCATAGTAAAGGCTATCAATGCCACTTTTATTGAAATAAAAGATGCAAAACAATGTTCTAAATAACAGCAAGCAAATCCTAACAAAATAAATTTACGCTCCAAGCAAAACACATATCATGTCGCGAATAAAAATATAGCTCCAAGTAAAGTTACCGATGAACGAAGACGAAAGAGGGGATGCCTTCCGGGGCATCCCCAAGCTTAGGCTCGTGGCTATCCTTGAATATCTTGGGGGTTCCATGGGCATCCCCAAGCTTAGGCTCTTTCCACTCCTTATTCCATAGTCCATCGAATCCTTACCCAAAACTTGAAAACTTCACAACACAAAACTTAACAGAAAACTCGTAAGCTCCGTTAGTATAAGAAAATAAATCACCACTTCAAGGTACTGTAACGAACTCATTCTTTATTTATATTGGTGTTAAACCTACTGTATTCCAACTTATATATGGTTTATAAACTATTTTACTAGCCATAGATTCATCAAAATAAGTAAACAACACATGAAAAACAGAATCTGTCAAAAACAGAACAATCTGTAGTAATCTGGATCAAACGTATACTTCTGGAACTCATAAAATTCTAAAATAAATTGCTGGAGCTGATGAATTTCTCTATTAATCATATGCAAAAATAATTAACTAAATATCACTCTCCAAATAAACATGGCAGCAATTCTCGTGAGCTCTAAAGTTTCTGTTTTTTACAGCATGATCAACAAGACTTTCCCCAAGTATTCCCAAAGGTTCTACTTGGCACAAACACTAATTAAACAACTAAAACAACATATAAACAGAGGCTAGATGAATTATTTATTACTAAACAGGAGCAAAAATCAAGGAATAAAAATAAAATTGGGTTGCCTCCCAACAAGCGCTATCGTTTGACACCCCTAGCTAGGCATGATGATTTCAACGATGCTCACATAAAAGATAAGAATTGAAACATAAAGAGAGCATCATAAAGAATATGACTAGCACATTTAAGTCTAACCCTCTTCCTATGCATAGGGATTTTGTGATCAAACAATTTATGGGAACAATAATCAACTAGCATAGGAGAGCAAAACAAGCATAACTTCAAAAATTTAAGCACATAGAGAGGGAACTTGATATTATTGCAATTCCTACAAGCATATGTTCCTCCCTCATAATAATTTTCAGTAGCATCATGAATTAATTAAAAAATATAACCATCTCCTAAAGCATTCTTTTCATGATCTATAAGATGCAAAATTTACTACTCTCCACATAAGCAAAATTCTTCTCATCAATAGTAGTGGGAGTAAACTCAACGAAATAACTATCATGGGATTGAAAATTGAAATCAAGATGACAAGTTTCATTGTTATCATTATTATTTAAAGCATACATGTCATCACAATAATCATCATAGATAGGAGGCATGCTTTCATCATAATAAATTTGCTCATCAAAACTTGGGGGACAAAAAATATCATCTTCATCAAACATAGCTTCCCCAAGCTTGTGGCTTTGCATATCAATAGCATCATGGATATTCAAGGAATTCATACTAATAACATTGCAATCATGCTCATCATTCAAATATTTAGTGCCAAACATTTTATAGATTTCTTCTTCTAGCACTTGAGCACAATTATCCTTTCCATCATACTCACGAAAGATATTAAAAAGGTGAAGCATCTGAGACAAACTCAATTCCATTTTTTATAGTTTTCTTTTATAGACTAAACTAGTGATAAAACAAGAAACTAAAAGACTTGATTGCAAGATCTAAAGATATACCTTCAAGCGCTAACTTCCCCGGCAACGGCGCCAGAAAAGAGCTTGATGTCTACTACACAACCTTCTTCTTGTAGACGTTGTTGGGCCTCCAAGTGCAGAGGTTTGTAGGACAGTAGTGAATTTCCCTCAAGTGGATGACCTAAGGTTTATCAATCCGTATGAGGCGTAGGATGAAGATGGTCTCTCTCAAGCAACCCTGCAACCAAATAACAAAGAGTCTCTTGTGTCCCCAACACACCCAATACAATGGTAAAATGTATAGGTGCACTAGTTCGGCGAAGAGATGGTGATACAAGTGCAATATGGATAGTAGATAATAGTTTTTGTAATCTGAAAATATAAAAACAGCAAGGTAACGAATGATAAAAGTGAGCATAAACGGTATTGCAATGATGGTAAACAAGGCCTAGAGTTCATACTTTCGCTAGTGTAAGTTCCCTCAACAATACTAACATAATTGGATCATAAAACTATTCCTCAACATGCAACAAAGAGTCAGTCCAAAGTCACTAATAGCGGAGAATGAACGAAGAGATTATGGTAGGGTACGAAACCACCTCAAAGTTATTCTTTCCAATCAATCCATTGGGCTATTCCTATAAGTGTCACAAACAGCCCTAGAGTTCGTACTAGAATAACACCTTAAGATACAAATCAACCAAAACCCTAATGTCACCTAGATACTCCAATGTCACCTCAAGTATCCGTGGGCATGATTATACGATATGCATCACACAATCTCAGATTCATCTATTCAACCAACACAAAGGACCTCAAAGAGTGCCCCAAAGTTCTACCGGAGAATCACGACGAAAACGTGTGCCAACCCCTATGCATAGGTTCATGAACCCGCAAGTTGGTCACCTTAACATACATCAAGTGGCAAGTGGTATCCCATTGTCACCATAGATATCCACGGCAAGACATACATCAAGTGCTCTCAAATCTTTAAAGACTCAATCCTATAAGATTACTTCAAAGGGGAAACTCGATCCATTACAAGAGAGTAGAGGGGGGAATAAACATCATAGGATCCAAATATAATAGAAAAGCTCGCGATACATCAAGATCGTATCATCTCAAGAACACAAGAGAGAGAGAGAGAGATCAAACACATAGCTACTTGTACATACCCTCAGCCCCGAGGGAGAACTACTCCCTCCTCGTCATGGTGAGCACCGGGATGATGTAGATGGCCATCGGGGAGGGATTACCCCCTTCGGCAGGGTGCCGAAATAGGGTCCCGATTGACTTTTGGTGGCTACGGAGGCTTCTGGCGGCGGAACTCCCGATCTATGTTGCGTTTTGGAAGTTTTAGGTCACGTGGGTATATATGGGTGCAGGAGGTACGTCGGAGGAGCCACGGGGGCCCCATGAGGCAGGGGGGCGCGCCCTAGGGGGGCGCCCCTAACCTTGTGGGCAGCTCTCGTATCTTCTGACGTGGGGTCCAAATCCATCAGGTGTGTTTCCTTCCAAAAATAACTTCTCCAGTTGATTTCGTTCTGTTTCGACTCCGTCTGATATTCCTTTTCCTCGAAACACTGAAATAGGCATAAAATAGCAAATCTGGGCTGGGCCTCAGGTTAATAGGTTAGTCCCAAAAATAATATAAAAGTGGAAAATAAAGCCCAATGTTGCCTAAAACAGTAAATAATATAGCATGGAGCAATCAAAAATTATAGATACGTTGGAGACGTATCATCTGTCCAAACTTTCGTCAAACAGGCCAATATTTTTACCAGATCATTTTTTTCTGATCATTTTTTTACTTTTTTGGAATTAAAGTGCAATGCTACTCCGTGCATGTGGTCCCATGCCTTGAGACCAGTATGTTTGAAAATTCCTTCTAATTTACTACACATGGAATTAACTCACACACAAGTACACAAAAATAGGATTTTTCAAACCGTTATGGTTAGGCGTTGCATGTAGATATAGTTTGAATTTTAATTACGTTCATTAAATGGTTAGAAAATCAATTGAATATCTTTAAAAGGTCAAATGACCCCTGAAATTTTCAAAAATTTCACATGACAATTGTACTAGTGCACGTTAGACGTAGAAAAAATCGAAGGCTATAAGAGGAAGCTATCTCCTGTTCGTCATCAAACATGCATTGTTCCCTCTCGGAACCACGAACCTTCTAGTGAGTTGCTCCGGTTTGTGAGGGGTGTGTGTCCAAACTTTTGTCAAACAGGCCAATTTTTTTACCACATCATCTTGGTGGCATGACGTTAAATCAACCAAGGTTTCATGTTTTTCTGATCATTTTTAAATTTATGGAATTAAAATGCCATACTACTCCATGCATCTGTTCCCATGCCTTGAGACCAATATGTTTTAAAATTCCTTCTAATTTACTGCACATGGAATTAACTCGCACGCAAGTACACAAAAATATGATTTTTCAAACCGTTATGGTTAGGCGTTGCATGTAGATGTAGTTCAAATTTGAATTACGGTCATTAAATGGTTAGAAAATCACTTAAATGTCTTTAAAAGGTCAAATGACCCCTGAAATTTTCAAAAATTTCACATGACAGTTGTATTAGTGCACGTTAGACGTAGGAAAAAATTGAAGGCCGTAAGAGGAAGCTATCTCCTGTTCGTCATCAAACATGCATTGTTCCCTCTCGGAACCACTAACCTTCTAGTGAGTTGCTCCGGTTTGTGAGGGGTGTGTGTCCAAACTTTCGTCAAACAGACCAATTTTTTACCACATCATCTTGGTGGCACGACATTAAATCAACCACCCTTTCATGTTTTTCTGGTCATTTTAAAAAAATGGAATTAAAATGCCATGTCACTACATGCATACGTATGCATGTGTCCATGTCGTGAGACCAATATATTTGAAAATTCCTTCTAATTTACTGCACATGGAATTAACTTGCACACAAGTACACAGATATGATTTTTCAAACCGTTTTGGTTAGGCGTTGCATGTAGATGTAGTTCAAATTTGAATTACGGTCATTGAATGGCTAGGAAATCACTTAAATTTTTTAAAAGGTCAAATGAACCCTAGAATTTTCAAAAAATTCACATTAAAGTTGTAGTAGTGCACGTTAGACGTAGAAAAAAATTGAAGGCCGTAAGAGTAAGCTATCTCCCGTTCGTTATCAAACATGCATTGTTCCCTCCTGGAACCACGAGCCTTCTAGTGAGTTGCTCCGGTTTGTGAGGGGTGTTTGTCCAAACTTGTAGCGACCCGACCTTAGATGGTCAAGTCTCTGTGCATAAGTGTCATCCCCGGATCGGTAATGCTGACACACACAGTACTCGAAGGATGTATAACATAGTAGAAATCACACACTTATTACATCGATAGTCTCAAAAGAGAACTTATTACAATAATATGGCTTAAGGCCATCGAAATAAGATAACAGCGGAAGGCTTGGAAGGTAAAGTGAGTCCATCAACTCCAACGGCATAGCTGAGTGCACGACAAATGACCTAGCGCACCTTACTCTTCGACTAAAAAGTCTGCAACTTGATATGTTGCGGCTCGAAAACGGGTCAGCACATGGATATGCTGGCAATATAACACAGTAGATTAATGAATAGGTAAATACTATCACTACATGCATATATGGCTGGTGGAGGATCTATGGTTATAAAGTTTTTGCGAAAAGCCAATTTTTCCCTACAACAAAGGAATATATTTTATTTAACTATCATGGTAGTTGTTAAACATTGAGAAGGTTCCTCCAACTCAATCCCAATTAGAAAGTAATTAACAACCCAACAATTGAAGTATTAGATTGATGAGATCAATATGATAATCCAAGATCCAGATACTCAAGATGTCCATAACCGGGGACACGGCTAACCATGATTAGTTTGTACACTCTGCAAAGGTTTGCGCACTTTTCCCCACAAGACTAGATCTCCTCCGTTGGTTTTCTCACACTACATGGTGTTTGAGAAATGGATCACCGAGACACAGTCTTTTAGAAGCATTAACTCTAACCCCGGGTAGACAGTACCAACCTACATCCCCTACATCTGCTAGCCTACCCCTGGAAGAGGTCATGCAACTTACTCCACTATGCTAGAGCCCATAATAGCGTGTGGCTGCACACGGAAGTTTCTAGCATGAATAATCTTATGATCCCTTTGAGCCTGGGTGGCGAACCATAGGATGATCACACGGGTACTCCGGGATATCTTAGGACAACACTGGATTCTCTAGGTGCCCGCAACCAATCCACCCAGATGTGTGTTTAAGTAGCCGCCTTAAGTTAACCATTAATTAACAATCTCACATCTGTCATGGACACTCTCAAACCCAATCCACGTCTACGAGCATAGCATGGCGATATAAGCATAACATAGAAGTAACTCCCAGGGGTTTGATAATAAAAGGGCAATAGGTTCTACCTCATCATCTACTTC
Source organism: Triticum urartu (assembly GCF_003073215.2). NCBI lineage: Eukaryota > Viridiplantae > Streptophyta > Magnoliopsida > Poales > Poaceae > Triticum > Triticum urartu. The sequence continues at coordinate 168,126,237 of NC_053024.1, read as the reverse complement.
CCGAAACCCACATGTTAAGAGATCCTACTCATGAAATGTTTGGGGTTGAAACTAATGCATAAAATCTGGGTAAGAAAAGAGTATGATCAAAGTGTTACTTGCCTTGCTGATGATCCGCAAAACCTAGTGACTCGTAGTAGCACACTGCGCACTCCGGGAATTCTATCGCAAACAAACAATAGCATACATAAGCAATCAAGCAAATATGTACGAGTAAAACTCAAATAAGAAGATCGAATCTGAAAACTCAACTAGAGAGATTTGATCTACAAAAAGAATCAATCAAATCGGAGCTACAGAACTGAAACTACGGTCAAAAGAACTTCGAAATCAAATCTGCTTGCAACCAAATTTTAATTTGTCAAAAACCTTGTTCAAGTTGATTAAATAGAAAGAGGGGTTCGAGATGAAGATTTTGGCGTTGTTTTCACTGGATTTGGACAGACGGTTAAGAAACGGCGAGCATTTGAAGATCAGGGGCTAATCTGTGATAAAAATAATCGCGAATAGGTCCCTAGCCAAAAATAAAATAAAAAGAAAGGACTAACGAACGAACGTTCGCTGTCTGGATCTAACTGGCAAAAAGCGTTCGTAAAACGAACAAAAGGACGGACATCCGCTAAATAAATAAACCGATGAAAACCGAACTGACTAAAATACAAAAAACGCATCTAGGTTTTTTCTAGAAACCCGCGGTTTTTACCTAAAAACCAGAAAAAGTCCGGCGGCTTGGATTGGATCGGGAACGGCGGCGGCTCCGGCGATGAGACGGCGGCTCCAGCGAGGCAAGGTGCGGCGGGGGGCGACGCCGGGGTGCGGCGCAGGGCGGCATGGGCGGCGGCGGCTGGCGGCACGGTGCAGGCGGCGGCGAGCGGCGTGGGCGGCAGCTGGCGGCGCTGCTGCTGCTGTTGGCGGCGGCGGCTTGGGGTGGCGTTTGGGGGTGGGGGCGGCGGCTTTTAAGGAGGGCGGGGCGGGGCCGTCTTGGGGAGGGGGCAAACTGAGGCGGCGGCGGTGTCCCGGACTCTGGCGGATTACGGCTCGGGCACGCGGCGAGCGAGGGGAAGGCGGCGGCGGTGCCGGGCCGGTTGTGCTTCGGCCCAGTTCGGTCCGCAAACTTAAAAAAACAGATCCTGCCAAAAAATCCTAAATAACTAAAATAAAAATCTAAAAAAATGCCAAAACAAATTTTCACCGTCTAAATAAAATATTTAGAACAAAGTGAACATTTTCTTGGCCTAAAAATGCAATTTTGAAAAATGCATATTTTTCTAATTCAAATAAAATAGCAATAAAATCCAAATAAAATTATTTATTTGATTTTAATATTTTTCCTCCAATACTTCATTTTTTTGGGGAAGTCATATTATCTCTTGTCATATAGTTTTTAGTATGAAATTTTTTCGGAGGGAAAAATAATTAAAACCAAAATGATCCTTGTTTCGATATTTGAGAAAATTCAAATATGAAAACAGTGAAATTTCCAACTCTCTCCGTGGGTCCTTGAGTTGCTTAGAATTTTCAAGGATCGCAAAACAAAATGCAATAAAATATGATATGCATGGATGACCTATGCATAACATTCCAAATTGAAAATTTGGGATGTTAGAAAACTTTCGTCAAAAATGGCAATTTTTTTACCACATCATCTTGGTGGAATGACATTACATCAACCAAGGTTTCATGTGTTTCTGATATTTTTTTAATTTTTTGGAATTAAAATTCCATGTCAGTCCATGCATACATATGCATGTGTCCATGTCGTGAGACAAATATGTTTGAAAATTCCTTCTAATTTAATGCACATAGAATTAACTCGCACACAAGTACACAAATATGATGTGTCAAACCGTTATGGTGGCGTAGATGTAGTTGAATTTTGAATTAAATGGCTATAAAATCACTTAAATGTCTTTAAAATGTCAAATGACCCCTAGAATTTTCTAAAATTTCACATTAAAGTTGTAGTAGTGCACGTTAAACATAGAAAAAAATTGAAGGCCATAAGAGGAAGCTATCTCCCATTCGTCATCAAACATGCATTGTTACCTCTCGGAACCATGAGCCTTCTAGTGAGTTGCTCCGGTTTGTGAGGGGTGTGTGTCCAAACTTTCGTCAAGCATGCCCAATTTTTTCCACATCATCTTGGTGGCATGAAATTACATCAACCAAGGTTTCATGTGTTTCTGATTTTTTTATTTTTTTGGAATTAAAATGCCATGTCACTCCATGCTTAATTGTGTCATAGCCTTGAGACCAATATGTTTGAAAATTCCTTCCAATTTACTGCACATGGAATTAAATCGCACACAAGTACACAAAATATGAGTTTTCAAACCGTTATGGTTAGCTGTTGCATGTACATGTAGTTCAAATTTCAATTACGGTCATTAAATGGCTAGAAAATCACTTAAATGTCTTAAAATGTCAAATGACCCCTGAAATTTTCCAAAATTTGACATGACAGTTGTATTAGTACTACAAAATTTCTCGTACATTTAAAATGCCATCTGTTGCCACTATACTCCAAATTCGTCTTTCACAGCTAATAAAAAATATCTACAACATCACACACTGTTGTTTTCGAGGAACCGTTTGCGATGAAAATATTTGGGTCTATTTAAGTATCCCTCCTTAAGCTTCGTCGGCTCATCTGCTCTAGTGTCGGCAACCCTGAATCCACGAATCCCGACCCCCATTCCCGCACCCCCTTCTTGCAAAGATGATGTCATGGAAACGCTTCATGAAGGCCCGTACGATGGCCGCGTCCCCCCCCCCGAGCGCCGTCGCCTGCGCCGAGAGCACGACCGCCTATGCTGAGAGTGCCGCCGCATCCGCATTGAGCGCGGCTGCTTCCATCGAGAGGGCATCTGCGGCAGCTGACAGGGCAGCTGCAGCAGCCGAGACGGCTGAAGCTGCTGCGATGGCGGCTGCAAACGCCGAAAGTGCACGAGCTGCCGTCCGTGCCGCTGATGTTGCCCTGGCCTGGGTCGAGGCCATCCATCCCAAGATCGAGGATGCACATGCCAAGATATTCCAGGCCACGCGGACTCTAGCATGCAACCCATGTCTGAAAAGGCGGCGGTGGCCATGGAGCACCTACTTCCTCATGAGGCCGCCGAGCGGGAGCTAGAGATGCAGGAGGCGGCGGAGATCGAGGAGCGCCAGGAGGAGGAGTTGCGCATGGCCGAGGTCGAGGTAGAGAAGAGTCTGTCCTTCAAGGAACCGGCGGTGGAGTACCAACGCGAGCTCTGGCGCAGCCACTACTATGAGTACTACAACCTTGAGGGCGGCGCCGAGGACGAGGACGAGGATGAGGACACGGTTGACTTCAGCATCGGGGACGTGGAGTCCACCATCGGCGACATGTCGCCAGGACAAGTCATCGACGTCTCATCTCACACCGGCGATGCACAGGCTGGCGCAGTGGCGGATTTGTTAAAATTATGCATACTTAGGCTTTATTTTTAATGCTGGTCTTTTGTTAGAGCAATGTTTAGGTCAATTGGCTCTGTTTAATTACTAAAATTGCTCGCTTCATTAAGTGTGGTATGTCTACTGTTCTCTCTTTTGTGTGCCCAAATTAGCAAGCGATGTTAAATTATGCAATGACGTGCCTGGGGAAATTTCCACCAAAATTTGAATTATCAAACTCATCCCATGCGTGTAAAGCATAAGAATCATTTGCGATGCACACAATCGTTCAAAGTGAATGGTTCGGCGGCACCACGCGCAAAGTTTCCCTCCACATTTCCAAAATTTTGGCCTACCGCCAAAATATCTACCCCCGTCCCCCCTTCCCCCCCTCCCCCCCCCCTTTTCTCCCAGACCACAAGTCACATTTCCCCTATTTCCTCCTTCCTTCCTTGCTAAGCTATAGCCGCTTCCTCGCTCTCGCCGTCTCGCATCCTACCGCCGGGGTCGCCATGGTCTTCTTCAAAGACCTCTCCAGCGGTTCCTCCTCCGGTGACTACTCCTTCACCACCCGGGTATGCTTCTCTTCTCTCTCTCGGGCTATGACTTGGAATGGAGGATTTTTAGCCAGCAGTCGATTTGAGTCATTTCTTCCTCTTGTAGCTCCCTAAGACCATCAGTGTTAACGAATGGAGCCGGGTGGCTGAAGATCTATCTGCTCGTTGTGACCATCAATCTCCATGCGTGAAGCTAGTTGCGTTTGATTCTGTGAATAGTGGGAGGAAGTTTCTGGAATGTGCAAAGAAGGTTGGACCCTCTTTCGTTGTTACAAATCATTTGTTAGATGTGATTCAGACACTGTCATGGTCCCAACCCATTCATACCACACCTTTAACCAACACTAGTGCAGAACCGGGAAATAGCACCGGTTCGTAAGGCCCTTTAGTGCCGGTTCGGTAACCGGCACTAAAGTGTGGGCACTAATGGTGTGTTTGGTTCAGGGACGAAGTGTAACGGAATGTCACGGTCCCATTCCACTAGAATGGGTCAGTTCCGTCACTGTGTTTGGTAGTGGCAATTTGAAGGAATGGAATGGTTACATTTTGATGTTTAGTTTGAGAGATAGGATGGGATGAGTTTATTTATCTCATCATGAATTGGAGTGGATTCCGGTCATTAAAAAGGCAGATAAATATTGAATTGTGCAGCAGTGTTAGCATCAAGATTCAAGAACACTCTGTCAAAAACAAATCGCAGCTGATCTGATTGGATTTCAGTCAAACAAAGGCCACTCAAATACCAAAGTCTGCATCTGATCTGTGTGCTACAAGCAAAAAATGCAGCTTGCTCGTCCAGCCTTGCTCCTCCAGTCCACAAGATCGATAGCAGCGACCCAGATGCAAAATTCTGGATCAACAGCAGCCACCCAAATGCAGCCTTGCTCCTTCAGTTCTTTTTCAATCATCTGGCCGACGGGGTGAATTGCACGTTGCTCTTACACCGAGGCCGTCCAGCCGCTCGAGCTCGAGCTCGGCAGCCATGGTTGCGAGCTAGGCTGGCCTTTCAGTCGCACCACGCCACACACACACACATGCGCCTCCTCACGTACACACAGACGCACCTCACCCCGAACTCCTTCCGCCAGATCCTTGGTCGAGGGGAGATAGGAGGGGCAGGAGATGCCGACGAGGCTGCACTTCCGATGAGGGGCAGCGGAGGAAGGGAAGGTGCTCCGGCCGACGGCCGCCGCCATGGCCAGCGAGGGAGAGAGGGCAGAGGTCGTGGGTGGCTGGGCCGCGGACCACGAGGTGGGTGAGAGATGAGGAGAAGAGACGCGAGCGAGGCGTTCCGCGTGGTCCGGCCGATTTGGAGGAATGCCTAGGTTCCGCATAAACAGGGAATATGTCGTTTCCTAGAATCGCTGAGTTCTGGTTCCTTCCACAATCCAAACACCGGAACGGGTCCTGGGGATGGAACCGACCCGTGCCGTTCCACTTGGTGACACAAACCAAACACACCCTAAAGGTCCCCCCCCTTTAGTACCGGTCCAGCACGAACCGGTGCTAAAGGGCAACCACGTGGCACGAGCCAGCTCCGGGGGCAGGGAGCCCTTTAGTACCGGTTGGTGACACCAACCGGTATTAAAAGGTTGGGGGGTTTTGGGTTTATGATTTCTTTTTCATTTAATTTTGTGTTTTCCATTTAATTCTTTTTCGTTTGCTGGTATTTTATGATACTACATATTGTACACGTTATGCATATATATAAATAGAATTTCTAGTAGAACCGAGCATATATATATATATATATATATATATATATCATCGAATGTCTCACAACCACCATTAATTAATTCACACATATATACACACATGTATATATATATATATATACAATTAGCTAGCTATATACAATTTCTCCTAATTGGTGCCTTCGGAGCACAATAACAATTGGAAGTGGTTCATGGGGGCGGTAGTGGGTAAAAGTATTCTCCTTTGGGATCCATGACCTGGTCGAGCAAAAATCCCGCTATTTCCTCTTGAATTGCTTCTATGCGGTCCTCTGGTAGGAGATTCTCCCGCACCTCTTTGAACTGTTAAGAAGGAGATCAATATGCATGTGTATTAGTTGTGTGACTAGATATAGATAATGGTGTAAAAATTGTGAATAGTGTTCTGACAAACGTACCCACTCCTGTCTTTGAGATCTGCTCCTTTCGGACGCCATCATGCGAATGTTCTCGCAAACGTAGTATGCGCACAGATTATTCCCCGGCGCCTACTTCAGGGCCTTTACGAGAATGGAATTTGATCAGATAATAATTAATCAAGCATGATAATTAAAGAGATGGCAGCAAGGTAGTACTACTTAATTACTTACCATGGGTCGATACCATTTCAGATTTTGTTTCCATGGCCCTGGTGTGACCCTGATGAACTTTGCCCAAGTCCTGCCCGCCGACAAAGAAAATGAATAAATGGGTTGTTAAATAGTTGTTATCAGGAAATGACGAACTAATTAAATAGGCCGAGATATAGTTAATAATGATTGAAATTACCTGTTGACTATCCCCTTAACGATGGTGTAGTCAGTTGGTTTCTTAAGTAGTGAGTCTAGTACTTCAACTGTTCCTTCATCAACTTTAATGATTAACAAGATCCAGTGAAATCTGCATGCACACACGTTTTCATGTCTTAATTAAGTGGGCATATGTAAGCAAAAACATGTAGCTAGCTAGTAGGCAAAAATAGAATTTGTAGTACAAGACAGTGTGACGCACTCGAAGTTGTAAGGAAGTAGTATATCTTCATTGTATTTGAGGCGCTTGAAGAACTCTAGCATGCTTTCCTCTACACTTTTTTCGTAATATGGATCTAATTTCCATGTGTATTCATTAATGGTATTTGGGTCAACGAACCCAATGTCATAGCGTCCACCTTTTTCATTTCATAAATCTTCATCCTGCATAATACCACAGAAAAGAATATAGTGAGGATAATTACAGGTAATGATTGATCAAAATGATCACTACAGCTAGCTTGAGACTTAAATTACAGAAAGAAATCACTTACAGACAATAGCAACTGACGATAGATTTGTCGAGTGCGTCTTGATTGTATAACTGAAATAGTTCTGAATACTCAACGGACACAGCTTTCTCATGGAAGTAATGATCCTTCTTGACATTCACCATGAGGGACTCTTGATTGGAAATCTTGGTAATGTCCATGTACCATTGATGCAATTCATACATTCTCGTTGGGAGCTTCTTGACCTCGTCTGGCTCGACCAAAGGTTGGCCCCGAACATATTTCCGTTTTATTTCCTCCTCTCTAGTCGGAGACATGGGCTCGATATCGAGGAGTTGTCCAACAGTGATCATGAGGCTTTTAGCCTGCTCAATATGCTCCTTGGTTATTACCACATTGCCCAGCCCGAGAACGTTAATGGTTTGCCCACAATAATATTGGGTGCGCGTACTCTCATGTGTTGTTGGCACAACAAGCGGGGGGATTGATTGCACCGCCTGTTCTTCCAGCTGGGGAACGGTTTTACCGCATGTTTTGCCAGCTGATTTTCTCGAGCTCGAGCTCACCTCTTTCTGTAGACGTGCTCCATTTAACTTCCTGAGGTGGCGCTCATAGTCTCTGTCAACAGGCTTGGGAGCTGGTGCTCTAGCCATACGAATGAAGTGGTCAATCTTTTCCTCGGGCACTTTCTCCCTTGGCGGCGGTGGCAGTTTTGGTGCAAAATGGGCTTCCACCTCGGCCTTCGATATGGCTGCGTTTTCCTCCTCGGACTTGTCGTAAGGCCTCTGCGGAAGAGGCGCGAGGCTGCTTGGACCATATTGAAATCACTTGCCTCCGCCTGTACCTCCAGCACTACCTCAACTTGTACCGCTACACACCATAACTGAGGCGGCTCTCTTCCATGATTGTTGAGGCGGCGAAGACGGCTAAGGTGGCTGAGTTGGAGGAGGAGGAGTGGCCTGAAGCTGTGCCGGACTTGGAGGAGGAGTGGCCTGACGCTTTGCTGGACTTGGAGGAGGAGTGGCCTGAAGCTATGCCGGACTTGGCGGAGGAGTGGCCTGACGCGTTGGTGGACTTGGAGGAGCGGGAGTCTGCTGACTCGGTGGCGGACTTCGACGAGGAGTCGAATGACGCGGTGTCGGTGGCCTTCGAAAGATGATGCAATCCTTTCTCCATAGGATGATACGATGGTTGGCCTCTCCCAGTGTGTGCTCCTCGTCACCTCCAGGAATGTCGAGCTCTAGCCCCGAATATTGGCCCACCACCTCATCAACCAAGACACGAGCATAGCCCGCTGGAATCGGGTTGCAATGGAAGGTTTCCTTGGGGGGGTTTGTAAAAGCAAGGGCGTCCGCCACCTTCATGGATATGTTCTTCATTTTGAAGTGTAGCTCGTAGTTAGTGTTCTCCATGATGTCATCCACTGGGTAGCTATCCAGCAATGCGTCGCCCGGGGCGGAACCCACGCTGCTTCTCGGCATGGATGGGACGGTGCTATCCAATGCTAGATCATTCGCTAGCTGCTGCAGCTGCTGAGACCCCCTTTGCTGGCTAAGTGAGTCGATCTGCTCCTACTGCCGCTGGAATTTGACTGCCAAGTCCGCGTGCGCTGATTCTAGGCCTTGAAGGCGTTCATAGTCCATCTTCCTCTGCTCCTCCTCCATCTTCCTCTTCTTCTCCTCCGCAATCTTCTTTCTCGCACGGGTTCTGTAGTCGGCGTTCCAGTCTGAAAACCCCTCATACCACGGAATAGCGCCCTTGCCTCGTGTTCTTCCCGGGTGTTCAGGATTTCCCAGGGCACGCGTAAGCTTGTCGTTCTCTCTGTTGGGCTGGAACACCCCCGATCGAGCCTCTTCTATTGCAACAAGTAGCTTATCTTCGGCTCCGTCCAGACATGCCTTCTTCGAAACTTTGTCTGTCTTCGGGTCCGACTCCCCCCCATGCGCATAGAACCAAGTCCTGCACCTGGGGGGCCAGCTCAATGTTTCTGGAGTGACACTTGCATCCTCCATCTCTTTCTCAGAATTATCCCACTTAGGCATTCCCATCGCATAGCCACCTGGCCCCAGCTTATGGAACTTATCCTTTTTTGCGGCATTGGCCTTGTTTATTCTCGACCGTTCCTTAGATAATTCTGAATCCTTGAATTTCACAAAATCATCCCAATGAGCACTTTGCTTCTCTAGTGTTCCCTCGAATACTGGAGTCTTCCTTCCTCCCTTGATGTACTTGTCCCATTCACAATTCTTGTGGTTGTTGAATGCAACCGCCATCTTCCTAAGAGCAGCGTCCTTGACTTTCTCCACATCTGCATCTGTGAAATGATCTGGTAGGGTGAAATGTTCCATGAGCGTTTCCCAAAGCAGAAGTTTTTGTCTGTCGTTGACAAAAGTAACTCCTGGACGTGGCTTTGCTGGCTCTCTCCATTCTTGAAGGGAGATCGGGAGTTGGTCCTTCACAAGAACTCCGCACTGACGAATGAACTTGTCCGCAATCTTCTTAGGCGCTAATGGTTTGCCATTAGGTTTGATGGCCTCGATATTGTACTTTACGCCCTCCTTCAACTTTTTGTTCGGGCCTCGTTTCCTGTTTCCTGAAGATTTGCTCGATCCGGATGGCTGAAAGAAGAAAGATCGATTCGTTAATATATCTTCAAGTAATTTAAAACATGTGATGATCACCATATGCCTGCTTATATAAATATATATAACTCGCCGGTCTTTGTTGTTTCAAGATCAACATTTTCTTTGTCATGTTCATAGTTCATGACTTCATCAATTCGGTCGTCGAGATCGAATATCATATCACCCTCCCCGGTGTTGTTTAGATATTCGGAGCCGTCATAATCTTCTTCATTCTGATCATCATCTGGCCCGCGAGGATTGCATATGATATTGAACAGGGCCTCTTCTCCCTCTCTGCCGGTATTGTCCGCCATAGGTTTTATTTAACTAATCCAAAAGAAATATATGCAAATTACAATGCATGGATGCAATCAATTAATAAGGAAAAACTGAATCAATCATAGTACATAATAAGCATCATCGAATATAATCTCGAATGCGTCGTCTAGAATAATAGATATAATCTTGAATACATCGTCTCGAATAATATATATAATCTTGAATAAATCATCTCGAATATTATATATCGAATACATCACTAGCTAGCTAGCTAATAAAGATCGAATACTAGAGATTAATCTAGGCGTTGGACAACCAAAGTGAAGGAACCATCACTGGATCATAGCTCGGGTGATCTCCCCAAAGAACCTGCCAGGAATTGGAGAACCTGACGTCCATAGCAGCCATGTAGCGATGGACGTGCTCGTCCTCCTCCCTGACACGGCAACGTACCACCTCCGGCGGGGCCGGCTCCCTCCGCACCGAAAGTGGCCCACGCGAACGCCACCAAAGGAGATGAGGGTCGACGACGGGACCCGGGGCCGGGTTCCTCACCAAGCGTCGCGCCCCTGAAGGTAGCACCTCCCAGTGCCAGCCCGGCGGAGCCCAGTCCCGGACATGGGTCCTCTGAAGCAGGACGTCGTCGCGAACGGGTCGACGGCGAGGATGCGGGCCGGGCATCATCGACAACAAATACTATATGCCGCAAAAGTAAAGTAACATTTTTTAAATGATGGATTGTGATTTCATATATGCAAATTCTAAATTTTATAACTAAAACTAACATTTCTAATATTTCTATAACTAAAACTAACATTTCTAATATTTCTATAACTAAAAAACATTTCTATATAACTAACATTTCTAATATAACTAACATTTCTATATAACTAACATTTCTAATATTTCTATATAACTAACATTTCTAATATTTCTATAACTAAAAAACATTTCTATATAACTAACATTTCTAATAGTTCTATAACTAAAAAACAGAAAGATTGCTAACATTTCTATAACAATGTGTCTGTGTGTGTGGTACATGGCGGCCGGGGCAGGAGCTCACTGGCGAGGCGCGACGAAGGGGGGCGGCAACGGGGACGGGGCGGCGACGACGGGGACGGGGCGGCGATGACGGGGACGGAGACGGACCGGGCTGGGACGACGGGAGGACGGGGCGGGGTGCGGTGACGGGCGCGGGGCGGCGACGGACGGCGACGGCGACGGCGACGGACGGCGACGGGGGCGGCGACGGGGCAGAGGAGAAAGAAGCAGAGGGAGAGATGAGAAACTCACAAATTTTTTGAAGTGTTTTCTTATATAGAACAACCTTTAGTACCGGTTGGAGCCACCAACCGGTACTAAAGGTCTGTTTTAGCCAGGCCAAGCGGCGGGAACGGCACCCCTTTAGTACCGGGTGGTGGCTCCAACCGGTACTAAAGACCCCCCCTTTAGTACCGGTTTGAGCCACCACCCAGTACTAAAGGGGGTGCACTAGCGCATGTGCAGTGCGTCATGTTTAGTCCCACCTCGCTAGCCGAGGGGCGTCCGCACTGGTTTATAAGCCCCAGTGCGGTAGCTCCCTCGAGCTCCTCTCCAAAGCAGGCCTACTGGACCTAAATGTTCTGCGCTGCCCTGTGGGCCTACTAGGCCTTTGCGGACCTGCATCCTGGCCCAACAACAGGATGGGTTTCTAGTCGTATACAGGTCGCTGTGGCGCAGTAGGTGGGCTTTTTTTTCTTTTTTTGCTTTATTTATTTTTGTTTTATTTATTTTTGAGTTGTTTTTGCTGTATTTAGAGTTTCTTTGTGAATATTTTTGCTTTAGGTACAAAAAATTACAAACTTTTTGTTAGTACCGGTAGTTTACAAATTTGAATAGTTTAAATTTTGAATTATTTGAAATTTGTGTGAATCACTAGTTTGTGAATAACTTAACTTTGAAAATAGATTGTTTAGTGATTCTTTTTTCTTATGTTTAATATTAGTGCTTTTTATCATTATATTCAATTTGGTAATGCTTAGGTTATTTAAAAAATGAAATGCCTTTGTAACGGATGAGTTTTCGTCCGAAACCCTGATACTTCGAAAGAGATTGTCCATTTTGTACACGAAGTGCATCCAGTTTTTGCGATAACCCTCTCTACATTTTGGCACATGCTATGTGGGTGAAATTATGATACCATGCCAACTTTCAACCTTTTCTGAGTTCATTTGAAATGCTTTTCAATTTCAGGGTCATTTAGCTGAAAAAATCAGTAAATGCATGAAAGAATTTGATTACACATAAAATTTCTTCGCGTTTCAAATGCCAAAACACATAACTAGCTACCCTAACTATTACAGAGATTCCCTCCTAGGTGTGAAACACAGAAGAAAGTGATGATAGTGAAGCTGATCACATCCCAGATCTTTGGGTGTGAAACTTTTTCTTCGCGTGTGTCCCTTTGCGCCGTAGCCATGGAAAATCTTCATCATTTAACTGGATGCTCGGGTCAATATTCACTGTGAATGGAGCAATTTCATCAAACTTTTCATAATCTCCTGGCATGTCTGTCTTGTCATCCACTCCCATGATGTTTCTCTTCCTAGAAAGAACTATGTGCCGCTTTGGCTCATCGTACGATGCATTCGCTTCCTTATCTTTTCTTTTTCTCGGCTTGGTAGACATGTACTTCACATAGAAAACCTGTGCCACATCATTGGCTAGGACGAATGGTTTGTCTGCATACGCAAGATTGTTGAGATCCACTGTTGTCATTCCGTACTACGGGTCTTCCGTTACCCCGCCTCGTGTCATATTAACCCATTTGCACCGAAACAAAGGGACCTTCAAACCACGTCGATAGTCAAGTTCCCATATGTCCTGTATATAACCATGATATGTTTCCTTTCCCGTCTTGGTTTCTGCATCAAAGCGGACACCACTGTTTTGGTTGGTGCTCTTCTTATCTTGGACGATCGTGTAAAATGTATTACCATTTATCTCGTACCCTTTGAAAGTCATTATATTCGAAGATGGTAACTAGGACAGCAAGTACAGGTCATCTTCAATAGAGGTGTCATGCATGGTACGTGTCTGCAACCAGCTGGCGAAACTCCTGGTTTGTTCATGTGTAATCCAGTGATCAGACCGCTCCGGGTGTTTGGAGCATAGCAAATTCTTGTGTTCATCCATATACGGAGCCACCAAGGCGGAATTCTATACAACTGTGTAGTGTGCTTCAGTGAGAGAATGTCCGTCCATACATATTATTTGTTCCCCTCCTAGCGTGCCTTTTCCATCCAGTCAATACAAAACTCAATGACCTCCTCATTTTCATGGCCCTTGGAGATGCTTCCTTCTAGCCTAGCATGGTTATGAACATATTTCTTTAAGACTCCCATGAACCTCTCAAAGGGGAACATATTGTGTAAAAATACAGGACCCAAAACGTTAATCTCTTCGCATAGGTGAACTAGGACGTGTGTCATGATGTTGAAGAAGGATGGTGGGAACACCAACTCGAAACTGACAAGACATTGCACCAAATCATTCTCTAACCTTGGTATGATTTCTGGATCGATTACCTTTTGAGAGATTGCATTGAGGAATGCACATAGCTTCACAATGGCTAATCGAACATTTTCCGGTAGAAGCCCCCTCAATGCAACCGGAAGCAGTTGCGTCATTATCACGTGGCAGTCATGAGACTTTAGGTTCTGGAACTTTTTCTCTGCCATGTTTATTATTCCCTTTATATTCGACGAGAAGCCAGACGGTACCTTAATACTGAGCAGGCATTCAAGAAAGATTTCCTTCTCTTCTTTGGTAAGAGCGTAGCTTGCATGACCCTGATGTATGCCATCTTTTCCATGCATACGTTGCTGGTCCTCCCGTGCCTCAGGTGTATCTTTTGTCTTCCCATACACGCCCAAGAAGCCAAGCAGGGTCATACAAAGATTCTTCGTCACGTGCATCACGTCGATTGCGGAGCGGACATCTAGGTCTTTCCAATAGGGCAGGTCCCAAAATATAGATTTCTTCTTCCACATGGGTGCGTGTCCGTCAGCGTCATTCGGAACAGGTTGTCCACCAGGACCCTTTCCAAAGACCACCTTCGAATCCTTGACCATATCATGTACATCAGCACCAGTACGGTGGCGAGCCTTCATCCGGTGATCCGCCTCACCTTTGAAATGCTTGCCTTTCTTTCTTACGGGATGCCTGCTCGGAAGAAATCGACGATGTCCCAAGTACACATTCTTCTTACAATTAGCCAAATATATACTGTCGGTATCGTCCAAACAGTGCGTGCATGCGCGGTATCCCTTGTTTGTCTGTCCTGAAAGGTTACTGAGAGCAGGCCAATCATTGATGGTCACGAACAGCAACGCCTTTAGGTCAAATTCTTCCCCCATGTGCTCACCCACACACGTACACCTGTTCCATTCCACAATTGTAAGAGTTCTTCAACTAATGGCCTTAGGTACACATCAATGTCGTTGTCGGGTTGCTTAGGGCCTTGGATGAGCACTGGCATCATAATGAACTTCCGCTCCATGCACAACCAAGGAGGAAGGTTATACAAACATAGAGTCACACACCAGGTGCTACGGTTGTTGATCTTCTCCCCAAAAGGATTAATGCCATCTGCACTTAGACCAAAGCATACGTTCCTTGCGTCATCTGCAAACTCCTTCCCGTACTTTCTTTTGATTTTTCTCCACTGCGACCCGTCAGCGGGTACTCTCAACTTTCCGTCTTTCTTACGGTCTATCTGTGCCATCACATCGCCTTGGCCTGCTCTTTGTTTTGGAACAAACGTTTCAACCGTGGTATTATAGGAGCATACCACATCACCTTGGCAGGAATCTTCTTCCTGGGGTGCTCGCCCTCGACATCACCAGGGTCATCGCGGCTGATCTTATAGCGCAATGCACCGCATACCGGGCAAGCGTTCAAATCCTCATACTCACAGTGGTAGAGGATGCAATCACTAGGGCATGCATGTATCTTCTGCACCTCTAACCCTAGAGGGCAGACAGCCTTCTTTGCTTTGTACGTACTCTTGGGCAATTCGTTGTCCTTTGGAAGCATATTCTTTATCATTATCAGTAACTTTCCAAATCCCTTATCAGATACACCATTCTCTACCTTCCATTGTAGCAATTCCAGTGTGGTGCCCAGCTTTTTCTTGTCACCTACGCAATTCGGGTACAACAATTTTTTGTGATCCTCTAACATGCGCTGCAACTTCTTCTTCTCCAAATCACTTGCGCAGTTTCTCTTTGCATCGGCAATGGCCCGACCTAGATCATCAACGGGCTCATCCGATGCCTCTTCTTCAGCTTCTTCCCGCATTGCTGGCTCAGCTTCTTCCCTCATTGTTGTATCATCGTATTCAGGGAACCCATGGCCAGGATAGCTATCGTCGTCCTCTTCTTCTTCATTGTATTCCATCATAACCCCTCTTTCTCCATGCTTGGTCCAAACATTATAGTGGGGAATGAAACCGGACTCAAACAGGCGGACGTGAATGGTTCTTGACATAGAGTAATTGTGACCATTCTTACAGCCAGCACATGGACAAGGCATAAAACCATCCGCCCGCTTGTTTGCCTCAGCCGCAAGCAGAAAAGTACACACGCCATTAATGAACTCAGGAGAGCATCGGTCATCGTACATCCATTGCCGGCTCATCTTCAATACACAGCACCGAAAACACCAAATTAATACAATACATAAAGTTCATACATAAAGATCATACAACACTTAAATGCAACAAACAAATAACTCTCTAGCTAAAGAATTTAAATGAAACAACAAATGCGATCAAGATCGCAACTAAGGTAACAATTGATCCAACAGCATAATGATACCAAGCCTCACTATGAATGGCATATTTTCTAATCTTTCTAATCTTCAAGCGCATTTTCTCCATCTTAATCTTGTGATCATCGACGACATCGGCAACATGCAACTCCAATTCCATCTTCTCCCCCTCAATTCTTTTCAATTTTTCCTTCAAATCCTCGTTTTCTCTTTCAACTAAATTTAACCTCTCGACAGTAGGGTCGGTTGGAATTTCCGGTTCAACTACCTCCTACATACAAATATCTATGTCAACTTGATGGACATAATTTGTCATAAACACAAAATGCAATGAATAGTTTTAAAAGAGAATATACCATATCCGAATCATAAACCGGACGAGGGCCGACGGGGACGGATATCAAAACCATGGCACAATGTATAACAAACAACGTGTGGGTAAGATAATTATACGAGTAACTATATATCCAAATCACACAAACATCAATTTTTTATATAAAACTTCATGAACAAGAGGCTCACCACAAGGTGGTGCCGGCGACGAGACGTTGCGGGCGATCGATGGTGGTTACGACGGAGATTTAGAAGGCACTAAGTAAACCACACTTACATATGCAAACTAAGTGTTATTTTTGACCTCAAATTGCATATAAATCAAATACTAGCACATATATGTAATTCCTCCCAAATTACTAAACTCAAAAATCAATCACTATATAAAGCATTGCACGAGCTAATCTAGCAATGAGAGATGAAAGGACAAAGTTGCTAACCTTTGTGATCATTTGAATGGATGGGGGCCTTCAAATCTTGACAAATTTTGGGCAAAATGTGTGATGAGCTTGAGAGGAAGAGGGAAAACAACAGAGAGGAGAGGGGAAAGGGGAAGAACGGAGCGAGCTCGGGTGGATGAAGGGTCTATGTAGGACGACCTTTAGTACCTGTTCGTGATATGACCCGGTACTAAAGATGCTGGAGGGGCCCCGGACTGACAACATCCTGCCACCACTCACTTTAGTACCGGTTCGTGGCACGAACCGGTGCTAAAGGTTCACCACGAATCGGTACTAATGATGTCCGCCCGCCTAGCCATTGGAACCGGTACTAATGGACACATTAGTGTTGGCTCAAATTCAAACCGGCACTAATGTGCTTCACATTTGACCCTTTTTCTACTAGTGCAGACGCATCCTAAGACAGTGTCACAGTTTGTACCTAGTATCTTAAATTGTTGCCATCTCATCAGCGGTGCCATTAGAAAAATATTTGGCACCGCTTCAGCAGTTTTTGTAGCCAACTTTTGTCCACACATCCGAGCAGCCAAGCAGTAAAATACTCAATCTTTATGGCACGAAGGAAATGGGCATCGGAGGAACTACGTGCTCTGGAGTCCGGGTCCCTGATTTTTTCCCGCTGCATCAGTTCGCCAGTGCAGGACATCGGTGCGAGATGTAGCAACAGTTGTCTTTACCCCAGTTTTGGCATACATAGTGGACGGCCTTAGTGCTATTAGTTCTATGTTACTAAATTTGTGCATCTACATACATGTTAGTATCAATTTGCTATCATCCAAACACTATCGCTATGTTGTTGCAGTTATATTTACCTTCCTCATAAAATGTTCAATTTGTTATTTATTGTACATGAGTAAGAACTTGTAGCATCATTGTAGTTAATTATAACTTCTGATGTTCCAGAATTTGGTTGTAGTCTTAGTACCAATTATTTCATTTGCACATTGATCTTTTTGAGAAGATATGTCATAATTAACATGTTTCTTCAGTTTTTCAAAATAAGTAATAATTGTTACTGATCTATGTTGCTATAAACCCATTTTCCCTACAATTGTTACTGATCTAGATTTAAATATTATAGGATGAACGGAAGTGTTCTTACTTGGAGTGGGTTGATCAAGAGTGGCCACAGTCTTTGAAGATGTGCCTAGCGAAGCTCTGGAGCATGTATGAGGAAGAGAGCACACGTAGGCTTAGAGAAAGTGTTGTCAACGCTGATGCATATTTCAAGATGCAGGATAAAAAGTTGAAGGTGGAAAATGAGCTCAGATTTTTTAAATCAGACTTTGCTAAGATGGTGTTGGCGAAGGAGGAGGCACTATCCGAGTTAGCCCGTGCAAAACGGGTTCTTACAGAACTGAAAGCAGAGGTGGATAAGACAAGCTTGGATGATCTCGATTAGGTAAATGAATATATTGTTCTTATGAAGTTGAACTAGCTATATGTTGTACTGTGCTGTTTTCATGTAGCTACCGTACTGTGATGTTATAATATATTTATGTGCCTAATATCAAATTGGCAAACGGCTGTTCGATATGAAATGTGAATTTGCATAATAATGGAATTATTAATTGTAAACTAATAAACCTGGTAAATGTGTCATGGACCTTTGCAAATGGTTCTAGCAGAAAAAGCACTTGTGATGGATATCCCAATGCCACACAGTTTTCTTCATCAAATCGTGTGTGATGTAGTTGATAAAAGCAAACAGTTAACCATGGCAAACCGTGTGTGATAGTTGCACCTTTCACACACGAGCCTACACATAAAACTGTATGGGATGTACGTCCGAACGGAAATGTTTTCCCTAGATTGAGTGTGTGGGATGTACAGAAGAACGGAAACGTATTCCCTGGATTGACTATGTGTGATATACATATGAACGGATATGTTTTTCTGGTATTCACCGTGTGGGATGTACATACCTACGGAAATGATTTTCTTGGATTACCGTGTGGGATGTACATACCTACGGAAATGATTGGGTTTCGATGCCTCGCCCGATCGCACACGGCCCCAGCCTGGGTCCCACGAGGGCCTATCCCCGATGATTTTCTGGGTCATGTGCGAAGAACACCCTATCGCACACACTCACTTGGCGACGGTTCCAAATGTCGTCACGGAAAGGGGTTAAAAACCGTTTGTTTAGGACCGATGCGCACTAGTGTATGATTCATCTTTAATGGAGCATAGAGAATTAAAAATGGAAATAGATTTTCTAGCCCAAAGAAACATAGCTCAATGACAAAGAAGAATGAAAGGTTAGTTCAAGGAACAAAATAAGTATTATTTGGAAGCATGTAATTTTGAAATTACAACAAATCAATATGAAGCATTAAAAGTGTGCTCCGAATCAGGAGTTATTGGGTAGGATGCATGTGCTATGTCAACAGTAGCTAATATAACTAGAAAATAAAATTGAAATGGAAATTAAATAAGGAAGACACCAACACACAGATGCATCTTTCTGCTAACTATACTGGAAATTCAACAATAATTGTTGAAGCATTTCTAGGAGAAAAATATTTATACATTTGTAGTATACTTTGGAAGCTCCATACATATGAATCATGTAAAGGTTAATATCTCAACAATTATCAACTTCATTGGACGCATTGAACTTTGAACTAGAAAATAACAACGATTGTCATCAACACTATGGAAGTTTGGGCGATCTGAAAACCGAAATCAACTAATTTGCTTGATGATTTAATGATGTAATACATGGATAGAACAATTTCACGCCTACAATAATCAATATTTGGCTCATATTGAACATGTGTGCCTATGAATATTCAACACCCAACACTAGACACCTAATTATAATGTTGAAATTAAAGCCATCACATGGAGAACAATAGGAAGCAAGTAAAATAATGATCAAATAGGAGGAGATTGATGCACTGTCGGTACCTTCTCTGAGAGCAAGGGCTTCAAAGAGGGGAAAAGGACTGGATGCATCTGCTATCTCTAAGGGCCGCATCAAACGCAAAGGAGATGGCTCACCGGCGAGGTCTCCCTGGGGGCCACCATGTGGGAGATGGAGTGGAGAGGAGGTCTCCCTGCAAAACCACGAAAATTAGTTGAGATGCGGGACTGGACCCCCTTTTGTTAGGATTCTCGTTTTGCTGGGGCGCGCAGCTGACCGGTGAGGTCGCTCTACTGCTATATGAAGAGGGGAGAAGGAGTAGCAGGGCAGCGCCCGAGGGAAAAGGGATCTGGCGAGGCGAGGGAGCTATGCTGCGTTCCGAGGTGGAGGGTGAGATCCAAATGGTGTGTCCTAAAAGGAAACTAAGGATTAAGGGAGAAGATCCTGCGCGGACGTTGCGGATATTTTTTTAATTTCCTTAGTTACAAAAGTGGGACTACTTTTGAGCATTGGATTTGGAGTAGATCAACTACATTTTAGTGGCCTGACAACTGAGTCTTGCCAGACTATGGATACAAAGTGTTTCCAAAAATTATTATTTAACATTGCATACTAAATTCCTCTACATATTTAATATTTATCCTGTAATAGAATCATTAATCAAGAAAACATATGCAAACAATGCAAACATAACAACAATCTGTCAAAACAGGACAGTCTGTAAAGGACGCAAGAAGATTCATACTTCTTTAACTCCAAAAATTCTGAAAAGTTACCACACTGTAGAAAATTTGTTGTATCTTCTTTGTAAAAATTTCAAGATTTTATCACATTCTGACTTTCTAGAAGAATTCAGAAAATAATAGAAAACTTCCTATTTTCAAACAGCAACAAGTAAACTTGCAAAATAAGTATGGTAAAGGCTATACTTGACATTCTTATTGAAGTAAAAGATACAAAACATTATTCTAAATAGCAGAAAGCATATAAAAATAAAAGAAAATGATGCTCCAAGCAAAACACATATCATGTGACGAATAAAAATATAGCTCCAAGCGAGGTTACCGATAATGTTGAAGACGAAAGAGGGGATGCCTTCCGGGGCATCCCCAAGCTTAGTTGCTTGGGTATTCCTTGAATATTACCTTGGGGTGCCTTGGGCCCCAAGCTTAGGGTCTTGCCACTCCTTATTCTCCTCATATCGATATCTCACCCAAAACTTCAAAACTTCAATCGCACAAAACTTAACGGAACTTTGTGAGATAGG
Organism: Triticum urartu; assembly: GCF_003073215.2. Classification (NCBI taxonomy): domain Eukaryota; kingdom Viridiplantae; phylum Streptophyta; class Magnoliopsida; order Poales; family Poaceae; genus Triticum; species Triticum urartu. The sequence continues at coordinate 168,105,649 of NC_053024.1, read as the reverse complement.
TTAGTATCATAAAGAGCAAAGCATTCACTTTGGTACTGTCAAAGACAAGATTCATAATTGTTCTCACACAATTCCTACTATACCTTATCATTTCCACAATTTATATCACTTAATATAAGCTATGGAAACACTAAAACAAGCAAACTATGCATTAAAAACAGAATCTATCAAAAATAGAACAGCCTGAAATGATCTGAACAATGACCATACTTCCGCTACCCCAAAAATTCTGAAAAATTAGGAAAACGTAGGAAATTTGTATATCATTAATGTGTAAAAACTTCAGAGCAAAAGCACATTCCAGTGAATTATAGAAATTCCTGGACTGAGTGCAAAATTTTATGTTTTTGCACAAAATCAAATCAACTATCATCCACAATATCGCAAAGGCTTTACTTGGCACTTTATTGAAACAAAAACTACAAAACATGATTACTAAAGTAGCTTAATCATGTGAAAACACAAAAACAGTAAGTATAAATGTTGGGTTGTCTCCCAACAAGCATTTTTCTTTAATGTATTTTTTAGCTAGGCATGACGGTTTCAATGATGCTGACATAAAAGTAAAGAATTGAAACACAACAGGAGCATCATGAAGCATATGTTACTCTCTCATAATAATTTTTAGTAGAAACATAAATGGACTCATCAATATAGCTATCACATAAAGCATTCTTTTTCATAATCCACAAGCATAGAAACTTTATTACTCTCCTCATGAGCAATTTCATTCTCATTCATAATAGTTGGGGTATAATATAAAACTCGAATACTATAAATTGTTTCCACATTAAAAGAGTAATGTTCAGAAAAAGGGTAATCATAATTATGACAAGTTTTATAAATATAATCATCACTACTTTTTGTAATATAAGTATCATCACAATAATCATCATAAGTGGCAACTTTGTTCTCATCATAATCAATTGAAACCTCTTCCAGAATAGTGGAATCATTACTAAATAAAGTCACGACCTCTAAAAATCCACTTTTATCATTATAGTAAGATTCAACACCCACCAAAATGGTTGGATAACTATTATCTGAAGTTAACACTCTTCCATACCCACTTTCATAAATATTGCAATCATCATAAGTAGGAGGCATGCAATCATCATAACAAATTTGTTCATTCAAAGTAGGGGGACTAAAAAGATCATCTTCATTAAGAAAGCTTGGGGCAAACATTAATTGCAGCAAATAAATTCTCAAACATGTCATTCTCATGAAACATGGCATCCCCAAGCTTATGTCTTGGCATATCATAATCATAATCACTCTCATCATTAATAGTATGAATAAAACCAATAGTATAACAATTATTATCATCATAATTTTCTAAGTTGGTGCCAAAAATATTTTCAAGATTATAAGAAGTATCACTGTTTTCCCAATCATAATCATCATATGCATAACAAAATCATCCTCGATAGTTCCGTCAGACATTGTGCCCTAAGACAAAGAAGCGATATCATCATCAAGTGTATCATCTTTCACAATTATGTTTGATTCATTCTCATGAGGCACAACAATGATAGGAGCAACATTATTTGGGAGGGATACCTTTTTAGCTCTACTCTTCCTTCTTTTCTTCTTCTTCACCACATCAAGTGTGGGTTTAACCAATTTTTCTGAGCTTCTTATTGTGGAGATTGGTTGAATAGGGAGCTCCTTCTCATCACCTATTTCATCACGAGAGACTAAGGAGGGAAAGTGGAAATCTTTACCCTTTCATTACTATCCCTTTTATATTCTATTGGTTTTCCTGTCTTTCTATAGTTGGCAATATAAGCATTTCATTGCAATTTACTATACAAAACATATAGATTTCTTTCAAAGTAGTTTCAACATGGTCTGTGGATATGAATGCTTCAAAACAACTATTTTTATGTGACAATTCTTCACACCCCAAAAATAAACGAGGTTCATTATAAAGTTCAAGGGTCATCAATTTATTGCTATATTTGGACATGATTCGATCATGAAAAAGCTTGCATTCAAAATTAAGATGACCAATCCTATTGCAAAGTTCACAAGTAATGGGATGAACAGAGCAGAATTTTTTACAAATTCATCTATCACTTTAAGCCACTGATTAGTTTTATCATGTTTATGCTTCTTACAAAATCTATCATCCCTCTAAAGCATGTCTTCACATACTTTATGCACTCCACAAAAATTGGCATGCTTATAAGAAACATTTTCGTTATGACTAGTGCAACCGTTGTTAGTATTTTGGATGTTTGTATAATTCATACTAACAACATTGCAATCGTGCTTATCCTTCATGGATTTTATGCCAAACATTATATTGAATTCTTCTTTTATCAACTAAGCACAATTCCGATCCATCATTTTCAAGGAAGACATGATAAAGATGAATAATATGAGGCAACCTCAATTCCATTTTTTTGCACTTTTCTTTTACAAATCAAACTAGTGATAAAACAGGAGACTAAAAGATTCAATCGCAAGATCTAAAGATATACCTTCAAGCACTCACCTCCCCGGCAACGGTGCTAGAGAAGAGCTTGATCTCTACTGTGCAACTTCATTCTTGTAGACTCGTGTTGGGCCTCCAAGCGCAGAGTTTTGTAGGACAGTAGCAATTTTCCCTCAAGTGGATGACCTAAGGTTTATCAATCTGTGGGAGGCGTAGGATGAAGATGGTCTCTCTCAAACCACCCTGCAACCAAATACAGAAAATCTCTTGTGTCCCTAACACACCCAATACAATGGCAAATTGTATAGGTGCACTAGTTCGGTGAATAGATGGTGATACAAGTGTAGTATGGATAATAGATATAGGTTTTTGTAATCTGAAAATAAAAAAAACAGCAAGGTAGCAAGTGATAAAATGGAGCACAAATGATATTGCAATGTTTGAAACAAGGCCTAGGGCTCATACTTTCACTAGTGCAATCTCTCAACAATACTAACATAATTGAATCATATAAAATCCCTCAACATGCAACAAAGAGTCACTCCTAAGTTCTTATCTAGCGGAGAACATAAGAAGAAATTGTTGTAGGTAGAAAACCACCTCAAAGTTATCCTTTCCGATCAATCTATTGAGTCGTCCCTATAAGTGTCACAAACAGCCCTAGAGTTCATACTAAAATAACACCATAGGCAAATACTAATGTCACCTAGATACTCCAATATCACCACAAGTATCCGTGGGTCAATTATACAATATGCATCAAACAACTTCAGATTCATAATATTCAATCCAACACAAAGAACCTCAAAGAGTGCCCCAAGATTTCTACTGAAGAAACAAGGATGACATGCGTCAACCCCTATACATAGATTACCCCAATGTCACCTCGGGAATCTGCGAGTTGAGTGCCAAAACATACATCAAGTGTTCTCAAATCCATAAAAGTATTCAATCCGATAATAGTGAAACCTCAAAGGTAAAAACTCCATTAATCGCAAAAATATAGAGAGGGAGAAACACCATATGATCCAACTATATTAACAAAGCTCGCGGTACATCAAGATCATGCCAAATCAAGAACATGAGAGAGAGAGAGAGATCGAACACATAGCTATCGATACAAATCCTCGGCCTTGATAACCCACAAGTATAGGGGATCACAACAGTTTTCGAGGGTAGAGTATTCAACCAAAATTTATTGATTCGACACAAGGGGAGCCAAAGAATATTCTCAAGTATTAGCGGCTGAGTTTTCAATTCAACCACACCTGGAAACTTAATATCTGCAACAAAGTAATATGATAGTAATGGTAACGGTAGCAAAAGTAATATTTTTGGGTTTTATAGTGATTGTAACAGTAGCAACGGAAAAGTAAATAAGCGAAGAACAATATATGAAAAGCTCGTAGGCTTTGGATCGGTGATGGAGAATTATGTCGGATGCGATCGATCATGCAACAATTATAACATAGGGTGACACAGAACTAGCTCCAGTTCATCAATGTAATGTAGGCATGTATTCCAAATATAGTCATACGTGCTTATGAGAAAAAACTTGCATGACATATTTTGTCCTACCCTCCCATGGCAGCGGGGTCCTATTGGAAACTAAGGGATATTAAGGCCTCCTTTTAATAGAGTACCGGACCAAAGCATTAACACATAGTGAATACATGAACTCCTCAAACTACGGTCATCACCGGTAATGGTCCCGATTATTGTCACTTTGGGGTTAACGGACCATAACACATAATAGGTGACTATAGACTTACAAGATAGGATCAAGAACTCACATATATTCATGAAAACATAATAGGTTTGGATCTGAAATCATGGCACTCGGGCCCTAGTGACAAGCATTAAGCTTAGCAAAGTCGTAGCAACATCAATTTCAGAACATAGTGGATACTAGGGATCAAACCCTAACAAAACTAACTCGATTACATGATAAATCCCATCCAACCCATCACCGTCCAGCAAGCCTACGATGGAATTACTCATGCACGGCGGTGAGCATCATGAAATTGGTGATGGAGGAAGGTTGATGATGACGATGGCGATGGATTCCCCTCTCTGGAGCCCCGAACGGACTCCAGAACAGCCCTCCCGAGAGAGTTTAGGGCTTGGCGGCGGCTCCGTATCGTAAAATGCGATGAATCCTTCTGTCTGATTCTTTTCTCCCTAAAAGTGAATATATGGAGTCAACGTGGATGTCGGTGGAGCATCAGGGGGCCCACGAGGCAGGGGGCGTGCCCAGGGGGGTAGGCACGCCCCCACCCTCATGGACAGGGTGTGGGCCCCCTGACATGGATTCTTCTTCCAGTATTTTTTATATATTCCAAAAATAATCTCCATTGATTTTCAGGTCATTCCGAGAACTTTTATTTCTGCACAAAAATAACACCATGGCAACTCTGCTGAAAACAGCGTCAGTCCGGGTTAGTTCCATTCAAAGCATGCAAGTTAGAGTCAAAAACAAGGGAAAAAGTGTTTAGAGAAGTAGACACGGTGGAGACGTATCAACTCCCCCAAGCTTAAACTTTTGCTTGTCCTCAAGCAATTCAGTTGATAAACTGAAAGTGATAAAGAAAAACTTTTACAAACTCTGTTTGCTCTTGTTGTTGTAAATATGTAAAGCCAGCATTCAAGTTTTCAGCAAAGATTATGAACTAACCATATTCACAATAAAATTTAGGTCTCATGTTTACTCATATCAATGGCATAATCAGCTAGCGAGCAATAATAACAAATCTCGGATGACAACACTTTCTCAAAACAATCATGATATGATATGACAAGATGGTATCTCACTAGCCCTTTCTGAGACCGCAAAACATAAATGCAGATCACCTTTAAGGATCAAGGACTGACTAGACATTGTAATTGATGGTAAAAGATATCCAGTCATACTCAACGTAAACTAACAGTAATGGATGCAATTGACCGAGGTGCTCTCCAACTGGTGCTTTTTAATAAGAGGATGATGACTCAACATAAAAGTAAATAGATAAGCCCTTCGTAGAGGGAAGCAGGGATTTTTAGAGGTGCCAGAGCTCGGTTTTGAAATAGATATGAATAATATTTTGAGCGGTATACTTTCATTGTCAACATAACAACCGAGAGATCTCGATATCTTCCATGCTACACACATTACAGGCGGCTCCCAAGCATAATGGTAAAGTTTATACTCCACCACCATCAACAAGCATCAATCCATGGCTTGCCCGAAACAACAGGTGCCTCCAACTAACAACAATCCTGGGGGAGTTTTGTTTGCAATTATTTTGATTTGATTTAAGCATGGGACTGGGCATCCCGGTGACCAGCCATTTTCTCGTGAGTGAGGAGCGGAGTCCACTCCTCTTGAGAATAACCCGCCTAGCATGGAGGATACAAACAGCCCTAATTGATACATGAGCTATTCGAGCATACAAAACAGAATGTTTATTTGAAGGTTTAGAGTTTGGCACATACAAATTTACTTGGAATGGTAGGTAGATACCGTATATAGGTAGGTATGGTGGACTCATATGCAATAACTTTGGGGTTTATGGAATTGGATGCACAAGCAGTATTCCTGCTTAGTACAAGTGAAGGCTAGAAAAAGACTGGGAAGCGACCAGCTAGAGAGCGACAACAGTCATGAACATGCATCAAAATTAATCGACATCAAATGCAAGCCTGAGTAGGATATAATGCACCATGAACATAAATATTGTAGAGGCTATGTTGATTCTGTTTCAACTACATGCATGAACATGTGCCAAGTCAAGCCACTCAAATCGTTCAAAGGAGGATACTGCCCTATCATACCACATCACAACCATTTTTTCGACTGGAAACTATGAGGCAACAGCCCCACAGTACTTTATTAAAACTCAGGCAAGCAACAAAATACAAAAGGTTCTGGTAATAAAAGTTAAACTACTCACCTAGAGAAATAGACAACTCACCTATGACCCTATGTACAAAATTACAAGGTGGGCAACATAAATACGAGCAGCCAATTAGGGCAAAGAATTAATCCAATACAGCAACAAAGGCTTTAAACTAGGCTTGAATCTATGGGATAGCGGAGTAATATCATGGATAAAATTTCTCCTCCATGCTGCGAAGGTGTGCCTCTCATTTCTGAAGATTCTTCCATTCCTCAATAACCAGACATTCCAAGCAGCAAGATAAACAACCTCCTTGAAGAAAGGCTGGCCAAAGCTCTTCCTGGCAGCAATCAGGCACTCTGAAGGAGACAGGCCAGCAAGCCATTGAATTTGCAAAAAATTCCAGACTCTTGAGCTGAATTGACAGGTAAAGAATAGATGATTTCTGTCTTCATGGGCTTGAGCAGGACATAAGGGACAAGTGTTGTCCTCCTGCGGCGATCTCCAGTGCCTCCTAACCAGCAGATCACGGGCACTAGTAGAAAAGGGGGCAAAGGTCCAGGCCGGGTCAGCCCATTAGTCCCGGTTCAGTCACGAACTGGGACTAATGTGAGCATTGGTCCCGGTTCGTGCGGCTAAGGCATTAGTCCCGGTTCACCTGAGCCCTTTAGTCCTGGTTTGAGGCACGAACCGAGACTAAAGGGTGCGATGCCCTTTAGTCCCGGTTTGTGTCTCAAACCAGGACTAAAGGTCCCATTTTCAAACTCTACCCCCCCCCCCCCCCCCCCCCCCCCCCGTGGATCACCTTTTTTATTTTGAAAAAATCAAAATAAAATGATAAAAACTTCAAAAAATAAAATCCTTCGAGAGGTAGTTATATTACTACATCTACTAGTTAGGAAAATTTAAAAACTTAAATTTGGACATGTTTTGCAAAAAATGTAGGGAAATGTAAAACGGCTATAACTTTTGCATACGATGTCGGAAAAAACGTATAATATATCAAAATGTTCAGAACGAAAATCCGCAAATTTTTAGAATCCTCAAATTCTAAAAGGAAAAAAAGTTATGCTCAAATTTAAGTTTTTTTTGAATTTTTGTTAAATCTGGTCAAACTACTTATTTAAGAAGTATTAGTGTTACTAAATAATTATTCAAGAATATTAGTGTTACTAAATAATTATTTCAGTTTTTTTGAATTTTGGTCAAATATGGTCAAACTATGGTCAAACAATGGTCAAACTACTTATTCAAGAAATATTAGTGTTACTAAATAATTATTTCAGTTTTTTTGAATTTTGGTCAAATCTGGTCAAACTATGGTCAAACTATGGTCAAACTAGGGTCAAACTGTGGTCAAACTACTTATTCAAGAAATATTAGTGTTACTAAATAATTATTATTTTTTAGAACAATAGTTTCAAACTCAAACAATGAAATGTGTGACTACATGCTCAAGCTAAATTCCTGAGGGTTAATAGGATTGACATCTTACTATTGTCAGGAAAACAACAAGTGCAGACTTGGAAACGAGGGAGAATAGAACCCGGAAGTTAAGCGTGCTCAGGCTGGAGTAGTGAGAGGATGGGTGACCGTTCGGGAAGTGATGAGGGGTGATTAGAGATTAAAGGTTAAATTAAGCAGTGATGAGGGGTGATTAGAGATTAGAGGTTAAAATAATTCAGAAATTTGAAAATAAAAAAAATTCAAAAAAATCATAAAATTTCCTTTAGTACCGGTTGGTGTTACCAACCGGGACTAAAGGTGGACCTCCAGGCAGCGGCCACGTGGAGGGCCTTTAGTCCCGGTTCGTATAAGAACCGGGACTAAAGGGGGAGGCTTTAGTACCGACCCTTTAGTCCCGGTTCCAGAATCGGGACTAAAGGCCCTTATGAACCGGGACTAAAGGCCCTTTATCTACTAGTGGGGTGTTCAATCTATCATTAAGCATCAACCATGCGAACACCTTGATCTTCATTGTTGACCTACTCTCCCAGATCCATTTGGCCGGCATATTAACAGGAAGATGGGCATGCATCGTTGCATAGTAGCTCTTGGCAGAAAATTTTCCTTTGCCAGGGATCCATGACCAAGAAACATTGAGACTATCATCTGTATCCATATGAATCAAGCCATTATGCACTGTGATCATTTCCTCCATTGCTTCTGGTGATAAAGGCAGATGGAAGAGCTGGGACATATCAAGAGTGTTGAGGACATCTCTGACAGAGACCTTATCATCAATTGCAAAAGAGAAAAGTGTAGGAAACCTTTCTTTGAGAGGAATAGATGATCACAATCATTTTAATAGCATGTTGGCACGCAAGGTAAACCATTATAAGCTCCTAGCTAATTAAGCATGGCATAAGCAACTACAATCTCTAATTGTCATTGCAAATATGTTTATTTCATAATAGGTTGAATCAGGAACGATGAACTAATCATATTTACAAAAACAAGAGAGGTCGAGTTCATACCAGCTTTTCTCATCTCAATAAGTTCATCATATAATCATCATTGTTGCCTTTCACTTGCATGACCGAATAGTGTGGATAATAATAATAATAGTGCATGTGCATTGGACTAAGCTGGAATCTGCAAGCATTCAATTCAAGAGAGCAGACAAGGTAATATGGCCTCTTTGTTAGATCAACAATAATGCATATAAGAGCCACTCAACATTTTCATTATGGTCTTCTCCTCTCGACCCCCAAGGAAAAAGAAAAGAAACAAAACTATTTACATGGGAAAGCTCCCAACAAGCAAAAGAAGAATGAGAAATATTTTTGGCTTTTCTTTTAGTTACTACTACAGGCATGGAAAGTAAACTAGCTAAAAGCTACAACTAATTTTTTTGGTTTTTCTTAAGGTTTTTCAAACACACAAGAAGAAAGCGAGAAAATGAAAATAAACTAGCATGGATGATACAATGAAAAAGTATGGGCACCGACAACTGGCATGAGTGTGTGAACATGAATGTAATGTCGGTGAGAGATACGTACTCCCCCAAGCTTAGGCTTTTGGCCTAAGTTGGTCTATCCCCATGGATGGCCTGGTGGATATCCGAAGTTGAAGCTGGGGTCGTACTGAGATGCATCAGCTATTGCCTGATGAGCTGCAGCTTGGAGGCGAGCTGCCTCCATCCTCCTCTCGTACTCGGTCGCCTCCTCCCTGGTTATAACATATCTCCCTTTTTTCCTGAAAGTCAAAGAAGGCAGGAGCAGGGAGAGCGACGTGATAGGTGCGTCGTCTGTCAAAGATTAGTCGGTACTGGAGGAACTGATTGTTCCTCTCAACAAACTGATGATGAACCATGTCATTATAATCTAAATAAGCAGGAGGCAACTCAATATCATCTCCACGTATGGGTATCTCAAGAAAATCAGCTAAACGGGTTGCATAAATTCCACCAAAGAAATCTCCATTAATTTTGTTATTATGCAGCCTGCGTGCAACAATGGCCCCAAGTTATATTGTCTATCTGCTAATACAGCACTCTTGAGATCACTAAGATCTGGCACACACATGTGACATGCTTCATCCTTACCATTTATGCATCTACCTATAAAGAGAGCAAAATAATGTATAGCAGGAAAATGAATGCTCCCTATGGTAGCTTGCGTGATTTCCCTAGATTTCCCCACAGTTATACTAGCAAGAAAGTCTCTATATTCAGATTTGCGAGGTTCACTAACATTACCCCAATGTGGGAGTTTGCAAGCAGTGTTAAAATCTAAGTCCATGGTAGAAGATTTATCATAAAGATCAAACAGGACAGTTTGAGAATTGAGTGATGATGAAAATTCAAACCTTCTCACAAAGGAATCATTGAGGTAGTGGTACTGACGGCACTTATCTGCCACAAAGCTCTCAAGATCAGTATTACGTACATATGCTTCAAATTCCTCCTTGATTCCTGCTCAAACCATGAAATCCTCTGACGACCATTCACAAGGCCGCACTTGAGCATCCCTTGGTAGTTCATTGTCCGGCTCGCCTATTGCGGGCCTGGGTCCTTGGTTCCTTAAAGAACCACCTTGTACATTTTCCTAAACATATTTCTCCCTCTGATTTTTTTTGAAATTTTTAGTAACTTAAAATAAAAGTGAACCAAACTCAACAAAATTGATAGCAACTACTCCTACAAGTGCCTAGAGGATATATCATGCATTAAAACTACTTTTGACCATATAAATTTGACATGCAAGATCAAGAATAGGGTCACCTAAGCAGCAAAAAATTCAATGAATAAAGCACTAGAACAAAAACTAATTGGACCATTGGAGGAGTCACATACCAAAGAACAATCCCCTAAAGCAGTTTTGTGAATGGAGCTTTGGGCAAGGAGATCGAAAATGGCAGCAAGATGAGCAAGAACTCGGGTTTGAGCTGGTTGGTGATTTTTTTTTTGGGAGGAAGAAGGAGTGTGTGGTGGCTGGAATAAGTGGAGGGGACCCACGTGGGGTCGACGAGGCAGGGGGCGCACCTAGGGGGTGGGCACGCCCTCCACCCTCGTGGGCACGTGGCTGCTCCCCCTGCTATGTTTTTAGTGCCAGATATTCTAAAATATTCTAGAAAAAATAATATTTAAATTTTAGGGCATTTGGAGAACTTTTATTTTTGGGGTATTTTTTAGTGCATGGATAATTTAGAAAACAGACAGAAAATACTATTTTTGCTTTATTCAATATAAATAACAGAAAGTAAAAAAAGAGGGTATAGAGGGTTGTGTTTTCTAAATTCATCCCTCTCATGCTCATCAAAGGGAATCCGCTAACAAGGTTGATCAGGTCTTGTTAACAAACTCATTTCGAATAACATGAAACCGGAGAAATTTCGAATTACACTAGGTTACGTCAACGGGGATATGCATGTCCCCCAACAATAAGAATATCATATTTCTTCTTGACAGTAGGAAGAGGAAATTCAAACCTCCAATAGTGATTGTTGAAATTTTTCCAATAGAATTGATACTGTGGACTTGAGGTTGTTTCCTCGGAAAGTGTACCATATGCTCATTACCATTAACATGAAAAGTGACATTGCCTTTGGTGCAATCAATAACAGCCCCTGCAATATTCAAAAAGGTTCTTCCAAGAATAATAGACATACTATCATCCTCGGGAATATCAAGAATAACAAAGTCCGTTAAAATAGTAACGTTTGCAACCACTACAGGCACATCCTCACAAATACCGACAGGTATAGCAGTTGATTTATCAGCCATTTGCAAAGATATTTCAGTAGGTGTCAACTTATTCAAATCAAGTCTACGATATAAAGAGAGAGGCATAACACTAACACCGGCTCCAAGGTCACATAAAGCAGTTTTAACATAGTTTCTTTTAATGGAGCATGGTATAGTTGGTACTCCTCGATCTCCAAGTTTCTTTGGTATTCCACCATTAAAAGTATAATTAGCAAGCATGGTGGAAATTTCAGCTTCCGGTATCTTTCTCTTATTTGTAAAAATTTCCTTCATATATTTAGCATAAGGATTCATTTTAAGCATATCAGTTAAACGCATACGCAAAAAGATAGGTCTAATCATTTCAGCAAAGCGCTGAAAATCCTCATCATCCTTTTTCTTGGATGGTTTAGGAGGAAAAGGCTTGGGTTTCTGAACCCATGGTTCTCTTTCTTTACCGTGCTTCCTAGCAACAAAGTCTCTCTTATCATAACGTTGATTCTTTGATTGTGGGTTATCAAGATCAAGAGTAGGTTCAATCTCTACATCATTATCATTGCTACGTTGAGCATCAACATGAACATCATCATTAACATTATCACTAGGTTCATGTTCATTACCAGATTGTGTTTCAGCATCAGAAATAGAAATATCATTGGGATTCTCAAGTGTGTCAACAACAGGTTCACTAGAAGCATGCAAAGTCCTATCATTTTTCTTTTTCTTCCTTTTAGAAGGACTAGGTGTATCAATATTAGTTCTCTGAGAATCTTGCTCAAGTCTCTTAGGATGGCCCTCAGGATACAAACGTTCCTGAGTCATTTTACCACCTCTAGTCATAACTCTAATAGCATTATCATTCTTCTTATTATTTAATTCATTGAGCAAATCATTCTGAGCTTTAAGTACTTGTTCTACTTGAGTGGTAACCATAGAAGCATGTTTACTAATAAGTTTAAGTTCACCTTTAACATTAGTCATATAATCACCCAAGTGTTCAAGCATATCAGCATTGTGTTTCAATTGTGTGCCAACATAAGCATTGAAATTTTCTTTTTTAACCATAAAGTCATCAAACTCATCCAACCATGGGCTAGCAAACTTAGTAAATGGAATTTCACATTTATCAAATCTATAGAGAGAATTTACCTTTACTACCTGTGTCGGGTTATCAAGACCATGTATTTCTTCAACATGCGGCAAATTAAGACCATGTATTTCTTCAATAGGTGGTAAATTCTTAACATCTTCAGTTTTAATAACTTTTTCTTTCATAGATTTCTTTGCCTCTTGCATATCTTCAGGAATGAGAAATAGAATACCCCTTTTCTTCGGAGTTGGCTTAGGAGTTGGTTCAGGAAGTGTCCAATATTTTTATTAGTCAACATATTATTCAATAGTAATTCAGCTTGATCAACAGTTCTTTCCCTGAAAACACAACCAGCACAACTATCCAGGTGGTCTCTGGAAGCATCGGTTAGTCGATTATAAAAGATATCAAGTATTTCATTTTTCTTGAGAGGATGATCAGGCAAAGCATTAAGTAATCGGAGAAGCATCCCCCAAGCTTGTGGGAGACTCTCTTCTTCAATTTGCACAAAATTATATATTTCCCTTAAAGCAACTTGTTTCTTATGAGTGGGGAAATATTTAGCAGAGAAGTAATAAATCATATCCTGGGGACTACGCACACAACCAGGATCAAGAGAATTAAACCATGTTTTAGCATCACCCTTTAATGAGAACAGAAACAACTTAAGGATAAAGTAATAGAGAGTTTTCTCATCATGTGTAAAGAGGGTGGCTATATCATTTAATTTAGTAAGATGTGCCACAACAGTTTCAGATTCATAGCCATAAAAAGGATCAGATTCAACCAAAGTGATTAACTCAGGATCGACAAAGAAATCATAATCCTTATCAGTAATAAAGATAGGTGAAGTAGCAAAAGCAGGGTCATATTTCATTCTAGCATTCAAAGACTTTTCTTTAATCTTAGCTAATAATTTCTTAAGATCAGATCTATCATTGCAAGCTAAGAAGTCTCTAGCAGTTTCTTCATCCATAACATAACCCTCAGGAACAACAGGCAATTCATATCTAGGGGGAGAATCTTCATCATCACTTTCATCAATATTATCAGGTTCAATAATTTCATTCTCTCTAGCCCTAGAAATTTGTTCATCAAGAAATTCACCTAGTGGCACAGTAGTATCAAGCATAGAAGTAGTTTCATCATAAATATCACACATAGCAGAAGTGGCATCATCAATAACTTGCGACCTATCAGAATCAATAGTATGTGTAGGTGTCGCAAGTTTACTCAAAACAGAAGGTGAATCAAGTGCAGAGCTAGATGGAAGTTCCTTACCTCCCCTCGTAGTTGAGTGAAAAATCTTGGTTCTTTGATCTTTCAAGTTCTTCATAATGATAAGAAGATATAAATCCCAAGCGACTCAAAGAATAGATCTATGCTCCCCGGAAACGGCGCCAGAAAATAGTCTTCATAACCCACAAGTATAGGGGATCGCAACAGTTTTTGAGGGTAGAGTACTCAACCCAAATTTATTGATTCGACACAAGGGGAGTCAAAGAATATTCTCAAGTATTAGCAGCTGAGTTGTCAATTCAACCACACCTGGAAACTTAATATCTGCAGCAAAGTATTTAGTAGCAAAGTAATATGATAGTAATGGTAATGGTAGCAAAAGTAATATTTTTGGGTTTTATAGTGATTGTAATAGTAGCAACGGAAAACTAAATAAGCGAAGAACAATATATGAAATGCTCGTAGGCATTGGGTCGGTGATGGAGAATTATGTCGGATGCGATCGATCATGCAACAATTATAACATAGGGTGACACAGAACTAGCTCCAATTCATCAATGTAATGTAGGCATGTATTCCGAATATAGTCATATGTGCTTATGGAAAAGAACTTGCATGACATCTTTTGTCCTACCCTCCCGTGGCAGCGGGGTCCTATTGGAAACTAAGGGATATTAAGGCCACATTTTAATAGAGTACCGGACCAAAGCATTAACACATAGTGAATACATGAACTCCTCAAACTACAGTCATCACCGGTAATGGTCCCGATTATTGTCACTTCGGGGTTAACGGATCATAACACATAATAGGTGACTATAGACTTGCAATATAGGATCAAGAACTCACATATATTCATGAAAACATAATGGGTTCAGATCTGAAATCATGGCACTCGGGCCCTAGTGACAAGCATTAAGCATAGAAAAGTCATAGCAACATCAATCTCAGAACATAGTGGATACTAGGGATAAAACCCTAACAAAACTAACTCGATTACATGATAAATCCCATACAACCCATCACTGTCCAGCAAGCCTACGATGGAATTACTCACGCACGACGGTGAGCATCATGAAATTGGTGATGGAGGAAGGTTGATGATGACAATGGCGACGGATTCCCCTCTCCGGAGCCCCGAACGGACTCCAGATCAGCCCTCCCGAGAGAGTTTAGGGCTTGGCGGCGGCTCCGTATCAAAAAACACGATGAATCCTTCTCTCTTATTTTTTCTCCCTGAAAGTGAATATATGGAGTCAAGGTGGATGTCGGTGGTGCATCAGGGGGGGCACGAGGCAAGGGGCGTGCCCAGGAGGGTAGGCGCGCCCCCACCCTCGTGGACAGGTTGTGGCTCCCCTAACATGGATTCTTCTTCCAGTATTTTTTGTATATTCCAAAAATAATCTCCGTTGATTTTTAGGTCATTCCGAGAACTTTTATTTCTGCACAAAAATAACACCATGGCAATTCTGCTGAAAACAGCGTTAGTCCGGGTTAGTTCCATTCAAATCATGCAAGTTAGAGTCCAAAACAAGGGCAAAAGTGTTTGGAAAAGTAGATATGACGGAGACGTATCAAGCCCCGAGGGTGGACTACTCCCTCCTCACCATGGTGGCCGCCGGGATGATGAAGATGGCCTCCGGTGATGATTTCCCCCTCCCACGGGGTGCCGGAATGGGCTCCCGATAGATTTTTGGTGGATACAGAGGCTTGCGGTGGCGGAACTTCTCATCTAGGGTTATTTCTAGGGATTTCTGTATTTATAGGATTTTTTTTGCGTCGCTCACATCCATATGGGCTTCGAGGGGCCCACTACCCACCAGAGCGCGCCAGAGGGTGGTGGCGCGCCCTGGTGCCTAGTGGCCACCTCCTTCACCTCCTGGTCCTCCCACGAAGCTTCTAGTGCCTCTTTTATTCCAAAAAAATTGTCAAAAAGTTTTCTTGCATTTGGAGAACTTTTATTTCTGCACAAAAAACAACACCACGATAGATTTGCTGAAAACAGCGTCAGTCCGGGTTAGTTCCATTCAAATCATACCAAAACCATATAGAATTGTTGTAAACATGGCATGAATACTTCATAAATTATAGATACACTGGAGACGTATCAGTTATCAACTACAGGGTTCTCAGCTCCCTTCCTATCAGTAATATGCAAATCAAATTCTTGTCAGAAAAGAACCCACCTAATCAGTCTAGGTTTAGCATCTTTATTTTCCATAAGGTATTTAATAGAAGCATGATCAGTGTGAACAATTACTTTGGAATCAATAATGTAAGATCTAAACTTGTCACAAGCAAACACAACTGCTAAAAATTCTTTCTCGGTAGTAGCATAATTTCTTTGAGCATTGTCTAGAGTTTTGCTAGCATAATGGATAGCATTCAATTTCTTATCAACTCTTTCTCCTAGAACAACACCGATGGCATAATCACTAGCATCACACATAATTTCAAAAGGCAAGTTCCAATCAGGTGGTTGAACAATGAGTATAGAAATTAAGGCTTTCTTAAGTGTTTTGAAGGCTTCTACACAATCATCATCAAAAAGAAATGGAACATCCTTTTGCAAGAGATTAGTAAGAGGCCTAGAAATTTTAGATAAGTCTTTAATAAGCCTCCTTTAGAAACCAACATGACCAATGAAACTTCGGATTCCTTTAATATCTTTAGGACATGGCATTTTCTCAATTGCATCAACTTTGGCCTTACCCACTTCAATGCCACACTCATAAATTTTATGCCCCAAGACAATACCATCATTTACCATAAAGTGGCACTTCTCCTAATTCAAGACAAGATTAGTTTGTTCACATCTCCACAAAACTCAATCAAGATTGCTTAAGAAATCATCAAAATAAGTTCTGTAAACGGAAAAATCATCCATGAAAATCTCAACAACCTTTTCACAAAAGTCAGAGAATATAGCAGTCATACATCTTTGAAAGGTAGCAGGTGCATTGCATAAACCAAAAGGCACACGTCTTTAAGCATAACTTCCAAAAGGGCAAGTAAAAGTGGTTTTCTCTTGGTTGGGTTATGATACAAGTATTTGAGAGAAACCAGAATATCCATAAAGGAAACAAAAGTGTGTGTGCTTAGACAATCTCTCTAGCATTTGATCAATAAAAGGTAAGGGGTAATGATCTTTTCTAGTAGTTTTATTTAGTTTTCTAAAATCAATTACCATCCTATAAATAGTTACAATTCTTTGCGGAATAAGCTCATTTTTATCATTAGGAACAATAGTAATATCTCCTTTCTGAGGGATACAATGAACAGGGCTTACCCATCTACTTTCAGCTAGAGGATAAATTATACCTGCATCTAGAAGCTTTAATATTTTAGTTCTTACCACCTCCTTCATCTTAGGATTTAATCGTCGTTGGTGATCAATAACTGGTTCAGCATTAGGTTGCATATTAATTTTATGCTGACATAGAGTGGGACTAATTCCCTTAAGATCATCAAGAGTATATCCAATAGCAGCATGGTGCTTCTCAGAGTTCTTAATAATCTCTTTTCTTCATGCTCTGAAAGGTTAGCACTAATAATAGAACATATCTTCTTTTCATCAAGATAAGCATATTTCAGGGTATCAGGCAATTGTTTTAATTCAAACACAGGATCACCTTTAGGTGGAGGAGGGCCTCCTAGAGTTTCAACAAGCAAATTATGTTTAAGAATAGGTTGTTGATCAAATAACATCTTATCTATTTCATTTTTTCATTCAACTGCATATCATTTTCATGGTCCCGCAAATATTGTTCTAACGGACCAGTAGGAGATACGACAATAGAAGCAAGACCACTAATTTCATATTTACTAGGCAATTCTTTATCATGAGGTTGTCTACGAAACTTAGAGAAATTAAACTCATGAGACATATCACCAAAGTTGATACTAATAGTTTCTTTAGTGCAATCAATCTTAGCATTAACAATATTCAAGAAGGGTCTACCAAATATTATAGGACAAAAATCATCTTGTGGAGAACCAAGAACTAGACAATCAGTAGGGTATTTTATTTTCCCACACAAGACTTCAACATCTCTGGCAATCCACCAAATAAACCAACTAGCATCAACTACAAGATGTAATCAACACCACTAGTCACCCACAGGTACCAACATGAGGATTTAATACAAATATTAAACACAAGAGATGAACTAGGGTTTTGAGATGAGATGGTGTTGTTGAAGATGTTGATGAAGATTGGCCTCCCACGAAGAGAGGGTTGTTGGTGATGATGATGGCTTTGATTTCCCCCTCCTGAAGGGATGTATCCCTGGCGGAATCTCCCCGTCGGAGAGCAAAAGTGCTCCTTGATGACCCACAAGTATAGGGGATCAATCATAGTCCTTTCGATAAGTAAGAGTGTTGAACCAAACAAGGAGAAAAAGTAAATGGCAAGCGGTTTTCAGCAAGGTATTTTCTGAAGGCACTGAAATTATCGGTAACAGATAGTTTGGTAGTAAGGTAATTCATAACGGGTAACAAGTAACAAGTGTAACAAAGGTGCATCAAGGTGGACCAATCCTATTTATAGCAAAGGAAAAGCCTGGGCGAACTCTTATATTGAGCAAAGCGTTCCCGAGGACGCATGGGAATTATTGTCAAGCTACTTTTCATCATGCTCATATGATTCATGTTCGTTACTTTGATAATTTGATATGTGGGTGGACCGGTGCTTGGATGTTGTCCTTACTTGGACAAGCCTCACACTTATGATTAACCCCTCTCGCAAGCATCCGCAACTACGAAAGAAGAATTAAGATAAATCTAACCATAGCATGAAACATGTGGATCCAAATCAGCCCCTTACGAAGCAACCCATAAACTAGGGTTTAAGCTTCTATCACTCTAGAAACCCATCATCTACTTATTAGTTCCCAATGCCTTCCCCTAGGCCCAAACGATGGTGAAGTGTCATGTAGTCGACGTTCACATAACACCACTAGAGGAAAGACAACATACATTTCATCAAAATATCGAACGAATAACAAATTCACATGATTACATCTACCAAGACTTATCCCATGTCCTCAACAACAAACATAACTACTCACAAAGCATGCTCATGTTCAAGATCAGAGGGGTATTGAATATCATTAAGGATCTGAACATATGATCTTCCACCAAATAAACCAACTAGCATCAACTACAAAGAGTAATCAACACTAGTAGCAACCCACAGGTACCAATCTGAGGTTTTGAGGCAAAGATTGAATACAAGAGATGAACTAGGGTTTGAGAGGAGATGGTTCTGGTGAAGATGTTGACGAAGATTGGTCCTCCCATGATGAGAGGATCGTTGGTGATGATGGTGGCTTCGATTTCCCCCTCCCGGGGGGAAGTTTCCCCTGCTGAATCGCTCTGCCGGAGCCCTAGATTGCTTCTACCCAGGTTCCGCCTCGAGACGGCCGCGCTTCGTCCCGAAAGCTTCCTTATGATTTTTGTTAGGTCAAAACCCTCCATATAGTAGAAGATGGACACCGAGGGCTGGCCAGGGAGCCCACAAGCTCGGGAGGCGCATCCCGAGGCTTGTGGCCACCTGGTGGGTCCCCTTCTGTTGTTTCTTCGCCCAATATTTTTTCATATATTGTAAAACAATTCTCTGTAAAGTTTTAGGACATTTGGAGTTGTGAAGAATAGGTATATCAGATTTTCTCCTTTCCTGTCCAGAATTCCAGCTGCCGGCATTCTCCCTCTTCATGTAAACCTTGTAAAATAAGAGAGAAAAAGCATAGGAATTATATCTTAAAGTGTAATAGTAGCCCACAATGCAATAAATATCAACATAAAAACATGATGCAAAAAATGGACGTATCACTCCTGCTCAAGTTCCGCCTCGAGACGGCGGCTCTCCATCCCGAAAGTCCTCTCTTTATTTTTCTAGGGAAAATGGGCTTATATACCGGAGATGGGCACCGGAGGTTGGCCAGGGACCCCTCTACCCACCAGGGCACGCCAGGGGGCAGGCACGCCCTGGTGCCTAGTGGGAACCTGGGTGGCCCCCTCTGGTATTTCTTTTCTCCAATATTTTTTATATATTTCAAAATAAATCTCCGTAAAATTTCAGCTCATTTGGAGATGTGCAGAATAGGTATCTCTGACATAGCTTTTTCTGGTCCAGAATTCCAGCTGCCAGCAATCTCCCTCTTGGTGTAAACCTTGCATATTATGAGAGAAAAGACATTAGAATTACTCCACAAAGTGTTATATTTATTTAAAACACTATAAATAACAATAGGAAAACATGATGCAAAATGGACATATCAACTATCATCCTCGTTACCGGTTTTGTTCTTTTTTCTTGTTAAAATATTTCGGCATCCTCGTGACGTAGTCACCTGTGTCTGTCCAAACAATGATGGATGCCGTCACACTGAGAGGGCTCTAAGAATATCTCTCCATCGTCGAAGGAGCAAATCCCACTCTCGATCTATCTAGTAACTTGTCAAACTTTCCGATGAACCCGTAAGTTGTCCTTATGATCACTGTGTTACAAATGACGTTTGAGCAACCCAAAGTCCATCATATGGTAGGAAGTGACTACAATACGCTCTTGGTCTAAGAAACTAAAACACGTTCTAACTCTTCGTGTTATAACAATTGATATCAGACGATATTATGTCAAAGTGTAACAAACAAGATTGTGTCAATTCAATATGATCGTTCTTCTAACGTCATACTCTCAAAGTTATTTTAGGACTATCGTTACACTTAACGATATCCTAAGATTCAGAAAACATGATCACCAACAACACTAGAGCCAGTCTTAGAGGCAAGACTAGGAACCTATGCTTTACTATTTATCATTCCACACATGCATATGAGTTTTCCACTGAATCGCATATTCCAGAATCATAGTGGTTATAGCATGAAATATAAACTCTTAATTATGAACATGGGAATATAATAATACAATAATATTGCCTCTGGGGCATATTTTTAACAAATATCTCGTTGAGAGGATTGTACACTGAGGTTTGTGGAGATTCATATTTCCCTACCGTATTTTATGACAGTGAAAGTGATATATGTCTTGCAAAGAATTCAATGTATCATAACAGAACAAAGCGCATTTATGTCAAATATCACTATATTCAAGATTTTATTGCTGAAGGTGACTAGAAGGTATGCAAGATAAGTACGCATGATAATCATGATGTTATTTCTCAGTAGTCCTATAGATTTTTGCCGCACGAGGTGTTTATGCTGATTTGAATGGAGTGGAGATTGTTGAACTATGATTCAAATTATGTTACCGTGTTGGACTAGACATAGTACAAGCGATGTGGGGCCTTGCGTCGGTATCGACGCATATGAGTACAACTCATTTACTTGTCTTCTAATGACTCGTATTTGTTACCCCTTATATATACCCATGCAGTCGCACCTAAAGATGATATGTCGTCTCGTGTTTGTAATACTCCTCCATCATAGTGAAGTTGCTCCTTCGTGTGTTCGTGGTTTTTTCCTTAAGGGATTTCGACGTAAAAATTTGTATCTCTCGTGTCTTATTTATTCTCATTTTATCTAACGGATGAAACGGTAATCTTCATGTTCATCGGGCATCTACCAGGGCTCTTGCTTCCTTGATGATGCTTTTCATGGGAGATTTGGTCTGAACACAATGATAGGGTGTTCCATAACACCGCTTACAAGATCAAAGAGGAGACCACCCTTTGGGTTTTGGCAAGCGTCAAGCATTTGTGTGTTGTGATGTAGCGAGAGTAGTTTTATTTCCCCCGCTTTGCAGTTTTGGTCCCCCACCCCCACCCCCAAGCCCCATCAACGAGTAATATGAGTGCCACATCAGCATTGGGGAAAAATCTTGAAGATGAAGAGCGAGAGGCACACCAATCCAGCCAGTTTCGCAGGTGTTGCACAGATCCCTTTTTCATGTTGCCATATATGGACAAAAGACAATATTTCTAAATTTTCTTGTTTTACCCAAATGCTTTGTCTGCCACTTGTTCTCATCCAAACAAAAATCAGGAATCCTTAGACAAGTAGAATTAACATATGCCATGCCACTCATTAGTCACTATACTCTGTTTAGTTAGCCACTATACAGGGGTCTAGGCACACACGGATTGAAAAAAAAATCTAAAACTATCTTGGAACAAGTATTGTTTAGTGCATTACTCCCGTGTAAAGTTTCACAACAAAATGATTTTACTGGTATTCAGAACGAACAAAAACAAAATTGATAGTATATTAAGCCTACTATTCACATAGTTTGTACTCTTCTTTGCCAACAATACTAATTAGTCATTTTGTCCTGAAACTTTGCACGTCAGTAATACACTAGACCATGCTTGTTCCGACAAAGTTTCATATTTTTTTTGCCTAAACAGGTGTGCTAAACCGATGTTCCAAGAATCCACACCGAATACATTGTTGCCACGGATATAATAAGGAAGATACAAGTATTCGAGAAGAAAGTGCAGCACCAAGATGAGGTGCTGCACATGATCAAGCAAGGCATCCTGCAGCAATGCTCTCCTTTCATTGGATTAGTGACACCCAGAACTCATCAGAACATGAACCTGATTAGTCTAGTCTCTCCATGCCTTTAATTTCCTCTTGTAAAGACCTTTGTATTTGTTAGCCAAATCAAAATTCAAAGTTAGCAAGAAAAAAGGCCTTTGTATCTTTTTTACACCTGCTCAACATATAGGCAGATGAGCTGCCAGTTCCTAAAAAAAACGCTTGTTTGGCAAAAGGCAGTTGCCTACATGGAACTAAGCTTGTGGGGATCAACTTGTATGCTAAGAAATCCTGTGATAATCGACATGGCAAAGGAAACAGATAA